>NW_004524612.1:6383833-6389200 GCF_000260255.1 Octodon degus | reverse complement strand
TTATTATTTGATGTTCTAAGTGTCTTCTATTTCCACATGAATTTTAGGAATGTTCCCTCTAGCTCTGTGAGGTGTGCTAATGGTATTCTGATTGGAATTACATCACATATGTATGACAGTTTTGGAAATATAGCCATTGTCACTGCATTGGTTCTTCCTACCCAAGAGCGAGGGATATGTTTCCATTTTCTAATATTTGCTTCAGTCTCCTCTTTCAGTGTATTGTAGTTTTAAAAATAGAGGTCTTTTATATCCTTCATTAGATTCCTAGGTATTTCATTTTTTGGGATTCTATTGTGAAAGGTGTTGCTTCCCTAATTTCTCTCCCAGCGAGTTTGTTATTCATGTGCAGGAATGCCATTGAGTTTTGACTTTTTTTGAGCATTGACTTTTTATCCAGCTATACTACTGAATTTAGTTATTAAATCTGGCAGATTTTAGTGGAGATTTTTGGATCTTCTATGTAGAGTATCATGGCATCTGCAAATAAAGATAATTTAACTTCTTCCTTTCCTAATACTATCCCTTTTCTTTCTTTTTCTTGCCTAATTGCTCTGGCTAAAACTTCCAGGATGATGTTGAATAAGAGTGGAGACAGTAGACATCCTTGTCTTGTTCCTGATTTTAGAGAAAAAGCTTTCAGTTGTTTTTCATTTAGTATGATGTTCTCTATTGGTTTGTCATAGATAGATTTTTATCAGATTGAGATGAAAACAATGTATTCTAATTTTCTGCAGGGTTTTTATCATGAACGAGTCCTGGACTTTTTCAAAAGCTTTTTTCTGCATTTGTTGAGATGATCATATAAATTTTGTCCTTGGCTATGTTAATATGGTACACTGCATTTAATGATTTGTGCATGTTAAACCATTCCTGTATCCCTGTGATGAATCCCACTTGGTCCTGGTATATAATTTTATTGATGATTTGATGCAATCTGTTTACTTGTATCTTATTGATGATTGTTGCATCTATGTTCATTACGGAGATTGGTCTGTAGTTCTCTTTCTTAGTTGGGTCCTTGTCAGACTTTGCTATCAGGGTAATGTTTATTCCAGAAATAAATTTGGTAGAATTGCTTCCTTCTCAATTTCATTAAAGAGGTTGAGAAGTAGTAGTGTCAGGTCTTTTCTAAATTTTTTATAGAATTCAGCAGTAAATCCATCAGCACTTGGGCTTCTCTTTGTTGGTAGGTTTTTTAATAACGTCTTCAATTTCATTGATTGATATTGTTTTACTCAGGATTCTTATATCTTCTTGTTTTAGCTTTGTTAATTCTTACGTGTCTAGAAATCTGTCCATTTCATCTGTATTTTCCATCTTAGTAGAATACAATTTTTCAGAGTAGGCATAGATGATCTTCTGGATTTCTGCAGCATCCGTTATGATTTCACCCTTTTTATTCTTAATTGCATCGATTTGAGTCTTTTTTTTTTCCCTTTCACATAAGATTGGATATGGGTTTGTCTATTTTATTTAATATCTCAAAGAACCAATTATTTGATTCGCTGGTCCTTTATATTACTATTATTATTATTTCATCTGCAATGTGTTGATTTCTGTTCCGATTTTCTTCACTCGTACGAGCTTTTGGTTTAACCTGCTCTTATTTATCTAGAAGTTTGAGGTTCACTATTACATCATTGGCACTTGCTTTGTTTTTCTGATGTGGGTATTCACTGCTATGAATTTCTCTCTTAGGACTAATGCACTTAGCTGGGTCCAGGTGTATCAAAAGCTATCAGTGTATTTAGTTATGATTGAAGTGAACACAACTTTGGACAGCTGACTGGAAGAAAAGACACAAGTAAAGAAGAAGGGTATTGAGACAATTCTTGCCCTCTCTTTCTAGGACACTTAGGAACAATGCACCTGAAAGTTAGGCTGCCTCCAAGTATCAGAGCTCTTTTTATAAACTTTTATAAACAGGCAGGAAGAGTTTCCATCCAGTCATGGGTAGACTTGAAAGTTATTTTTATGCGATTCCATGATACATTTTTTCTCTCTCAAAAAAGAAGAAATGCCTCCCCAGAGACTGCTGCTTCCTGTATCAAAATTCCACTGGAATGCTAAGTAAGATATTAAAGTAAATACCAGGCACACATTGGGGAAGTGCTTCAGAATTTGTGAGGATAAATACTACTCAGTAAGTGACAATTGCATGGTCATTTGGGGACAAATTCCTCAGCCACACACCGCATAAATTCCATATACATCCAAAATCAAAATGACTATGAAAAGACTACTTAAAGGACTAGAGAAAAACTTGGAAGAATTAGCTTTATATCTTAGGAATGGAAAAGTGAGGAGAGTAAATTAATAAAACTCTTACACTCAAGTCAACAACTTCTGCCGTTGCCATTCCTATGGATAACCCACTACTATTACGGACTTCTGGGCTATATTGGATTATTTTGCTGAATTCACACACCTACAATATTTAAATGGCAAAGGAATACCCATCTCTAACAAAACTAAACCAAAAAAGGGGATACAAAGGAATGACCGTTTTGTATCTGTATATACCAATTGTTAGGATAGATATACAGTCACTTTCTCTTAATTCAATGAGAAGAAAGATTTGTACTAATAGTATTTGGACAGGATATCGTGTCTGCATCTTGTGCTATGAATAACCACTAGGAAAACAACAATATGCATTGTATTAATTATTGAAACTGTCCTGTAAATCAGTTTTGAAAATGTCTCATTGATATCTGTTTCTCAATAAAATTAATAAAAAATAATAAGCAATATCCATGGAGAAAAATAAAACTCTTACAGAGGTTAGCTTGTCAATAACAATAAAATTTTAAATGTATAATAATTGCTTGGAAATTATATTTTTATGGATTTATACTATAAATATACTCACATACATATGGAATCATTGACAATTGCAAAGATTGAAAGTGACTTAAATTTACATAAAAATGAGACAGTTTATGCTATATTTTTGCAATAGAACTCCTTCAGTGCTTTAAAAAAGGAAAAAGAAATGAGGAAGCTTTTTATGTACTACATGGAAATGTCTCTAAAGTAATGAAGGGAAAAGCAAACTACAGGTAGTGGGCACAGTGTGTTACCACTTGAGGTTCAAAGAGGGAGGCGGAAGAGAATGTATTTTGCAATGTGTAAATGTCTTCACCTAAATATATACTTTCAAAAGCTCTGTCAGCTCACAGGAAATTACTAAGAGGAGGGGTTGGAATTTGAAAAAATAAGAACATCTTTCACTGTAATGCTCTCTCTCTCTCTCTCTCTCTCTCTCTCTCTCTCTCTCTCTCTCTCTCTTTCTCTTTGACCACAACATTTTATTTTTCCTTACACAATAACATGTCGCTGGTGCCTAAGGTTTTCACAATAGAAAACCAAAATTTGTTGTCTTAAAGAGGTGAGTACAAAAAAGCCTCACATAAATTAAAAGAATGACTGAATTTATAGATGTAAATGCAAAGTGTTTCCAACTCAAGGCAGGCAAACCACCGCTAGTGTTCAAGTAGGAAAACAATGGTGATGGGAACGGGGTCCCGGGGTCCCGGGGCGTGGACTCTCCCACACTGTTAGACCAGCAGAAAGGCTGAAGTTACAACTGGTCCACCGAGCCCGGCCGGCCTGAGAAATCCTGGAGCAGTCAGCTCTGACTCAGTACCCTGCATAGATCTCAACACAGGATTGTAGCACTCGTTGCTGATTTTGATATTGTATTCAAGTTATCTGTTTTTTTGGTCTGTTTTATACCCCCCACCCCCACCCCATGCATATCTTTGGTTCATCCCCTAAGTCAATGTGGCTCAGTCACTTGGTGGCTGAGTTGAGCACAGCAGTGGGGGAGAAATCCGAGGCATGGCAATCTGGGCAATGCTTTCTTATTATCTTTTGCTCTTTGAACTAATTGTATGTACCACTTAGCCAAGAAATAGTAAAAATTAAAACAACTACATCAGATAAATAATCCTGAAGGGCTTGTCTTTTAAAGGGGGTTTGGGTATGTAAGGACTTCTTTGTCTGGATTTGTAATGAGAATGCGTACGATTAACATTTGTAGAGTGTGTCCAGTTTACAAAGTGCTTAGCCTTACTCTGGGGTATCTTCACATGGCACCATTGCTCTCTAATTCTTAAAACGATCTATGAAGTTGGGTTTGTAATCACCACTCAGCAGCTGAGGAGATTAGATGGTTTAGGATCAATCCTCAGATCCCATGCTCTACCGCAGATAATCCTGGAGTACAAACCAGGATCTCCTGGCTCCAGACCGATTTCTTGCTACTTTCTGTAATGCCTTGGAGATCTTTGCCTGGACCTGGGGCCAGGCCTTACACTCTGCAAGTTTCCATTGTCCAGGGGAATTCATTGCCCATACTGATTCTTTGCAGTGATAGTGCATATGTTTGTGCCTATCTTGCTCTGAATCAAGGCTCCTAGAGTCTCCTTCCTGTGCTGGAACATGATGTTGTTTTCCTGCACATAATACAACTGTGAGAAGATAAACACCTGATTTTCCAAACCAAAAATCCTAGCAGAGCATTTGATTATCTGAGCCAAGCATGGCACACTTGGACCATACCATAGTTTCTGCCAAGGAGAGGTGACTGAGGTAGGATGGGCAGAGAGAGAGAAACACAGCAGGAGTGTGTGTGTATGTGTGTGTGTGTGTGTGTGTGTGTGTGTGTCAGTATCAGTCACTACAAGGATAACTCTAGATGAGTCCCAAAGCATTGGTTCCTTTAGGAACTTTAGAGCTAGCACAATTGGCTTACTTTTTTTTTTTTTATTTTGGTACAGGGTTTACAGGGTCTACAGGGTCTCACTGTGTAGATCAGACTTGTAGTGCTCCTCCTACTTACAGCCTCCCAAGCTCTGGGATTACAGGCACACACCGCCATGCCCAGTCTCAGTGACTGTCTCAGTGTGCCCCGGGAGCAAGGCCAGTGTGGCAGGCCCAGGGATTGAACCTCTGGCCCTGCGTCTGCCTAAGCAGGTGCTTTAATTCACTGAGCTATTTGGCTGGTCCTATTTGTCTCATTTTTACAGACAATAATAGGGAGCTTTCATAGGCTTTGAACAAGGCACTGTTTTAAGTGTTTCACAGCAAGAACTCATTACTTTTTATATCAACCTTGGGAAGTAGATACTACTATAAATCTCCTCTTACAAATGGGCAGACTAAGGCACAGAGAGTTAAGCAACTCACCTAGGATCACACAGTTAGCAAGCGGCAGAGATAGCGATAAGCATCCAGACCAACTGCTGTGCTCAGGGTTCATGCTCTTCACCACGTCCCTCTGGGGTGAAGGCATTGGTCCCGCTCAACTGATGAGGGAGCCAAGCTGGCGCTGTAGCCCTGGACTTACTATTTTTTTTT
>NW_004524612.1:6345393-6383458 GCF_000260255.1 Octodon degus | reverse complement strand
TCCTTCCTTCCTTCCTTCCTTCCTTCCTTCCTTCCTTCCTTCCTTGCTCCTTTCTTGCAGTCAAAGGGAAGCCTTAGCTTTTTGCATCCAAGTCTGGGGGGCATTTCATGCAGATCAGGCACTGGCTGGAGAGGAAAAGCTTGGCGGAGGAGGGAGGAAGGCAGGAGGAAAGGGATCTTCCTCAGGGAAAGGGATCTGTCACTCAGCTCCCACTGGCCTCATCTGCAGGTCTGCAGCTCTTATGTGGACATGCGGATACTATCATTTTGGCCAAAGTGTTGCAGGATGACTCCACCATCCTAAGTACCCCCTTTCCTGACTTTTGTGTTTCCTCTTGCCAGTTTGGGAGACATTGTCCTGATCAACAGAACTAAGCTGTTGTGTCTTTGAAAGAATAATGATTACTGGCAAGAACAATTTGCTGGCTGTAAGCATACATTGTTTCATTTGATCATCATTAAAAAAACCAATCTGTGTGTTTTTAGAGAGATATATTACTTTAGAGATGATATAATTGATTCTCCAGTAGTTTAAGTAATTCGTTCAAAGTCATATATCTAGTAAATAGCAGGACCAAGATCTGGACTTAGGACTGTTAGACTCTAAAGCCTGGTCATTGATATTGCTTTTCCAGGGCTGGGAGATAGCTCAGTAGAATAAGTTCAAACCTCGGTACCACACACACACACACACACACACACACACACACACACAAAACAAACAAACAAACAAACAAAAATACTGCTTTTCCATAATGTGCTCTAAATCCCAAAACTAAGTTTGCTGGCAGACACATTCCAGCCCTAACATCGCTGTCTACCACTCTGAAGAAAACTAAGCTATGAGCAAATGGCATCAAGTGGCAGGAAGGCGGCCTCTTTCCAGCCCCCCTCCAATTCCCAAGGCCTAAAACTGACTTTGAGCAGCTGACTGTGAGGTAACCATGTCTTTACGTAAAAACTGACCTAGAAGCAATCCACTGGGGGACAATTTAACACCAAGTTCTAGGCCAAGAGAAAATAGCTCAAAATAAGAACACAACCCCTCCAGGGAAATGATTTTTTGCTGGCAGAACTCTCAGTCTGATCACAATTCCCTAAGTCTGAGTCCAGATAATGTTTAATAAAAATAAGGGATAAATCAGCGGGCTTTGTTTTCTCTTTTCAATGAACAACATGTATAGTGGAATGCCTTGTGAGGGTTCTGTTCTACAGAAGCAGTAGTGGTCCCCACCTTTTCTCCCCCTCGGGGTCCTTACCTCATTTCCTTCCACCCCCAGCTTTCTTCCAAGCACATCTCATCTCATCAGTAGTTAGACCAACACGAGGGGAGCTTGCCTTTACATTTCCTACTCCTCTTTCCTAGGAAATAACCAAAGTTAAAACTTCAATGAAATATCCTGTAGTCTCAAAAGACATCAGTGCAAAAGTCAAACAAATAGTGAAGTGCTGACCAGACATTTTACTGGGTGAACTTGTTCCCACTGAAATGCAAAGCTTTCTCAGAGAGGAGATGAGGAGTCTTCCCACAGCTTCTCCTTCTTTGTGTATCTGAAATGTTTCAAGTGCCTACCATTTTTCTCCTTTACTTAGGAACCAAAATTGATAAAATTTCCCGCTTTTCCCGAGGTTATGTTCTGATGGTAGGGGACAGAATATAAGAAATTGTAACAAATAAAACTGTATTGGAGAACAGTATGTTTTGCAGAGAATAACTAGGTAGGGAGTGGTGTTGGTGGGAGGAGGTGGGCAGTTTAAACTGTATGTCATCAAGGAAAGTGTCCCTGAGAACTTCACATTTGAATAAAGCCTAGCAGAGTGAGGGAGAGAAGCAAGCTGGTGCCCTGGGCAAAGCATTCCAGGGAGAGGGGAGAGAAGATAGGGAGGCTGTGGAGTGGCTGGGAGCAGGCGCTGCAGAAACAAGGTGTGCCCAGAGGGCTGGAACAGAGAGAAGGAAGAGCTGGAGAGAAGGATGATGGAGAGGTGGTAAAGGAGGCAGATTGTTGGGGTCCTGGAGGCCCCTGAAGGGGCTTGGACCCTGCTTATGCCTCTAGAGCATTATCTGGAACCCCTTCTCAGGATGCACGTTTGTACCCTTGATTACATTTGGTCACCTACTGAGAGTTGGAAAAGTGACGAAGTTCCCACTGTTCCCAGTTCAGAGATGAACTGGACTTAGAGAATATTAATTGATGACCAGCTTCCCGGACAGTGGCTGGATCTGGGTTCTACCCCTTCTTATTCTAGACGTTAGATCTTTCCACTGCATTTTGATCTCCTTGTAGGGCATTTGTGCTAATAAAAAGGAATCACTTGCTTTATTCTTAGCAACCATCTCCTGTCTTGATCTGTTTCCTGTTACTCTAAATGAATACCACAAGCTGGATATTTTATAAGGACTAAGGACTTATTTAGCTGACAGTGCAGGGGTTTGGGAGGCCCAAAAGCGTGACACTAGCATCTGGTGTGGCCCTGTGGTGGTACTGTAGGAGGAGGGCATCACATGGCAAGGCAGGGCAAGTGGGCCAGGGAAATCTTGCTTTTATAGCAAATCCACTCTGATGATAGTGAGCTCATTTCCATGGTATCAACAGTAATTCACTGTTGGGACCAAGAGGATTAGTTTCCAATCCATGAACTTTTGGAGAGCAATATGCAGCCATAGGTCATCTTTCTCATCTTTCTATCCAGGGATCCTCTCATTTCCTGGTTCATTTTACTGTCCTTGGATGCAAAGGCTTGCAGGGTACATCTGGGCTGGCACTCCTGGATACATTTCTACAGAGTGCTGCACGAATCCCTCCCCCGACACTGACAAGCAAAGACTGCCATTACTCGCTGTCTTTCCTCATGCTAACTTTGTCTTCTATTCTAGCTCCATGCTTGCTCTCTGTGAAGAGTGGCAGTGTTCCCTGTCCCCACTCCTGACATTCAGCAATTCCCCAGATAGAGAATGGCTGGCGCTGAGGACACTTCGGTAAATGGCTGGACTTGAGATCACCTCTGGCAAGATTTGTTCACAAAACTTTTTGGTTTTCTTAGCTTTCTTCAGGCCTGCAGATGCATCTTGGCTTGAGGAACTCAGCTCGTATTCTTAGAAAGCTGATACTTATCTTTGATTCTTGTATTTACATCAGATCCCTCCAAACTCTGGACTGCAAGATTTTCTTGATGCTCTCTTTGTGGGATCTTTGGCAGGATTTTCACAGACCACTAAGACTTGAGTCAATTTGATGCAAAAAATCTTCAGAAATGGACACTCATTAACCAAACAGATCTGCTAAGCTAATAAACTTTGCTATAGGCTAAGCAAATTTCTTCTTATGTAATCTTTCCTTGTGGGGTCCATGCTGTGTCAGGGAGGGAAGCAGCTGCTTTCTCAAGGGCTTTTGTGTCCCCAGTCGCTGCTGCAACTTACAGAGGGTTGACCCCAATCACGTACTTTCCCACGCCCCATCTCCTGGCTCCTGTGTTTGTGGATGAATGTGAGAATTCTTGAAGTTGTGGTACTGAGAGCTGAGGCAGCAGCTGGCTGTGTACCTACTGTCACCAGGAAGGCTTGATTCTGATGTGCCATCTCAGTTTTTCACTTGTCCTCCAACTCTAGATTCTATTTGATCACATAGTTCTTAACCCATGGGAGGAAAGCTTCCATTGGAGCAAGCAGAAGCAGGCTTTCTCTCCTAATACATGGAACAAAGGTATACAGGTATAGACGCATGCAGCACCAACAGAACCCAACAAGCACAGCCTGCACGGTGGGGCAGGGCATATTGTCTTGCTCTTCCGTCTCGATTTCTGTCTCCTGATTTCTCCCCAAGACTAGTTTTCTCCAATTAAGCATTAATTAAATATCTTTTTTACTTTACTAAGTGTGAACTCATTAGTTTGAGTTGATCCAAGCATTGAAAAATATCTTAAACAAGAAATCATTCACGCAGCAAAAGAGCAGCAGGATGTGGAGAGGGGCAGCAGGGTGAATCCGGGCACAGTTTGGTTAAGGCTATCTTCACGAGAACACAGGGCAACTTATGTCAGAATTGTGAATATTTTTCTTACTCATATATGGTTGCTCCTCATTATTCCTGGTAGCTGTGATCTGGAGAGTCACTGTGAACTTTGCATTAATGAATACTGAACACTGACCCATAGCTCCAGGGGGAAGACAGAATCCTGCAGCCCCTGCTCACTGTTTCCTCATCTGATTAATATATGACCTTGTTTAATGTGTATTTCTTCTAAAAGACACATTACTTAATATATACGGTTGATTTATTAACATCGAATTCATGGCCAACATGCTATACCTCATAGTAGAATGAAGCTTACTCAGCAAATAAGCTATGATTGAAAAATACAGTGAATACTTCAATTTTGAAAAAAAATATGGTAACAGACATATTATTCTTTTTTGTGTGTATTTGGTACAGGTTCTCACTATGCAGCTCAGACTCGTAGTGATCCTCCTGTCTCAGCCTCCCCACGGCTGGGATTACAGGTGTGCACCGCCAGGCCCAATCTTGGCGGCCAGCTCAGTGCACCTGGAGGTGGGGCTGGTGTGGCATGTGGTGCATGAGATGAGCCCTGGTCCCTGCGTTTGCATAAGCAGGCAGTTAGCCAACTGACTATCGCACTAGTCCCAAGACATGTCATTCTTAATCTATCTCAAAATATTCCCCCTGGCTTGAAGTACACTCACTCTATTGTTCTTACAAGTTTATGAAGCGGCTCTAGGGGTCCTTTCGTCAGTGTCTTCAGTTGTATTCTTGTGGCTACCTTGCCGTCTACACCGACCCCAAACATTTTTCCTTTATTCTCATTTTGACTTCATGGAAGAGCTAGAAGTCACAGGGTGCCAGACCTAGTGAATAAGGTAAATGCTCACATACTGTAATGTTTTTTATGGCTCTGCCTTTCCCTGGGCTGGCCCTTGGCAGCAGCAGTCATTGTTTTTTATGAAACCTTATAAAGACACAAAAAGAAAGATGCCCTCTAAAACCACTTTGGAAGGTGGCAAGAACAATGGGATAAGTGGAATACTTCAAACTGAGAGGCAGTACTGTATTTGGGGGGGATTAATAGTAATGTGTCTTTTACTGTAATTAAAGAAATTGAAACGTTAACCATAAATTTTGATCACACCTCATCTTTGTTCTCTCTTTAAGGTGTGCCTCCACCTTCTTGAACATAGGAGTGCTAGGCAGTACTCTGGTACCTGTGCTTGGGTGTCATTTTAAACAAGAAATCAACAAAAATACAAAAGCCACATCCCCCAACAGGCCACAAGAGGCATGCTGTTTGCTCCACTGGAGAAAAAGCAAGCAAGCAGGCTGGATGTCATTTTGTTCAACCTGAGCCGAGAATACGCGTGGCAGGCAAAGCCAATGTTTTGCTGCTTGACGCATGGCAACTAAGGTTGCAAATGTGCTCTGAGTATTTATCCTGGTTTTACAAATACATTTTAGCAAGTAGGAAAAATGGCAAATGCGGGATCTAAGAGTCACGATGATGGCCTCTATATACATATCTCAGTTGGAATGTGTCTGGCTCCTGTTTACAGAATTCCTTCGAGGCATCTGAGGGCCAGGCAGATCATGTTATTCAAATCAAAGTCCAGGTGCCCAGGTGGAGAGATTGTAATCAGCAAATCTTTCTTGGGCCTGGGCATGCTACTGATGTGCACTTGGCAGGAAGAGACCACATCTGAGAAGAAGTGAGTCTGTAAAGTTAGACGTGACAAACTCGTCTCTCCATGCTGCATACAATCCCAGGTAGTGGGGAGGAGCATCAGCCTGTGCGTTGGCCTGGGTGGAGTCCCTGGGAGTCGGATCAGCTGTGCTTGCTTTTCACTGTTTCTTTGATGGCAGCCCCAAGTTGTAACACAGCACCAAATCAACAAGAGCTGCTGCATCACCTGCTGCCTGGGAAGCCATGCGGAGGAGCCTTCAGGTCCTGCCACCAAATTGCCATGGCTGCTGCTTGGACCCAGTGACCTCCGTCATGCCTCTGTCCTCCAGCCCAGCACTTACAGAACTCTAAGAAACCAAAGCCAGTGATGTTTTAAGAAGTAACAGGACTCTGCCTTGGTCACGAAGCTGCCAGAACAAATCAGGGCAAGCTTGATGTCTTACAGCGACGGACGTGCATCCTCTCCAGCGTGGAGCCAGAAGTCTGCAATCTGGCAGGGCTGTCCTTTGTCTTTCTTGGCAGTGCTCTAGCAGTGTTATAATCTGCTTTTGTTACACCTCAGGAACAAGCGCAAGTGGCAAGCCAAGGGAAATGCAATCTGATTAACACATATCTTCCACTTCAGTAAAACTCAGTTCATTTTCACTTTTGATTCTGTAGATTCCTCATACCTCATCCTGTTACCTAAGCTGCCTGCTCTTCTCCAGTTCATCAGCTTCTTACCAAAAACCTAATTGAAGTTCTTTCCTCATGAAAACTTTTAGCTACATTGCTTTATCTCTCTTTACCATTTACTTGGATGAATTATTACCTTTTCTCATTTCATTACTTTTTTGGGTATTTTTTTAGGGTAGGGTCTACAGGGTGTTCAGTGTCTCATTACTAGATCAGACTCGTAGTGACCACCTGTTTACAGCTTCCCAAGAGCTGGGAATACAGGCGTGCGCCACCACACCCAGTCTCAATTACTGTCTCAGCGCACCCCAGGGGCAGGGCCAGCATGGCAGGTCCCGGGGATTGAACCCCTGGGCCCTGAGCCTGCCTGCAGGTGCTTTAATCTGCTGAGCTATTTGGCTGGCCCTCATTTCATTACTTTGAATTACATTGATCTCTATCTTTTCTCCTTTCTCTGCTCCCCACAAAAGATTGCCAATATATGGAGGGAAGGGCAAACAGCTTTAGGTAGCAGTCCACACTCTCTAGCACTGAGCGCAGTGCTGGACACACCGGGAATCACACTTAGTGCTCGTAAAATTCAACTGACTCTCCGTGCTAATCGCTATCAGTTTTATTGGTTTCTCACAAATGTGGACAGATTTGCTAATCTTTTATTCAGCCACCAAGAGCAGTTTACATTCCTCACTTTGGAGGAATTATATTCTGGAACAGGGAAAGAAAATGCACACAAATAAATATCAAAGAAACTTGAATCGAGCCCTTGTGGGTGCTGCAGGACCCCAAATGCAGCTCAGCACCATCCAGAGAAGCTGTGTCCAGCGGCTCCAGCACCGCTAGCACTCGGCGCTTCTGATGGACAAAACAACATCCAGATTTTGTGTATCTATTACATTCTAGTAACTGGAATAGGACTCAAAAATACTCAAGCGGTGCTCCCTGAATGAATAAATGAACTCTTAAGTTATAATGCACACCCAAGTTATCCCAGCCTAGGCCAGGAGCATTCTTTCTATGTGGTGGGTCCTCTCATTGCTGAAATATGAGAACGTGGTTGATTCCATGGCAGCAGTTTGCCTGTGCAGAGAAAGGATCAGGAGTCTGCTCCCAAACAGGGAAGTGAGGGTCCTATCATCATGATGACTACATCCTTCTACCCTTGGGGGTGAGACCACACATCCTGCGTCATCTGATGCCTACCAAGCTCCTGCTCAGCAAGTTTTGCATCCGTGGGGAGCAAAGCTAACTAGTTCCTGCTGGGGAGGAGGCGGGGGTGTCCTAAATTTGGTGCAGTAGAACTCAGCAAGTAGGTGGAGTTCCAGATGCTTCGGCCATCATGACTCGACAGTTCACCCCCACAGCTGTCCTCCTTCAAGCTCTGGGGCTGTTCAGAAAATACGGACTGGTCAATAGCTTTGTGAACAGAAAGGCGGCTCCCATTTCCCTGTGGTTGTTGGCTATTAAGAAGGAAGTGGTCTATCCACAGATTAGACAACTTTCTGGTATATGGGGAACCACACGCGGAGAACTATGCTACTAGTTCTGATCCCTGTCTTTTGCTGATTGTGTGACTAGGGAGAACCACAGCATTGGTAGGCTTCAGCCTTCTCGGTAGAATAAAAGCATCAACTAGAATATCCCTAAGATCCTTCCAATGTCAGCGTTTTATTACTTGTGATTTTGCTGCAATCTTACATTTATTTAGTATTAGTTCATAGGCATTAAAGAATATGTTTTCCTGAAAGCCTTATGTCTACCTCTCATACTTATATTATACTCATGCTTTCATATTTGCTGGCTAATTTTTCATCATTTTCTGCGACTATTTGGGATTGCCAAAAATTCTAGTCTATCAATTCATGTTTTATTTGTATAGCATGCTACTAATCTCTAGTTTATTCTGTTTGATTACTGTATGTTAGAACCAATCCTAATTCCTACGACTATAAAATAAAAGCTCTTAATTATAAACACAGGAATTTCCATGTTTTAAACCATCTTTTCACAGCTGGACACTCACTCACTGGAATTTAGAAAGTTTGGAATTATTGCAGTTTAAGTTACTTAGACCATGCAGTCTTCAAGTTATCTGGCCCAAAATGATTAGTATTTTTAGACACTGGCATAGAATTACTATTGAGAAATGTATGATAACATTACTTACAGCAGTATTTGTTGGCTGAACAAAATATTCTTGAAGTCTCATTTGTGTTCAGTGACAAGATAAATAAAGTTGGTAGGAATACAGGACCTGATACATCCAGGGACCTCTTCCATAAGCTGCATAGATAGACCTGAACTCGAAACACCAAAAGAATGCTTTCTCTCTTGGGGACTTTTTAAATATCTTTGGTGATTTGAAGTTTAAGTATTAGAGAGTATATTAAATTTAAATCAAATTTAAAATTGATTTAAGGAATGATCCTCCTTAATTTAAAATCAAAGGAGGATCATTCCTTATTCCACATCTGACATAATGGCAGCAGAGGTGGCAATGACAGTGGAGAACAGGGAAAAAAGTTCTGGAGGATTTACAATCTCAGGGTATGGAAGGAACCCAGGGAGATCCCTGGGAGATGAGACAGGAAAAATTGGGAAGGTCATGGTTAGATGTTCCTAGGTTAATATATTGTGTGATCTCCTATAAAAATCTCAGAATATTTGAGACACTTCTTAGTATTTAAATGACTTGTTTTCAATTTGTTTCAGACCATCTTGGGTCAGAGAATCTAAATTTTCCATTGTTGGCTGACCAAATAGCTCAGTAGATTAAAGTGCCTGAAAGCAGACATAGGGGCCTGCAGTTGGATCCCTGGGCCTGCTGTGGTGGCTGCACCCCTGGAGTGCGCTGAAATGGCGATTGAGACTGGGCGTGATGGTGGGCACCTATAATCCAGGTCTTGGGAAGCTGTAAGCAGGTGGATCACTATGAGTCCAATCTAGCAGTGAGATCCTGAACACCCTGTAGACCCATCTCTAAAAATACAAAAAAATTTTTTTCCAATGTTAATTATATTAATGAATATGATCCATTAAAGATCTACCATAGTGTAGACTTGTGGTCTTGTAAAGTAACTATATAGACTACTCAAATTTAAAATAAATTCCACTGAAAAGTCATTTCCTCAATCACATATTGCAAATGCTCAGTAGCTGTGCTTGCCTAGTAGTTATAGGACAGGACAAAATAGGGCATTTCCATCATTGAAGAGAGTCTTATTACACTCTCTGTGTGTGGACACTTTCTAAATACCTGTAAGCATTATTAATCCCTATATTCTGTAATAAAATTATTACTTCATTTTTGCTGCTGCTATGTTTTGAATGTTCAGTGTCCCTCAAAGATCCACATGTTAAAATGTTATGGCTTGCATCTAGATGTCCCCCCCCCAAGCCTCATGCAGTTATGGGGGCAGATTTCTGGGGTTTGTCATTGATTCATAGTCCTATGCTTGGATTAAGGGTGTGAGTACTATACCTGCCTTAGGGCAGGTAGCCTGTATACAATATAAGGAACCAAAAGAAGTATGTCTTTTCCCTCTTTCTCTTGATTTTGCTGTCTTGGGCTTTCATGAATGGTTGTCCATCTTCCATGTGCCACTTTAACTTAGAGCTAGCCAATTATGGACTGAAAGCTGTACAAGTTATGAACTAATTAAGCCTTACCTTTTCTCACTTGGGGTGTTGGCTATTTTGTCTGAGAAATGAGAGAAAAGTAACTAAAACATTAAGCATGGTGCTACAGGGATGTGGTAGACCCTCTAGGAAATGGTTCCATGTGGGAGGTTTTTAGGACTGGCCTCCAGGGGATTCTGGGACCCCAGTCTTTCTCACCTCTTCTGCTGTAGTTCAAGATGTGATCAGCTGCTCCTGCACATGTTCCCACTGTGGTGCATCACCCTTGACTGCCCTCCCCAGAGGCCCAATCACTGGAGCTGCCTGATCTCATGCACCTGCAAAACTTCTTATTTGTCAGCTAAAGAAATCACTCCTCATTTTATAAATAACCCATGGCCTGCATTGCACTATGGTCATGGAAAGCTGGCCAAGTCAGCTGCTGAACACACCAAATTTCAGAGGGTCTCAGTGATTTGACTAGGTTCACATACAAGTGGTAGAAGTAGAATACGATTTTATGTTGGTCTAGTTCCTAGCTGATACACCTCATTCTATCATGTTTCTTAATGACAGCTTATCATGAGACTTTCCTTTTTTATATTAATTTTGTTGAGAAAGAAGTAACAATGAGACAGTTTCAAAACAGGTTAGTAGGAGAGTTACAATAATTAATACATTGCATATTGTTGTCTTAGTGGTGTCAAGGTCAGTCAGAGCCCCTCAGGCTTTACCCTAAAGCCCTGTACAACAGTTTGTAGATCCTTTGTCAGTGTCAGCCATGTGGATGAATCATGGCCATTGCTTGACCAATTTGTTCTCGGTGAAAGCCTGAGAGAATGTTTTCTCTACATGTGACTCCTTTAGGCACACTCTATATCATTGATCACTTTCCTCTGTGGCCCCATAATCTCCTTGAACAGAAAATTTGGGACACCACTGAGTATAGGATGTTACTGTATAGATTCTCTTATGTTCTGAGTCCTCATTGACCTTGAAGGACCAGGGCCAAAATGTTGACTATCCTTGTAGCCCTTCTTTTTCTCTAATATTTTGGTCTGCAAACATGTTGTTAAGCTTCTAGAAGAGAAGCTTAATGATATCATTACCTTAAAACATAGGCTGTTGAGCTTAACATCATTGAGAGACTTTCCTTTTTAAACATCTTTCAGAAGGACATTCTTCAAAGAAGAGAAATGTCATCCAAGTATTAAGATTTTAATTAGATAATTGAAACTTCCAAGGCAAAAAGATGTATTGTGAAATTATCCCATCAAGGTATCTAAGTTGTTGAGAAAATGGCATAGGAGCTTTAGTATGGTTACATGTGTATACACTGTCATCACACTGAGGTGTAAGTAATGCCAATTACACTTAGGAGCTGTTAGACTACACCTGGTAGTTCATGGCCTAAGAAATAGAACACTCATGACTATCTCATTCCAACTGTCCATCTGAATTAAACCAGAGTCAACCTACTTTTGAGTATCAAGAACAAATGAGAAATAAGCAGAAAATATGATTCTGTCTTAGAGAAAATCTTGTTTTGTCTACATAGTGAAAACTGTGTATCTTGTCTTCAGATGCACATTAAGAAAGTCGTAAATGGACAGAAAGATTCCAGACATAGGAAACTAAATTCATTAAAGCAATAGATAACTGGTGAAGGAAGAGATGCTACCAGAGTTTCTGCTAGTGAAATAATTAAGGTGGGACTATGGTTGGAATAATCATCTTTAATTTTTCTCAGGAACAGACCAAGCTCTTTTTGTACTTTATTTATTTTTTTAAATATCCTAAAACTTGTTGTCTATTTATAGTGTGTAGTTTTTGTTCATTAATTATTTCTTCAATTAAACCAAATATAAGAACTTCCTGTTTTCAGAAATCCTGATGGAAGAATTAAAATAATGGGGTAGCTAGCCAACATTTTGGCCCTAACCTTCTAAGGTCAATTAAGACTCAGGACATATGAGAACTTGTACTGTAACGTCATGTACCTCGGTAGTGTCCCAAATTTTCTGATCAAGAAGATTATGGGGCCAAAGAGGAAACTGATCAATGACGTAGAGTGTGTCTAAGGAGAGTCGCATGGGGAGAAGACACTCTCTCAGGCTTTCACAGAGAGCACATTGGCCAAGCAATGGCTGTGACTCATCCACATGGCTGCACTGACAAAGGTTCTACAATCTGAGGTACAGGATCTCAGGATAAATCCTGAGGGCATTTCACTGACCTTCTCAGACCCAAAAGCTACAACTCTTGTTGCACAGGTCCTGCTTTACCTTGGTCTTAACCATCCAGTAGAAAAGTATGAAGATGAAATATAGGAAATAAAGCCATGTTGTTATGTTGAGCTGTGGGGGACTCAGGTCAATAATTTCTGACATTGCCAGTTAAACAGAAGACCCAATGCTATTATGGGCTACTGTACTCTTTTAGAATATTTTGCTGAGTTTACACACCTATTATATTCAATAACGGAACTTAGAAAAAATGGGGTATACCGATGAATGTCCATTTTGTATCTGTGTATTCAAAGTGGTTAGGATAGATATATAGTTGCATTCTCTTAATGAATAGAATGATTTGTTCTAATGGTGTTCGTGAAAAGGATCTCAAGTCCTCATCTTGTACAGCAATTAACCACTAAGAAGAATATGTGCAGTGTATTATTTGTTGAAACTGTACTTCCAATTTGATTTGAAACTGTCTCATTGTTATGTTTATCAATAAAATTTTGGAAAAAAATAAATAAATAAAAATAAAAAACTCTTAGATGGAAAAAAATAATAATGGGGTAGCTAATACATCTGACATTTTTGTTAATTTTCAGATGAATAGTTTCTCTCTTCTCTAGCATGCACAATTTCTCCTACTGTGTTTATCTTTGATATTGTGATCAGTTTTTGTGGCCAACACATATTATAACTTTCTCTCAGAAATGTGCTGTGAGAAGACAGGCTTTTATGTGTGCTTCAGAGGAGCAGACTAGTCAAAGCCAACAGCGTTCAGCTCCTAAGGAGTTTATGTGTCCCACCACAGGTGCCCCAAAGATGGCCTGAGTACATACTGTGAGTCCTTGAAGCTTGGGTGTCTGCCCTGGAAGGCATTCTGGATGGAAATGACACCAGCTGCACTCAAAGGGGAGAGAGGACAAAGTGTTTATGACACAGGGAATGGGAATCAAGCCAGAGGGCTGGGGACAAATGGAGTGGCCAGAGAGAAACACTATCTTGCCAACATTTTTCTACCTCTAGGCAACTGGTCATCTTCAAAGCTGGTTCCTGTCACAGTGAAAAGGAGACAGCTCTGCCTCCCCTTCACGTGCCAGTGATGCACATACCTAACATTAGTAAGACATTATCAGGCCAGGTGTCAGGCAGTTCTGGGATTCAGGAGGAGCAAACTGCTGGCATGAGATGGGTGGTTGTTAGCTCCCAACAGCTCCAAATCTCAGAGATGTGAGTTCCTGGTCTGAACATAAGCAAGAAAGTTAACGTTTGTCAAGAAGGCCTGTCTAACTCACACACTCAAACAAAACAAAACAAACAACCTCTCCCCTAAAAAACCTATTAAATTTTCTGAAATATGGTATTTCTCCAAGCAAGAGAACAAAGTCTGTGCCTCATAACTGGTGCCTGAATGACTTTGCAAATTCCATTTCCTTGGGTTAGAAAGGCAAGGGTGGAGAAGATGAATGCTGTAAGGATGAAAAGGAAGGAAGGCCCTCCTAGCAACTCTTAGTCTCTGCTAGTTTCTGAGCTTATGTGCAGAGCACTTTTCTGCCAAATGAGTACATTTGAAGCTGTCCAATCATGCTAGGAATTGTGCTGCAGTTCATTCATTTGGCCTATGTTGAGACTTTATTCGGTGTCTGGCCATGAAGGTCTATGTGAAAGCAGGGGGGCTTCAATACCACATGGAGGATGAAGACAGGATAGAGAGATTCCCCCAAGAGGAAGATGTACACAGTAAGTATAATTAGGTAAAAATATGAGAAGGATGTTCTAAGCAGTGGGAGTGGCCTGTGGAAAGGTCTGGAGGCAAATGAGAACATAAATATTCAAAAAGTGTGCACAGTGACAGTATCATAACACATAAAGGGTGACAATAGAAATGCTGATGGAGAGATGGCAGGGCTCACTCATGCACTGTGAGCTGTAGCAGCAGCAGCAGCAGCAGCAGCGAGAACACAACAATGGCCCTCGTCACCTGGGTACTGTCACAAACCCACCTCTTTGCCCTGTGTGTGTGATTCTGCATACTATTCGTGCTATCACTAGAGAGTAGTCCCTATCAGTCTCCCCATTTTAAAGATAAGGAAGCTGAGGCCTTGTGAATTGACACAACTTGTCTGTGATCTTTGTTCAGTGGTTAACTGAAGAGAGTGTCAGAATTTTTACCTAGCAAGTCAATAATCACAACAAGCTAGGATTTGATGACAGATGAAATGCTTTGACTGAACCAGAGTATTTTTGGTCAAAATCAGATCTTACCCAAGCCCCCTGAGCCACCATGGTTTATAATTTAATTCAAAGGCTTATGAACTAGTATTTAGGATTTAATTATGTAACTCATTGTATTATCCAGCTTCTAATTTCCCCTGCTGTATCAATAATGTGTGTCATGTAATTTCCTTAAGATTCAAAGATCCCAATCAAGGATCACACATCATATTTAGTTGTCCTGTGGTCAGTTAGAATTCTTTAATCCTGTACCCAGTTTCTTTTTGTCTTTGATGTAAGGCTGACATTATTAGAGAATCCACCCCAGCTGTCTGCACAATAGCCTTCCACACAGATTTTTCTGATGGTTTGCTCAGGTTTAGATTCAAGCTAGTGTTTCCGATCTGCTTAGCGATTACAAGCCCTTGATACATTGCCATTGCCTCCAGAACTTCTATTGAAAACTCAGTCTCCTCTTAGTTATTGCATTAGCTAAGGCACACATTGTGCTACCGTAAGGGTGAGATCCATGTCTCTGGAGTACGTCAGGCGGGTTTTCAGTTCTCCTCCCCTGACAGTCCCCAGGCATGCAGTCTATGGTCTTGGTGGAGTGGCTCTGCTCCACACCATCTCCAGGGACCAGGCTCCCTCTGACTCGTCACACCATTGTGGTCATCCTCAAGTACTTGCTCTTTACAAGTCCATGCTGCCTGCTAACTCCATATCTGAAGGCATGGAAAAGAGAAAGTGCATAACTTTTCCCATTTAAAACATAAGGTCCAGGGGCCAAGGAGATAGCTCAGTAGAATAAGAGTTTGCCTGGCAAGTGTAAGGGCCTGAGTTCAATCCCTGGTTCCACAAAAACAAAAACAAACAAACAAAAAACATAAGGTTCAAATGTTGCTCTTACAATTTGCCCTTGCACCCTTGGTCACATTCTACATCTAGCCACAAAGGAAGCTGAGAAAAAATTAGGGGCTGGGAAGTCATTTTCACAGCAAAAAGTTTGGTAGTCATATCCATGAAAGGAGAGTGTAGATGTATAGCTGATGAGCGGTGTGTGCCTCAGCCCCAAGGCACTTATTACATCCTGTCCGGAAGGCTCAGTAACTCACGTCGGACCATTAACCTTGCCATCTCCCCAGGTTCTCTTGGTGATACTCATCCAGACGTTTCCTTCTCTGTGTGGAGGTCTAGAATTCTCTTATTATAGTTTTAAAATCTCAAAAAATATTCTGAAAAATTATGACACCTAATTTCTGCCAATGGAGGGCTGTTACGTCGGAAGGATTGTTCATAGTTCTATTTTCTCAATGGCAGTAGCAGTGATGGCAAATTTAATCAAACAACAGAAACAAAATCTTTCCTTTCCAGAATTTAGTTGTCTTACTTTTCACTTATTTCTGGAGATAGCTAGGGAACAGAAAAAAATAATGTACCTTTATTTGTTCATATAAAGTATTAAAGACACAAATACACTAATAAATAGCAATAGCATGTTGATTCCAGTAGTTATCCTCAAGACTAGTTGAATATATGCCTTCATTCTATTTGTAGGAAAGCAGTCCAGAGAGCTGAAGAACATGTAGATGCCTCATAGCCAGTTAACAAGGACTGGATGCAGAGTTTCACTACTTTGTCCAGATTCTGCACACATGTCATAGAACTTCCCTCATTGGCCGGGGACATTGTTCTTTCTTCACACATCTGGATGTAATCCTCAGATGATTCATGTAATACCTTTAGCTCTCCCAGGTTATCTGAAAATAAAGATCATGTGAAAACCTCGAACAGCAAGCTGCTGTTTAAAGCGTGTTGAAGTCATGTTTGGGAGTCTCTCTGAGCAAGGGAAGAACACAAGGTAACTCGGGCTGGCACGTCCAGCCTGTCCTGCTGAGGTATTATTCATTCTGCCCTTGCCAAATGCCATTGCTAGTCACTGCCCAGGTCCCGATGCCCTTGATGATGTCAACTCATGTAAAGCTACATCTGTCAACAGCTTCCCAGGCTCCTTGCGAAAGACAAATTCAAGCAGAAAGGCAGAATCCTATTTTTGAGCCTCCTTTCTTACTTTGATATTGAAAGGCCCCAACATATTTTGTTTTTCTAAATTTTTTATTATGAAACATTTCAAACATAAAAACAAGATCAGAATAATAATATTTATATACCTACCCTTGAAGTTAGCCTTGCATTCTGCCATATTTGCTTCAGATGCAAGACATTACAGATGCTGCGAGACCTTGACTCCATTCTCTTCACGTCCTCTTCTCCCCTTTCCTCCATCTTTGGAGGTAACCACTATTTTGAATTAAGCATTTATCATGGTCATAGTGCTTTAGTATTTTTGTTGTTTATTTATCCAATCAGTATCTACATAAAGTACTGTTTAAAATATAAAGTAGTCTTGGAATGATAAATTAACAGTGGTGCAGAGTCTACAACCTTCTGTTTCTGGTTTTGTACCTACATTTTTGTACTTATCCATGTTAACACACACTGAAAAGTATTCCTTTGGATATTATAATGTACTGATTTATCTATTTTCATTTTAATGTAAATTGTTTTCTATTTTTCCATTACTCAAATCATTAAGAATAAGCCCATTTACGTAACTTACTCAAGCTTCTCCTTATAGCTCTTTAGGATATAAATGTAGAGGTGGAACCCCAGATATGAGCACGTTGACAAATCTCTCAAAAAATTTTATGTTTGTTAAATTTTTGTTTTGTTTTGTTTTTGCAGTACAGGGATTGAACTCAAGAACTTTTGTTTGCCAGGCAGGTGCTTATGCTGCTGAGCTATATCCCTATCCCTGTTAAATTTTTGAGAATATTAAAGTTTCCATTATTCTACATCATTTCAAATGATAGCATCATATTTCTTAATGTCTGTTAATACGTTAGATATGAAATGGTATTTTGTTGTAGTTTTTATTTCCATTTCCCTAATGGAGCATCTTTCTCTAGGTTTGCTAGCTATTAACATTTCCTTCCAGTGAACTGCCTAATCTTTTCCTATAGCTTTTTTGGTAAGTCCTAATTCATTATTATTATTATTATTATTATTATTATTATTATTATCATTATTGTATTTAGTACAGGGTCTATAGGGTCTCACTATGCAGTTTGGACTTGTAGTGATTCTCCTGTTTTCAGCTTCCCAAGCACTGGGACTACAAGCACGCGCCCCCATGCCCAGCCTCAATTGCTGTCTCAGTGCGCCCTGGAGTTGGTACTGGCACAGCACACCAGGCATTGAACCCTGGTCCCCGCGTCTGCCTAAGCAGCTGCTTTAATCCACGGAGCTATTTGGCCGGCCCCCATGATTGATATGTGCATTATAAGTATTTTCTCCCAAGCCTATGCCTTATCTTTTCACTTTTATAGTATCTTACTATGTAGAAGGGTTTATTAGGCTGATACTTTCTGGATCTTTTATTCTCTGAAGTAATAGAGTCAGTTTGTTGTGTATTCATTTAAATATCTTAAGTTTTATCTTTGACGTGTAAGTTTTAGTCTTCTTGAAGACATACAGTGCGAAGTGCAGAGCTGCTTTTGTCTCCATAGCTAGCTAAGCCATGAAGTCACCTTGGGTTTGCAGTGCCACTTGTCTCATGTATCAGTTTTCTATCAATGTGAGGCTCTCTTTGCTGGATCTCAGGACTTTCATTGCTCATCTTTGAAGATATTCTAAATGAATGTGAGCTGTGTAAGTCTTCCTATCTGGTAAAAATAAGCACCTCCCTCTCCTACGTTGTTCCAGTAAAAAGTCTCTTAATTTTTTTTACTGTATATAATCTGGTTTTAAATTTTTTATTCATTTTAACAAGAAAAGAAAAAAGCAATAGAACAGCTTCAAAATAGGTTAGTAGCATGGTTACAATAATTGCATATTGTTGTCTTCGTAGTAGTTATTCAGAGGACGAGATTCAGATGTGATATCTTGTCTACACAATATTAGTACAAACCTTATAATCTTTATTTATGTTGGGAAATATGTAGATATCTTTTCTAACTACAGAAAACATATTTGCTAATCTAAGCTGTTTGAAAGCATTTTATCTACATCTCAAATATGTGGGAAAAATTAAAATACATATTAGAATTATAAAACAATTCAGTTTCAAAACTCTTTTAGAAAAATGGACTACACGCACAAAAAAACTTAAATGGAAACTAGTGGTAAAATGACAATAGTGAGCAGTTTTGGAGTCGTGTTTGGCACCATTACTAAAAACAACACCAAAGAAAACACAAAAATACCTTTAAATTTTTCTTTTTTCTTTTAAATGTGAATTTTAGAATCATGAACAATCCTATTGAGATCTTTTTTTTTTAATTTGGAAGCAGAGACTTTATTAACTGACCAAATCATAAAAACAACATGGTAGATACCTTAGTTCATCCTTCTCATAAGCCCATTGATCTGGTCTTCCCTATTTCCAGCATCTCCACCTTCCACAAAATGGGTGGTCTTTTTCTTCATTCCACCTCATGGAGATGATAACTTGAACTGCCACAGGAGGTGATTTGCTTCTTTGAAGCTTTTCCAGCAGTATAGATCTCATGAAACCCTCCATGCAGGTAATTCCATATTTATCAAGAGATCACGCAATCAATGAATTATCTGTCAAGACAATTTGCTTCTTATTGATTTTGCCATAGCCACGCTTGTATATTCATTCTCTAACTTCAGGTTTGGGTGCCCCATGCAATGTATGGCTCCACAATTCTCAGCATGTTGATTGAAGCCTTGTTGAGCTTAACAAAAGTACCACTGAAGATTTGGCAAAGGCAAAGAAGCTGCAACACCTTGTGGACCTTTGGGCTCACACCATTGATACCCATGATCCGTATGACAAATGCCAGTTAAGGCCCTGCAGGGACACAGAAGTTGCAAGTCTTTCTCACCATCCCAGCCATTCAGATCTCTGTTCTGTATATCTGTCTGTACTCCTTATGATAGTGCCTGGCTTTGTCATAGATGAGCTTCCTCCTCACTTTGCGAAGCATCTTCTGAGCAAACTTCTTTCTTAGGTGCTTTATCTTCAACTCTGTGAAGTCTTCACTTTTTCTTAAGGTTTCTGGCAGAGCAGGAACCTTCTTTTTCTTTTCTTCTACACCCTCCATGGTTCCAGCCAGAAAAGAGGAAGTTGGTGCATGTGCATTGTCTCTATTGAGATCTTGATGAAAATTGACTTCAATGTCAGGTTTTTAAAATTTTTATTTTATTTATTTTTATTTTTATTTTTCAGAACCAGGCATTGAACTCAGGCCTTTGCACTTGCCAGGCAAGCACTTATTCTACTGAGCCATCTCTCTGGCCCCTTTATTTTTTAAAGAATACAAAATAGAGATGAAAAAAAAATCCAGCATTAGAAGTGATTCAAAATTTCACTAAACAAGGTAATTGGAATTCAATAATGGTTGCTGTATTGCATGATATTATCTTTAAATTAGTCGTCCAAATTAGCAGATATGAATGTGCAAGATTGGTTTAAAGAAAAAAAAATCAAAACAACAAAATTTGTAAGAAATTGAAAAAAAAAAGAAAAAAATGTAAGCATTAACTGCTTTTTCATATGACCAGCAGAAATAGGCAATGCAATTATTCAAACGATCTAGCACATTTACATAAATATATCTTTTTCCTTTCTTTTATCCTTTTCTTCATCCCAGTTTTTCCTTCCAATTGAACAAATTCTTTCCCTTTCACAGTATCTATTGCACCTTTCAGATTTTATTTACTCTTTCAGGTTCTTACACTAGCTAGACAACACAATGTTTGCACATGTCAATCTGCTTTATTCCACTTTCCAGTATAGTCTCTAGTTGCATCCATTTATCTACAAAAACCTTAAATTTGTCATTTTTAGAGCTGAGTAATATTCCACTGTTTAAAAATACCATATTCTGTTTATCCATTCTTCAGTTGATGGCATCCAGGTTGTTTCCAAGATTTAGCTATGACAAATTGAGCTGCCATAAACGTGGGTGTGCATATGTCACTGTGGCATGACAGTTGTTTTGAAAAAATAAGAGGGGAGTAGCTGGCTTGACTGGAACCTCTAAGCCTTGCTTTTTGAGGAATCTCTATACTGGTTTCCATAGTGGTTGTACCAGCCTGTACTCCCACCAACAGTGGACAAGGGTTCCTTTTCCCCAACAGCCTCTCCAGTGATTGTTATTGGTTGATTTCTTGGTGATAGCTATTCTTTCTAGCATAAGATGCTATCTAAATGTTGTTTTAATTTGCATCTCTTGAATAACCAATGATGTTGAACATTTTTTTCACATATTTATTTGCCATTTATTTGTATCACTTCATTTGTGAAGTGCATATTCATCTCAGATGCCCATTTTTGGATTGGAACTTTGAATTTTGGAGGCTTGATTTTTAAAAATTCTTTATATGTTCTAGATAGGAGTCATTTGTCTGAAGGACAGGCTGATATAATTTTTTTTCCTCAATTGATGGGTTTCTTTTCACTCTGTTGGTGATTTCTTTTGAGATGCAGAAACTTTTCAAAAAGGTAAGATCCAAGTTGTTGCTTCTTTGAAGCATTTTCCATGCAGTTTAGTTTTTGTTTATGAACTTTTACCTACACCTATGTCCTTATGATTTCTACCTACTTTCTCTTCTAGAAGATTTAGTGTTTCAGTTTTGAGATATAAGTCTTTGATCCATTTTGATGGTAGTTTTGTGCATGGTGATAGGCATGGGTATATTTTAAGCCTTTGGTGTGTGGAAAGCCAGTTTTTCCAGAATCATTTATTAAAGAGGCTATCTTTCTTCCAGTGAACATGTTTGGCCCCTTTGTCAAAGATAAGGTGGCTAAGTGTGCTTTGAGTTGTGTCTGCATATTCTAATCTGTTTTGTTGATCTTCAGATATGTTTTTTCCCTAGTACCATGCTGATTTTATCATGATAGCTTTGTAATATAATTTCAAGTCAGGGATTATGATGCCTCTTGCTTTTCCTTTCTTATTCAAGATTGCTTTTGCTATTCTAGGTCTCTTCTTGGTCCAGATGAATTTTAGGAATGTTTTCTCTAGCTCTGTGAGGTATACTTATAGTATTTAAATTGGGAGTGCTTTGAATCTGTATAACAGTTTTGGTAGTATGGCCATTTTGACAATGTTGATTCTTCCTTTCCAAGATCAAGGAATATCTTGACATTTTCTGAAATCTTCTTCAGTCTCTTTTTTCAGAGTACTTTAATTTTTGCTGTATAAATCTTACTTTCTCTGTGAGATTGATTTCTATTTCACTTTTGGGGGTGTTATTGTGAAAAGTATGATTTCCATAATTTCTCTACTGGTGAATTCATTGTTTGTGTATAAAAATGCCATTAAATTTGGAGTATTGACTTTGATTTTTTTTTTTTTCAGCACTGAGGATTGAACTCAGGACCTTGCCCTTGCCAGGCAGGTGCTTGTGCCACTGAGCTAGCTCCCTGACCCTTGAGTGTTGACTCTGCATCCTGCTATGCTACTGAATTTGGTTATTAAATCTATAAGCCTGTTAGTGGATCTTTTGGGGTCTTCAATGTTCAGTATCATGTCATCTGCCAATAATGATAATTTTGCTTCTTCCTTTCCAATCATTATTCCTTTTATTTCTTTATTGTGTCTAATTGCTCTGGTTAATGTTTCTGGAACTATATTGAACAGACATGGTGATGATGGGCATCTTTGTCATGTTCCTGATTTTAAAGTGAAGGCTTGGGGCCCTGCCCATTAGCTCAGTGGTTTAAGTGCCTGCTTAAGTAAAGCAATCAGGCTCAGGATACTGTGGTTCAATCCCCAGATCCTCAGGCTTTCCCAGACCTGCCTTTAAGGCATCCTGAGCCAGCACCCTCCTCAAAAAAAAAAAAAAATCCACAGTGAAGGCTTTCAATTTTTGTCAATTTAGTATAATGGTGAACATTAGTTTGTCATAGATGTCTTCTATCAGGTTGGGATGAAGACCATCTATTTCAATTTTCCATAGTGTTTTTTCAATCATGATTGAGGGTTGGACTTTGTCAAAAGCTTTTTCTGCATCTGTTGAGATGGTCATGTGATTTTTGTCTTTGGCTCTGTTGATGTGGTATGATACATTCATGGACTTGTGTATACTAAACAATCCCTGCGTTCTAGGATGAATCTCACTTCATCATGATGTGTAATCTTCTTGATGATTTGTTGCATTCTGTTTGCTAGTATTTTATTGAGGACTTTTGCATCTATGTTCGTTAGGGAGACTGGCCTGTTGTTCTATTTTTTGATTGGGTCCTGGTCTGGTTTTGGTATCAAAGTAATACTTGTTTCCAGGAATAAGTTTGGAGAATTTCTTCCCTTTAAATTTCATTGAAGAGTTTGAGAAGATTGACCATGAAGCCATCAGGACCTGGGCTTTTCTTTGTTCGTAAGTTTTTAAATTACGTTTTCAATTTCATTGACTGATATTGGGTTATTCAGCATTTTTATATTTTCTAATTCAACTTTGGTAGTTTATATATGTATCTAGGAATCTGTCCTTCTTCTTTATTTTCCATCCTATGAATGTGAAAGTTTTGGAAATAGGTATGGATAACCTGAATTTCTATAGGGTCTGTAGTGATTTTATCCTTTTCATTCCTCATTGCATGAATTTGAAATTTTTCTTTCCTTTTTTTTGGTGAGGTTGGCTAGGGATTTATCAATCTTATTTATTCTTTCAAGGAACAAACCCTTCAACTAACTAATTTTTTTGTATTGTTTGCTTTATCTCCACTGCATTTATTTCTGCTCCGATCTTTATAATTTCTTGCCTCCTTTGTGCTTTGGGCTTGAGTTGCTCTTCTTTTTCTAGGAGTTTGAGGTGCAACATAAGATTGTTTTTTGGGGCTTGTTCTGTTTTCTTGACATGAGAATTTATTGCTAAAAATTTCCTTCTTAAGACTGCTTTCATTGCTTCCCACATGTTTCAGTAAATTGTATCTGCATTTTTCTTTGATTATAAATATTGTTTAACCTCTTTTATTTCCTCTATGACCCACTGATTGTTCTAGAGGGTATTATTTAGTTTCCATGTGCTTATAAAGTTTTTGCTGTTTGTTTTGTCAGTAATTTTCAGTTTCTTTGCACTATGGTCAGATCGTATGCATGGGATAAATTCTATTCCTTTTCATTTACTTAAGCATGTTCTGTGTGCTAGCACATGATCTATTTTGGAGAACATTCTGAGTGCAACTGAGAAGAACGTGTATTCTGATGCTGTTGGGTGGAACACTCTGTAAAGGTCTACTAGGTCTGTTTCTTCACAAGTTTCTTCTAGTTCTGTTATTTCTTTGCTAAAGTTTTGCATGACTGATCTATGTTTTTGTTTCAATGTACAATTATTTTACTAATCATTAGATTTTTCATGTCTGTTAAAATTTGCCTTGTATGCTTGCATGATTCTACATTGGGTGCATATATATTTATAATTGTTATCTTTTCCTCTTGCAGATTTCCTCTAATAAGTATGTAGTGACCTTTATTTTTCTTTTAATCATTCGTGGTTCGAAGTTCACATAGTCAACAACCAGAATAGCTACCCCTGCTTTTTTCTGGCTTCCTGTCACACTGAGTATTGTTTTCCATCCTTTGTTGTTCAGTCTATTAATCTCCTTTTGAATTAAATGTGTTTCTTATACGTAGCATATTTCTGGATTTTGTTTCTTTTTTGTGTGTATTTGGTACAGGGTCTCACTATGCAGCTCGGACTCATTGGGATCCTCCTGTTGCAGCTTCTGCAGTTCTGTGATTCCTGCACCACCACACCTGAGTGCAGGGCTGGTGTAGCATGTGGTGCTGGGGGTCTAATCCCTGTTCCTGTGCTGGCCTAAGCAGGCACTTAGTCTGCTGAGCGCTCTCACCAGCTCTTGCATTTTGTTTCTTAATGCACTCTGCCAGTCTGCTTCTTTGGATTGGTGAATTGAGGCCCCTTATGTTGATGGTTATAAAAGATAGATTGGCTTATCTTTGTCATGTTGTTTTCCTACTGTAGGATCCCTACTTTTCCCCCTTGCATAATTGCTTGCTGTGCTTGTAAGTTCTTTTCTGTTGTTCTTGAAGTTGTGGTAGTCTTTGCCTCTTTCTAAAATATCTGTTAGTACTCTTTGTACAATTGGGTTGGTTGTCATGAATTACTTCAGTTGTTCTAGTTTTGCAGGGTATGCCAGTCCGGTTTGGAAGTTGTGTTTTTTTCAGGACCTCAAATATCTCATTCCAAGCTCTTCGTGATTTGATTATCTGTATTGAGAAATCTGCCATGATTCTGATGGGCTTTCTGTTATAGGTGATCTGTTTCTTCTACCAGCTTCTCATGTTCTGTTCTTTTGCTCAACTTCTGGAATCTTGATTATTATGTGTCTGGGCGAAGTTTTGTTTTGGTTATGGCTAGCTGAAGTTTTATATGCTCCACTTAAATATATGTCAGAGTCTTTTCCCATGCTTGGGAAATTTTGTGCTACTACTTCTGCAAACAATCTTTTTATGTCATTTTTGTTAACTCCACCTATTTAATTGACATTATTAATCTTATATTATTTTTTCAATGTCAGTTTTAAAAGGAAGACTGAATATCTTTAAAAGTTAAGTGCTTTAACCTGATCTATTTTCCATTATTTCTTTCCCCAGTGTTTGGAACTTTTTCCCCCTTGTGTTCTCCCACATCTGTTTATCTTCTAGCCTTCTTCATTAGCACACCATCACTTTTGTCTTACTGTGCAAGTACTCCTCTGGACCCCTGCTGATTTAATACTACAAAAGGGGCTTTTCCTTCCTCTTCTCCTTCCTTTTCCTCCTCCTCCTCATCCTCTTCCTCCTCCTCTTCTTCTTCCTCCTCCTCCTCCTCCTCCTTCTTCTTGTTCTTCTTGTTCTTCTTCGCTTATTTTGTTTTTTTACTTTAGGAGGTATATTAGTTTCTTGTGGCTGCCCTAACTTTGCAGTATAAAACAAAAGAAATTTTTCTTCTCACAATTCTAGAAGACAGAAGTCTGAAATTAAGCTATAGACAAGGTGGAGCACCTCTCCTGGCTTCAGGTGGGACATTCCATTGCTTGTGACCATGTCACTCCAATTTCTGTCTTCATTGCCTTTTCTTTATCCATCTATCATCAGATCTCCTACTTTCTTATTATAAGAACACTTGTGATTAGTTGCTTAACTCTTCTTCTTGTAGCTGAAAATAATTTTAGTATGCCTTCAGTCTTTATCAACATATTTTCTGCCCACAAAATCTTATTTATCATAATTTCCCTTTAACCTTTAAGATGTTATACCACTGTCATATATTGTAGATGATTAGAAGTATGCTCTATATCCAATTATGTTGGCTAATTTGCTTTTTTCTTCAGGCAGCATTAATATTTGTTTTATTCCTGACTCTGTGTATCTTACCCTGCCCTATCTTGAAGAACTTCAATCTGAGAATCCATGTTATTTAATTTTAGGTAATTGCTGCCAATTATTTTCTCAAATATTGTTTCTCAACCATTTACTTCGTTCTTTCCTCTTAGCATCATTATGAGCCATGTGTTGGGCCCTCTATACACTGTGTCTCACAGATGCTTTTTACTTATCTCTTTGCCTTTTTGCATTAATGAGTTTAGTTTGTTTCTATTTTTCTAATACTCTATTTCACAAATTTCTTAGATATTCATTAAAAATTTAGTTATAGGCTGAATCAGGAAAAGTTAAAGAGCTAGTACTCCACTGTCAGGGGATTGAGGATCAAATTCCATTTCTATTCTCCAGCTACCGAGCTGGGGGAAAATTACTAGCTTCTCTGAGTTTTGCTTCCTTTGTCTCTAAAATGGAACTAATAGTACTTAACTCAAAGTATTGATGACTGTTAGGACAGCCAATACACATATAGTACTTATGAGTTATTTAAACAATAAATATTAACATTTATTAATATTGTTCTAGTAATGTTGAATTTTATTTAAAAATTAATTTTGACAATTAATTTTCATGTTTTTGATATTTAAAATAAATTTGTCTTATTAAAACCTTCACTTATCCCTCTGAATATTTTAAAATCCTTATTTAAAAGTCTTTTTCTTACTGCTCGAAATGGAAAATTGCCCTGAGATAATTCCTACTCTGACTTTCTGATTTTTTTTTTCTGTCTATTGGCTATTTTATGAAATGTCATAGGTTTTGGAAAATTGAGCAACAAGCACATTGTGAGATTTTGTTGTTGTTGTTGTTTTCTCTTCTTGCTAAATGATTTTCTGTCAGCAGTTGGGTAATTGCCTCCATCTGGCTTTGAAAACCTCCAAGTGTTTATCAATAAAATTATGGGGAAAAAAAAGAAAAGGGAAACTTATTACACTACATTATATGTGGAATTTTTTCTTTTAAGTGATAAACAAAAAATTGCATATACTTACAATACACAATCTTTTGCACTGAATTATGTATATGTTTTATGTATATATTGTGAAATGGATAAACTGAGCTAATTACCATAAAAATAAAAAATAAATAAATAAAATATAAAAATCAATCAATCAAAAAAAAAAAAAAAAAAAAACCTCCAAGTAGGAAAGTTTTAAATGATAATTTGGAGTTCATTCTTGCCTTGGTTTGTTCAAAGGAATTGTGGCCACAATCTTTACATTTTTCCCTTTATGTCATCTCAGCACACAGGCATGGAATCATCTCTGAGCATCATCAGAAGGGCAATTACAGTGCAATAAGATATGATATTTTGCTCCTGTTGTTCTCGGTACTTTATGTGTGGTAGCTCATTTCATTTCCTCAGAACCCGATAGCAAAGAGTACCTAGCTACAGATGAGTTAATCACTTTCCTCAAAGTGGCAGACCCAGTATGAGGTGTAGTTAGTTTTTTAAGAGGTGTTCTTAAGCATCACAGATTCTCCTTAAAGCAAAGTGGTGGAAATTCTACATTCCCACCTCTTAACTTTGAGTTGAAGTGTTCTTGATTCTATTAAAGATCTTTAGCTCCAGATAGGAAGCTAGCTAGGAATACAAATTTGTAATTACAGTTTTCTCATCTTTGAGGCATGTGTCCCAAGACCCACAGTGCATGCTGGAAACTGTAGATGGTATGGACTATACAGGTGCTATTGTGTTGCTTATTGTCTCAGTTACTTTTCGCTAGTTGTGGGACAAAGTACCTGCGACCCCAAATTAAGGAAGGAAAGGCTTATTTAGCTCACAGTTGTGGAGGTTTCAGTCCATAATTGGCTGCCTCCAAGGCACAGTGGCGCATGGCAGAAGGCAGCAGTTCATGGCAGTGGGAAACAGCACAAGCAGTAAGAGCAAAGCTCTTTCTCCCTTATATTGAATGCACGCTGCCTGCCCCAGGGTGAGTGTAGCACTCACACCCATAAACCCATCAGCATTTATACCCAAAATAGGAGCATTAGATCATGAATTAATCACAAACTCTAGCAGCCAACCCCAGTGACTACATGAGGCTTTGGGGGGACACATAGATACAAACCATAGCACCCATGTACTATTGTTTGTATTTATGACAAAATTTACTTTATAAACTACAAACTGATGGAGATTAACAGAAATAACTATAATAAAATACAACAATTAAAATTGTGCTATAGTAAAAGTTGTATAAATGTGGTCTCATTTTTTTCTTTCAAAATACCATATCTTATCATAGTGTAATTGCCCTTCTTCTGACAATGCCACCTTGCCTACATGTTTCTCCCTTCATCAGTGGTGCTGTGGATCCATGAAAAGGCCCATGGTTAGACTCAGGCCATGCATAGTTGGCAGGAATCCTGCAGAACTGCTGCTGCTCCATCCATGGTGCTTCCTGTCAGAGGGAACATTCTGTGACCCACCCCACTTCTGGGCCACACTGCTGTCTGCCATTTCCACATCTCTGAAAATCATCATTTCCCTTTATATTTTATTACCATTTTATAGGGATAGAATGCAGAATTATTCTCATATTCCTTTTTAAATCCAACTTCATCTGTCAACTTCAGCATCCTCTGAAAACTCTTGCCTATATAAACAGCCATGATAATTATTGACAAATAATGATTTTGTTTCCAATGTTCTATCGACATTTTATTCCATTTACATTTTTAGTTGATATCCTACTCTAAAGAATAGCTATGGCTTGCAACCCATTTGTTAGCTCATAGATAATGCGCTATGTAAAGGAATTGAAATTGTCTGTGTATATTATTACACCATATTGCAATCAAATTTGAAATCCATGACTAAAGAAACCATAAGAACTTCACAAACACATGGAAGTTTAAAAAAAAAAAACATGCTCCTGAATAGCCAATGGATCACAAATGGAATTAAAGAAGAAATTAGACATTTTCTATAATTAAAAGACAACGTCATTACAACACAGCAAAACGTAGGGGACACAATGAAAGCAATCCTATGAGAGAAATTTATAGCAATGAATTCCTCTATCAGCAAAACAGAGACCAAATAAACTACCAATTTTTTTTTTTTTTTTTCAGAATCGGGGATTGAACTCAGGCCCTTGCACTTGCCAGGCAAGCACTTATTCTACTGAGCGACCTCCCTGGCCTACCACTGAATGTTGAACCTCAAGCTTCTAGAAAAAGAAGTTGAGTCCAACACTTGCGTGAAGGAGGAAATGATAAACATAAGAGCAGAAGTAAATGCAATGAAAACTAAGAAAACCATTCAAAGAGTCAACTAACTGAAGAGTTGATTCATTGGAAAGATAAATAAAATAGACAAACCCTCACCCAACCTTATCAGAAAGGAAAGAAAAATGCTCAAATCCATGCAATTAGAACTGAAGAGGATTAAATCATAACACAATCTTCAGAAACCTAGAGAATCATCAGTAAGTACTTAGAGACTTGTATTCTAATAAGGTGGAAAACACAGAGGAAATGGATAGATTCCTAAACATACATGAATTAACAAAACAGACTCAAGAGATATAAAAATCCTAAATAAACCAATATCATACAATAAAATTCAAGATGTAATTTAAAAACTACCAACAAAAATGTCCCAGATCCTGATAGATTCAGCACTGAATTCTATAAGCAATTTAGTGAAGGCCTGATGCCACTACTTCTTATACGCTAATGAAATTGAAAGGGAAACGGTACTCCCAAAGTCATTCCTAAAATAAAAAATTACCATTATAACATAATGAGACAAAGATCCTATCAAAAAAGAGAACTATAGGCCAAAGTTTTTAAAGAACATATGTGCAAAAATCCTCAATATTATGCTAGCAAGCAGAGCAGCAAATCATCAAAAAGATTATACACCATGACCTAATGAGATTCATCCCAGGGATACAGGGATGGTTCAACAAATGTAAATTAATAAATGTAATATGCCCTATTAATAGAACCAAGGACAAAAACCATATGATCATCTCAATGGATACAGACAAAGCTTTTGACAAAGTCCAACACATATTCATGATAAAAACTCTGCAGAAATTGAAATGAATGGTCTTTATCTCAATCTGATAAAAGTCATCTTTGATGAAAAAACAACCAACATTGTACTAAATGGACAAAAACTGAAACTTCTCATTTTACGATCGGGAACAAGACAAGGATATCCCCTATCACAACTTCTATTCAATAGTTCTGGAAACATTAGCCAGGACAATTAGAAAAGAAAAAGAAATAAAAGGAAAAGGGATATGAGAAGTTAAATTATCATTATTTGTGGATGTCATGATACTCTCTATAGAAGACCCCAAAAATTCCACCAAAAGACTTCTAGATTTAATAACAAAATTCATCCACATAGCTGGACACAAAGTCAACACTCAAAAAAATCAATAGCGTTCCCATACACAAACAAAAAATTCACTGAGAGAGAAATTAGGGAGAATACACCATTCATAATAGCATAAAAAAAGAACAAAGAAATACTGAGGTATCAATCTGACATAGAAAGTAAAATATCCATACATTGAAAATCACAGTACTCTGAAAAAAAAAGATCAAAGAGGATATCCAAAGATGGAAAGATATCCCTTGCTCATGGATAGGAAGAACCAACACAGTGAAAATGATCATACTCCTAAAAATGCTGAACAGATTTAATGCAATCCTCCTTAAAATACCATTAGCATACTTCACAGAACTAGAGAAAACATTTCTAAAATTTTTTTTGGAAACAGATGAGACCTCGAATAGCAAAAACAATTCTGGGCAACAAAGGAGGTCAGGAGTCCTCACAATTCCTGACTTGAAATTATATGACAGAACCACTGTGACAAAAACAGCATGCCACTGGCAGCATAAAAACCAGACCTACAGATTAGAAGAGATAGAAACAACTTCAAATACATTTATCCATCTTATCTTTGATGAGGGAGCCACACATGTTCACTGGAAGAAAGATAGACTCTTCAATAAATGGTGTTGGGAAACCTGGCTTTCCACATGTTGAAAACTAAAACTAGACCCATGTTTGTTACCATGCACTAAACTAAAATCAAAATGGTTCAAATATCTAAATATTAAAGCAAAAACATTAAATGTACTGGAAGAGAGATTAGGTACAACTCTTGACCACATAGGTGTAAGAAAAGACTTCATGAACAAAACCCAGATAGCATGGAAAATTGTTCAAAGAATGAACATCTGGGATCTCATCTTATAAAAATTTTTCAAATAATGAAAGAAGTCACCAACAGAGTGAAAAGATAACTCACAGAGTAGGAAAAAGTCTTATCCAGTTTTTCTTGAGAAAAAAAGACTAATATCTAAATCATAAGGAATCAAAAATAATCAGACCTCCCCCAAATATAAAGACCCAATCCAAAAGTGAGTATCTGAAATAAACATTTCTCAGAAGTACAAATGGCAAATAAGTACACGAAAAATGTTCAGTATCACTGATCATCTGAGGGATGCAAGTTAAAACAGCACTGGAATGCCACGGCATTCCAGAAAGAATGGTTATTATCAAGAAATCAACCAATAACAGATTCAGGCAAGACTTAGGGAAAAAGGAACACTTCTTCTTTGGTGGGAGTGTAGGCTACTGCAACCCTTGTGGAAATTAGTGTGGGGATTTCACACACACATACACACATGCACACACACACCCCAACTAAGACGAGGTGTTCCATTTGACCCAACTATTTCTCTTCTCAAATTTTTAACAAAAGACTTAAAAGCATCATACCACTGCCATCTACGCAACCTATGTTTATTTATTTTTTCTGTTTTTACCCTTTGTTTAGAGTACAGTGCAATATTACGGTTTCAGATCATTAATAAATCTCATGACTGACAATAAGTATGACCTGAACTCTGGGAGTAAGTGATTTTCCAGTTCAGGGTTAGGAGAGAGAATGGGTAGATCCAAGGTCATCTCCTGCCTTCCTCAGTAAGCTACCGAAGGGTTTTGGCTCCAGCTTGTTGAAAGCAAGAGGGGTTGCTGGTTCCTGGGTATCTGTATTATCCATGACCTTCATTACAGAAAAGCAGAATCTCCGATTTTGCAAATGAATTCTGGCAGGAGAAAATAAATCCAGACTTTTTAGCTGGATGACTACTAGAAGTATCCTCTGTGAGTTGGCAAAATCTTCGGAGTGCCTGCAGGAGCAAGGAGTCTTTCATGTGCTCCCAGTTGTTAGTGCATACAGGCTGGTAAGTGTTAGGCCTGCTAGACCCCCTCGACACACCTATGTGTATGGCAAAGTTTTTAATAGCTTAATCTTGGAAACAACACAAATGCCCATCCGCTGATGAATGGATAACAAAGATGTATGCTGATTTGTTTGTTTGTTTGTTTGTTTGTTTGTTTTTTGCAGAAGGGAATGCTACTCAGTCATAAAAATGGACAAACCTTGGGCTGGCAAGATAGCTCAGTGGACTAAGCACCTGCTTAGGTAAGGTCAGGGACTGGGATTTTGAATCCTGGTCCTGCATGCCATGCCGGGCCCCATCCCCAGGGCACAATGAGATAGCAATTGAGACTGGGTGTGGTGGCTCAGCCTGTAATCTCAGCACTGGGGAGGCTGAAAACAAGAGGATCACTATGAGTCCAAACTGCGTAGTGAGACCCTGTACCAAATACATAAAATGAAAAAAAAAAGAAAGAAAGAAAAAGGACAAATGAGACATTTACAGTTAAATAGATGGATCTTGAGAGCATAATCTTATATGAAATAAATCAGACACATATGTAAATATTTCATTGTCTCTCTGGTGTGAAAAACTGAAAGTGTTATAATAACCAACATGTATAGTAAATATTGTGAAATAAGAAGTAATTGCTCAAAGGAAAGGGTAATTGGGGGGATGGAAGGGAAAGAAAAAATGAGAACAAAACGACAAAATGGAAACAAAGCCTTGTAAGTAAGGTGGGGCATTTGACTTGAAGTGAGGAGCAGAGAATGGGAAAAAAGGGGAGCTGAGATGTATCAGGTACAGGTACAAATTGCCTATGATTAATTTATCATTATGCATATATGAACTGTACCAATAAGCTTAATTAAATTGTTTTGAAAAGTTTAGTTCTTTGGTACAAGAGCCAAGATGACATGTACACACTGGAGTAGAGATTGGAAGAATTGAGAAGTAAAAACATCAAATTCAAGGCTCTTTTTCTTGTTGGAAAATCTTTGATTAACCATTAAATCTCTTTTCTAGATATAAGACTTCCATATATTCTGTATCGGTACTACAACAGTTATCTATGTAATTCAGTGCAACCTCCAACAAAATAGCAATGACTTTTTTTTCTCAGAAAGAGAATAAGCCTTGTTAAAACTCATATGGAATCTCAAGAAATTCTGAATAATGAAAACAACCTTGGAAAGAAAAACAAATGTGGAAGACTCACACTCTGGTTTTAGAACTTGTTAAAAGCTACTGCAGTTGGAATTGTGTGGTGCAGCATAAAGACAGACAAGAGAACTGGCATAATTAGAGAGAAAGCAAGCCCTCAAATACATGGTTACACCACTTTTGTTAAGGTGGATGAGATCATGTCAGCAAATTATGCTGGAGAATTTGAATATTCACATCCACAGAATGAACATGAATGTTTACCTTATACTATATACAGAAATTAATTAAAAATGTATCATCTAAATTTAAGATATAAGACTAAAAAACTCAAAAGAAAATGGGACAAAGACCTCACAACATTAGACCTGACTTTTTAGGCATAGGACCCTGAAGATACAGGCAACAACCAAAAAAATAGACAAATTGGAGTTTATAAAACTTTAAAAATTTTGTGCATCGAAAGATACTATTAACAGTATACAGGCAACCTGTATACTAAGAGAATATTTTCTGAATAACATATTTGGTGAGGGATTAATGTTCAGAATACAACTCAGAGAACTAAAATACAGAAACAACAGAACTACCTAATTTAAAAATAGGCAAAGTACTTGAATAGATATTTCTCCAGAAAAGAGGTACAGATGGCTAGTAAGGTTATGAAAAAATTCTCGATTTCACAGAGCGTTAGGGAAATGCAAATCAGCACTACAGTGAGATACCACCTCCAAACTGCTAGAGTGCATAATATTTTAAAAATGAATAACAATGGATCCTCTAGGAATATGGAGAAATTATATCTCTTGTGCACTGTTAGAAATACAAAATGGTGCAGCTGCAATGGAAGACAATATGACTTTTCAAAAAGAAAGTATACATGGGGCTATCAAAGTATGTATCAATTACACTTCTAGGCTTATACTGCAAAGAATTAAAAGCGGAGTCTTTATTCTTTTTCACAGGAGCTTTTTTCACTATAACTGAAAAATGGAAGCAGTTTTGCATGATCAAAAGATTTCTGGAGATGGTTATTGGTGGTGATCATTACAACCATTATAATTGTGTAATAACATTTCTGTTATGCACATTTTGCAATAAAAATGACAGAAAAGGTAAAAGCATTAACACTGTAGACTGCAAATAAAATAGGCAATTCAGTTACTTCCTTTTTGAATATCCAAAATTTATGAGGCGTGGGAAGGCCCAAAGCCCGCCTTATCCTCATTCCAGTCAGCTTCAGGCTGGGTGTGTGAGTAGGATTGCCCAGGGCCCACTGGATCCTTACTCTAGCCAGCTCCAGGCCCTGCATGTGTGTGGGATTGCCCCGGGCCCTTCAGATCCTCACTCCAGCCAGCTCCAGGCCTGGGGTGTGAGTGGGACTGCCTGGGGCTCAACAGATCCTCATTCTAGCCAGTACCCAGGCCAAGAATGTATGTGGAGCTTCCTCCATCAGACAGGCCTGGTGTGGAACCCTGCAGCAGAACTCCCTGCAGAGAGGCTAGAGGCAAGAACCACCTAGCTAATCCAGGAGTAGAACATCTTGCCCAAGCGGCACAGTGGGTTCACTTCCAAGGGTTGCAGCAGAGAGAAGTGGAGCACAGCAGCCAGATCCAAGTCACACCCACCTGGATGAGATTGAACTTGGTAGATCCAGACCTGGTACTAAGGTAATAAGTGCACCAAAGCTCTACAGCAACGATCAGAAGGCAGTGCTACACAAAATGACAAAGAGAAGGAACAAAATGCATTCTCAGGCCCCAAGCCCACCCAGAACAAATGCAGGAGACACCAGCACAGAAGAAATTGGGAATCACACAGCTGAAATCTCTGAAATAATAGCATCTGAAGTAAAGAAACAATTGCAGAAAGATATATAGGAAATCAAATCAGAAATAATTTCTGAAGTAAAAAAATAAATAACTATAATGAAAGAAGTACTAAGAGCTTCTAAAGAAGACACTGATAAAAAAATAGAGGAGAATAGAAAAATGATGGAATTCTTTTTTTTTTTAATTTTTCAACAAATAATACACTGCATATATTCTTCTTAGTGGTTAATTGCTGTACAAGATGCGGACTTGTGATCCTATTTACAAACACCATTAGAACAAATCATTCTATTCATTAACAGAATGTAACTATATATCTATCCCAACCACTTTGAATACACAGATACAAAATGGACATTCATGGGTATACCCCATTTTTTCTAAGTTCCGTTATTGAATATTATAGGTGTGTAAACTCAGCAAAATATTCTAAAAGAGTCCAGTAGCCCATAATAGCATTGGGTCTTCTGTTTAACTGGCAATGTCAGAAATTATTGACCTGAGTCCCCCACAGCTCAACTTAACAGCATGGCTTTATTTCTTATAATTTTGTCTTCATACTTTTCTGCTGGATGGTTAAGACCAAGGTAAAGCAGGACCTATGCAACAAGAGTTGTAGCTTTTTGGTCTGAGAAGGTCAGTGAAATGCCCTCAGGATTTGTCCTGAGATCCTGTACCTCAGATTGTAGAACCTTTATCAGTGCAGCCATGTGGATGAGTCACGGCCAATGCTTGGCCAATGTGCTCTCTGTGAAAGCCTGAGAGAGTATCTTCTCCCCATGTGACTCTCCTTAGGCCCACTCTATGTCATCGATCACTTTCCTCTTTGGCCCCATAATCTTCTTGATCAGAAAATTTGGGACACTATCGAGGTACATGATGTTACAGTACAAGTTCTCATATGTCCTGAGTCTTAATTGACCTTAGAAGGCTAGGGCCAAAATGTTGGCTTTCCTTGTATCCCTCCTTTTTCTCTAATTTTGGTCTGCAAACTTAGGTTGTTAACCATCCAGAAGACAAGCTTATTGTTATTATCAAACGATTTAGGCTATCAAGCTTAACCTCACTATCTCACTGCATTTCAAAGAAATGATGGAATTCTTGAATGAGTAATACAGGAAAGAAATAGAATGCACGAAGCAGATTCAAAGTGATATACAAGAAATTAAAACATCAACCACAAGCTGGCAAAACCATTTGAGTGAAAGTGAAAATAGACTTTCAGACCTTGAAAGCTAGTGAAAAGGTAAGAAAAGATTTCTTAAAAACAACTAGGATGCAGGAAAAAATACTTCAACATCTGCAAGACGATGCAAAGATGAACAACATAAGGCTAATAAGCATCAATGAGAAAGAAGGAGTCAATACAAATGATGCAAAAAGAATATGAGCAGAAGTAATAGTAGAAAACTTCCCAAATATGGGGAAACAATCTGACATTCAGGTAACTGAAGTGTATAGAACTGCAAATAACATCAATCAATGAAAACCACACCCAGACATAATAATCAAGATCCCAGAAATTCAGCACAGGAACAGTATACTAAGAGCAGATAGAGAAAAGAATCAGATCACATTTAAAGGAAAACCTATCAGAATAACGGCAGATTTCTCTTCACAAACCATCAAGTCAAGAAGAGCATGAAACAAAGCACTAGAGTCTTTCAAGAAAACAAATTCCAATCCAAACTGATACACCCTGCAAAACTCTCAGTTTAATGGAGAAGTGAAATACTTTTATGACAAGGAACAACTAAAGGATTTCATGATGACAAAGCCAACCCTCCACAGATTACTAAAAGATACTCTAGAGAGGGATCAAAATGACTACAACTCCATGAATGAGAATGGAAAGAACCCACCAAATAGGGCACACAATTAAACACAGGAGAAAAAGAGGTACCCAACAGCAGGTAAATAATATGTCAAACGTAAGTCAATGCATCTCAATTATAACCATCAATGTAAATGGTCTCAGTTTACCAATTAAAAGAAATAGACCTGCAGAGTGGATTAGGAAGCAAAATCCAACAATACGCTATACAAGACTTCATCTGTCAATTGATTGGTTTATCTTCAAAGTTTTGTCTAGCTGGTAATTTCAATAGTTTTATGATTTGTGCCTCAGGAACTCGATTTTTTTCATGAATCGTAAGTAATGTTTTGTTCTGGCTTTATGGCTTATTGACTTAGAAATAAATTTTTCTGCAAGATTAGAATTCAGTGTAGAAGCTTCCAAGATCCTTATCAATTTGAATGTGGGGAAACTGGAGAAATCATGCACTAAAAAAGAAAAGCTATTCTGTAGTATACATCTTAGTTTTGGGATATGTCTATAAAATAAATATGTGTGTACATTGTTCTTGAATTATGTAATTATTTTAAAGAAAAAATTATTTAAGTCACATTCCCATTGTTACATGATAAATTCTCTTCTAATTCTAGAGAAGTATATAAAACAACTAAGAAATCCTATTGGTAAATGTCACTTTTTGTGTTATGTTCTAGATATTTCTTTAAAATGGGTATTTAATTGATAGATCTTCATTTGGCTTCTGATCTGCTTCTTGATTCTGAATTTTTTTCCTCTTTATGCATTAATGTTTATGTTTGGATTTTGCTTATGCAGTTTTTACTGTTTTCAGTGTGAAAATATGTGCTCTTTTATTTAAATTCTTTTGTATTTGACACTGCTGTGCTCTGAAATTTCACATTTTTGTTATTTGTTAAATCCTAAAATCCTATGAGTAGGTTTCAGACCACTGTTCTTTTTTTATATGAAGATATTTTACTGAGGATATTGAAGTGTAATTGGAAATTATTTTACAAAAATACTTATCTATCTTGATAAAAATACATAGTATCTTAAAGGACTTTTTTCCCATAATTTTATTGAGAAACAAATAGCAATGAGACAGTTTCAAACCAAATTGGTAGGATGGTTTCAATAATTAACACATTGCATACATTCTTCCTAGTGGTTAATTGCTGTACAAGATGCGGACATGATATCCTATTTACAA
>NW_004524612.1:6335870-6344462 GCF_000260255.1 Octodon degus | reverse complement strand
ATAAAAAATTAAAAAAGGTTGAACAAAAGTCAATAGGAGACTAAATTCAAAAGGTGAATAAGATAATCTCATAAAGAGTATATCAGATTCAAATTTCAATACCCATAAATAAAACTTTCTTGCAATCAAAAAAGAGTATAGTGAATGTTGAGAACTGAACACAATCTCCAAACTTATGATCTCAATCTCTATGAGAATTTATAAGTTTAATTTTATACAGTGAGTTTAAATAAGTTTTTTGAAAATAACAATTATGTTTAGAAATCTGTGTGCTCATGCATGTGAGCGTATACCCCATGCCCCTGTCCATCAGTCCTGTTCTTTCTGTTTGCATTTCGCTTTTCCTGGCCTGCATCCTGCAGTAATTCTTTCAGGAAAGTTGTTTCATTTCATTTACCCAAAACCTTACTTTATTACTTCTACTGAGCTGACAGTTTAGTGGAGTAAAGAATCCTTTGCTGAAATCACTTTTTTTGAACTTTGAAAATGTTTTTCTTTTTACTTCTCTAATTATCACGTACGGCTGTCAACATGGTAAGTCTTTTTGTTGGTAGTGACATACAAAAATTATTTTTATTCCTCATTCACTGCCATGTTGTTGAAGTTATCTTTATTTTCTTAGTAATTTATTTTAAAATTGTTTTTGACTTTCAATGAGAATAGGTCGACATAAAAATCTATGTCTTCAATTCTTCGAAAGTTCTAAGGCTGGGCATAATGGCGCATGCCTGTAATCCCAGCACACGGAAGGCTGAGACAGGAGGATTGCCACGAATTTGAGGTCAGGTTGGGCTACACAGTGAACTCAAAGTCAGTCTGAAGTAAGAGTGAGATCATGCCTCCAAAAACCAAGCCCCCCAACAGACAGATAAGTTCTGCAAATATCATGTAAAGTGTTCCCTGGCCACCATCATCTCTCTTATTTCATAGCACTTTGCTTTTGTTTTACGGCATAGTTTTCCACTGTTTCTGACAATTTATACGTTCTCCTTGTGGCTGCAGCTGCATCTAGTGCCTCACAAATGTTAAACACTCTGTAACCCTGAGCTCCAACTCCAATTTCCCTCTTAAAATACTAAAACAAGGTCTTGCTAAGTTTCCTGGCTGGATCCCAGCACGTGATCCTCCTGCCTCAGTCTCCTGAGTGTTGACATTACAGGGGTACACCACCATAGCAGGCTAAAAAATCCTTTTTATATGGTAAAATGCAAATACTTTTGATATACAGTTCATATAATTTCAATAAAAATATGGTTTGGCATATAATGAAAGTATGAGACATTTCTATCATCTGAAAAACATTCCCTCACATCACTTTAGTCAATATTGTTCTGCTATTACTGATAACTGACCAACAGTGATACATGACCAATCCTGTTCTGCTTGATCTTTCTTTTTTCAAATGTTATTCAATGAAAACAGACATTAGGTATTCTGGAACTCAGGTCCTCTTACCTCAGCCTCCCAAGTAGCAGGGGCTCATATGGTCACATGGTGTAGCACCATGCCTGGCTAAATGCACATTTTTTATTTTTATGTTTTACTTTTAAAGAATGCAAAGCAGAGTAGAGGAAAAATACAGCATTAGAAATGACACATGATTTCACTAAACAAAGTAATAGCAATTCAGCAATGATTGCTGTATTACATGATGCTATCTTCAAATTAGTTGCTCACATTATCAAATATAAAGCTACAAGAATTGGGCTAGGGAGATAGCTCAGTAGAATAAGTGCCTGCCTGGCAAGCGCAGGGTCCTGAGCTCAATCCCTGGCACTTCTCTCCCCAAAAAGTACAAGATTCACTTAAAGGAAAAAATAACAACAACAAAATAACAAAGAAGTCATAAGAAATTCAGAGGAGGGGCTGGGGAGATGGCTCAGTAGAATAAGCGCTTGCCTGGCAAGCACAAGGGCCTGAGTTTAATCCCTGGTTCCACAAAAAAAAAAAAAAAAAAAAAAAATCAGAGGAAAAAAATCAGAGGAAAAAGAAAGAAAATTTTAAGCATTTTCTCCTTTCAAAAGACCAGCAGAAATCGACAATACTAAAAGGAAGAACAGATAGTGTGAAAGGGAAACAAATTATTCAATGGGAAGGAAAAACTGGGGTGAGCAAAAGGACAAATGAAAGAAGAGAAAAATATATATTTAGGTGGATATATAAATGCACATTTTACATCATAAATACAAAGCTAGTCTTTCAGACACACAAATATGACAAATTCTCTTAGACCGAACCCTTGGCGTACCACATCCATGGCTTTTCTTGCATTAGGCTTACATTTTGACCAAGTGCTTAGTTTATTTTATGGCCTCTCTAGCCATAATTCTAAGTCTTTGCAAGGTTCAAAGTTTTACTGTCTCAGGCAAACTGGGGCCACCATCCACGGGAACTGGAGTTGCTCGCCCATCAGAGACATGTAGTGAGGAAAACCAGCAGTGTGCACAGCCTCCAAAGATGTCCCTTTGATGCACCACCCGCCTCAGAACCCACACCTCTGTGTTGCGTTTCTTCTCAGAATCCAGGCTGCATCTTGGCTCCTAACCGCCTTCACTTAAAACCCATAATTAGGGGTGTGTGTGTGTGTGTGTGTGTGTGTGTGTGTGTGTATGTTGATGGCAGTGGGAGCGCGGCATCCTCTTGGTCTCCAGGAAGGGAACCCTGCTGCTTTCTGAGAACTTCACCTACCCGAGTCCACCAAGCCACGGAGTCCCAAGTGAGCTGTGTACAGATGCTGCGCAGGAGGAGGATGCCTGACCACGGCCAGGCCCAGCCATTCAAACGCTCCGAGGTACCTCTCCAGACAGTGCGCTTCCGAATGAAACCACCCTTGCAGAATTCCGTCCAAGTGCTGGTCTACAAAACCGCGGAATGTAAAAATAGCAAGAGTCGTTTAAAGCTCCCAAGTTCCAGGAGAGCCTGTTATATAACCGTCACGGGCGCTTCTACACAGGGGTTCATCTCCCCGGCCACGAACAGCCCGCTATGCCAGGTACGCGCTTTCCACTGAAATCCTGTTAGCCTGGCTTATACCATTCCCTAAATCTTTCCTTGGGCGCATGTGAGCTGGCCCCCAGCCGGAGGGTGTAACACCGTCCTTCCCTGTTTGCTTGCACCTTGCTTTATATTTTTCTTTTTTAAACTCTGAGCTAAATTTCTCAGCAAGTTCACATGGAACTTGGCTGGCTTGCACACCTCTGTTGTCATGCTCTGAAGCTGCAGCGATAGGCTACTGGTCAGATCTTCTGCTGCGAGAGGGGTGACGTCTCCAGTGTGAGCGCATCCCCGAGCAAACAACGTGTTCTCAGTCCCTAGCCTTCGCTCTCACAGCACCACCCAGCTAGACAGCGTGCTGTGCAGTAATACAGATGCTTAAAAACATAATAATTGGCTTAAAATATGACAAGAATGCTATAAGATCAGAAACAATTAAATGTGCATGGTAGAAATTAACTTCATTAAACTTGGAATTTAATATTTAAAATTAGTTACAGTCAGGTTTTCTTTTTAACTGTACAAGAATTCCTGAAAACACCTAATGAATAGCAAACATTTAGACTTGACTGTAAATGACTCAGAATAATCAAAGTAAAAATATAATAATTACTCAATTTGCAATAAAAATATATTCAATGTGCAAGGACTAAGGTACACTATGATGTTTTTATGATGTGCTCAGGGTAGGATTTTCACTAACAGGAGTGCTCAGGCTCTCCCAGAACTGAGAATTCTGCAAAACGGCACAGGTCCACTTGTCCTTACAAGGTGGTACTCCCAGGGGTGAGTGTTCCCAAGCTAATGCTTTCCTTTTACTACTATCTCTTCCACAAATTAGATCTTAATGAGCCCAAAGAGATTCAGTGCGGGCCCAACGCTGCGGTGAGTTGATTATTGCCATGTTTAGAATACAAGTCCCAAATAGCTGGAAGGACTTCCCCTGTGCAGAGCTGGAAGATAGAGAAGATAGAAGGGGGCACGGCTGGAGCCCATGTCCAGAGTGCAGCATGCCTTTTTCCCCTCCTGAGCTTTTGAAGGCATTCATTCTCTGACTTGTTGCAAGCCCATGTTGCTGGTAGGAAAATCACATGAAGCAGTTAGACCATTCTGCTGGGATGTGGCTGTGCGTCATCTGGCCAGTGAGTCACCTTTGCAATTATACTTGGAAAGGGAGAAAAAGGAGACAGGTAAGAAAATCTGTGCAAGGAGGGAGCAAAGCAGGCTCTAAGCAAGGGGGCACACATGATGAAAACGCAGCCCTAAAACCACTCATGTCACCTCCGGTCAACCCTCCTTCCAGGCCACACTCCAGGTGGGTGCAGGTTAGAGATCAGAGTGGCGATGTTGGGATAGCTTTCTGTGATTAGATTTCCAGAATTGGGAGACAGGAAGGACAGAAGATTAAAGACAGGCTCGATTATCTTTTGCAAATGTGTCCTTACTCCCTACGAGTCAAATTCAGTTCCCAGAAAGGGATCCGCTCTTGGTCACTTGCACAATCCAGCCAGTAAGTGACCTCTCTCAACGACCTTTGCACTTTAGCTGCTGTCTCTTGCTGAAGTTTGGCTTGCTTATTTATCTTGCAGGATTTCAGGTCATAACTTTCTGTTTACTCACACTGTTCTGTTTTTTTGACAAGATTTGACCCCAATTTTCCTTCCTTTCCGCTAATCTCTTTTCTGAGCTTTCACACACACAGACATTTTTGCAGTACTGCGGTTGATCCCAGAGCCTCACATATGCTGGGCAAGCACCCTACCACTGAACTTCATCTGCAGCCACTTTGGCTTTATTTTGAGACAGGGCCTCACTAAATTGCTCAGGCTGGTCCTGAACTTGTGATCTTCCTTTCTCAGCCTCCTGAAGAGCTGAGCAAATCACAGGTGTTTGCTGCTGCAACAAGCATTTATATTTTAAGGTACCTCAGAACCTTTTTTTTTTTTTTTTGAGATAGGGTCTCACTATGTAGTTCATGCTGGCCTTGTGCTCACCTTTGCAGCCCCCAGGCTGATCTCAAAGTTGTAGCAATCCTCCTGCTTCAACCTCCTGAGTGCTGGGATTATAGGCCTGTACCACCATGCCTGGGAATCCGGGGCATGCAGGCCATGGGATCGAACTCAGGACTTTGTGCTTGCCAGGTAGATGCTTATGCCCCTGAGCATCTCCCCAGCTCCTCAAAACTTTTTCTGATACTAGAAAGACTATACTTTGTTAAATTGAAATAACTGAGTCCTAAGCACAAAGAAATGTTTGTTTTCCCTAAGGTAGTCTCACCTCTTGAGCCACATCCTTCAGTCATTTGTCCTTTCCTGCACCATTTCTTGCAGGATGGAGGCTTCCTGCAGGCACCACTGCCAAAAGAGCCCTACAAGACCCCAGCCCCATGCTTGGGAAATCTGTTCTGAGCACTAAGCAAGAAGGAAAGCATGCAGGTGGCTCATGCAGTCGGCAGTTTAGAGAAACTCAAGCCCAGAAGCAGAGAAGAAATAAGCCCTTCCTGGAATTTAAAAGTAAATGAAAATATTTGCCTTTTCAGTATCTGGAGAGGGAAATTTAAACAACCTCACATATGAAGAAGAAGAAGCTGGTGTCCTCTGCCCACAGTCCCTGGACTCCTTTGCCTACTGTTGCCAGTGGTCCCCCAGTTTCTCCAATTCAACTCCAGCAGCCCTGATCCACCTCCCAATCTCTGCAGTCTCTCTGCAGTCCCCTGAAGGACAGCCTGAGAAGCTTCCCAGGCTGAGCCCTGTGAGTTTTGGGCCTATCTGTGCATCCTCCATGGGGCCACCCAGTCCTGAGCAAGGCCTGCAGTGCTGTCCCCCACAGTGACCCTAAACCTCCCCTCTTCCTGCTCTGCAATTACTTCAGACAGGGCCACTGTCAGTGAACCGAACACTTATTGTGTGTTTGGGGAAGATAATTCAGAGATAAGATAAGGAGGCCATGAAGCAACTTCCTCACAAGAAGAGAGTGGTCCAGTGACCTAGTTTGTGAGCCCTGACCACGAGCGTGAGCATTCAACAATTTTATTTTTCGTAACTCCAGTCCTCTGCCCTAATTTTTCCTTATTGCAGGCTGAGAAGCAGTGAACCACAGCTGGTCCCTGTGACTCTTGCCAGCAGCCCTGTCCCTGCAGTCAAGAACAACTGCTCCAGAGTTCCTTTCCCGAGACACATAATGCCAAGGCTCTAAGTATTGTCTCCATAGTTTGTTTTCCAACTTTAGTCGTTCTCCATGCTAACATCTCCCTTGGAGTCTTGAGAGCAATGTCTTCTTTTAGGAAAAAATACTTACGGGGATATATTTTAAATTCTGATCTTGTGTTTAACAAATGCTTTGCACATGTGTACTAATTTTAAAGGCATAAAGGGGGATATATTGAAAAGCCAGGGGCCAGCCAAATAGCTCAGCAGATTAATGTGCCTGCAAGCAGGCACAGGGGCCAGGGTTTTGATCCCTGGGTCTGCTGTGCTGGCCCCACACCTGGGGCATGCTGAGAGAGCAATTGAGACTGGGCTTGGTTGCATGCGCCTGCAATCCCAGCTCTTGGGAGGCTGTAGACAGGCGGATCACTATGAGTCGGATCTAGTAGTGAGACCCTGATCACCCTGTAGACCCTTTCCTAAAATACAGGGAAAAAGCATAGCAAAAAAAAAAAAAGCAAAGCAAAGCAAAGCAAAGCAAAGCAAAGCAAAGCAAAGCAAAGCAAAGCAAAGCAAAGCAAAGCAAAGCTGCCTTGGTCTTTCACCAGTGCAGTTCCTTCATGTAGAACTAGGATCAGAAGGATTGAGCAGAAATAGCCAAAGTATTCCAAATCAGACATGATTCTATGAGATGGACTTTTTTTTTTTTTAAGAGTAGGAAGAATTTATTAACAGAAAGAAAGCTTCCATTTGAGAGGGACAGAGGGGGCTCAGAAAGAGGGTTTCCTACCAAAACCATTTCTCAAAGATGTTTTATTTATGTGTTTATTATTTTAAAATCTTTTTTATTTATTGATTTGATACAGGGTCTCACTACACAGCTCGGACTCATAATGATCCTCCTGTCTCAGTCTCCTCTGCACTGGAATTAAAAGCGTGCACCACTACGCCCAGTTTTGGTGGCCAGTTCAGTGCAGGGCCAGCATAGCATGCGGGACCAGGGATTGAACCCAGATCCTTGTGCCTGCCAGGAAGGTGCTTAGACTGTTGCACTAGCTCCCCAGACCTCACAGGTGTTTTATTGAGCAAAGCCATGAGGTGAGGTGGGCTTAAGGTGGGACAGAACCATAACCAATCAATAAAGTTACAAGCATAGTCACTTAGGTAATTGATACAATGGCAATAGAATGAGTGTGAGGTGGGACAAAAGTGTGATGAGTCAATAAGATTGCAACAAGTATAGTCCCTAAGGTAATGTTGATTACACGGGGATCAAGTGGGGAAACAAGTCACATAAAAGTAAGCACACATGGGAAGGGCAAGGACTTTCCTAGAAGGGGTGGGTTAAGGTTTGGTCCTCCACTCCAAGGTGATTGATACTGACTTAGAAATCAATCACTGCTCTTCCTCCCAAGGGAAGTTTATGAGTGAGTAGTCTTTCTTTACTTGAAGCCTGGCCTTCAGCAAATGCACCTCCAGCCACAGCTGTCTTCTGCACTGAACTCTTGAGGGCTCAGCAGTCTGACTGCCTCCGGTGTTTCTCCCTAACTTAGCTATAATATTCCCCTTGGAAGAGTCACTCCTAACTGCCATGATGGAGCAAGGGTCAGAGACCAGTCTGGCTACGTCCAGCTGAGGCGTGCTGTAGTTGTGATTAGTGGGCTGTGATACCCCCCGGAGGGTCTATCTGAAGGTCCTCAATAGGCACCAGGTGTTCCTGTCTTGGTTAGATGCACAGCTTAAGTCTGGAGGAGAAAATGCCACACAGATAGCTAAGTATGCATGGGACAAATAATAAAATCAACAGGATAATTATGAATATAGCCAACAAGGTCTTATGCCAGGAGGAGCCAGTAATAGCTTTCCACAAAAAGGTAAGGAGAGAGTCCAGGGAATTTCAGAAACGGACAAGCCAGTATCCTGTCGTCTAATATTGTGAACAGCTAATGAGATATTAGCAGAAGGACCTTTCTTTTTTTTTTGCAATAGTGTCACGTTGTGTAGTTTAAGCTGGCTTTGAACTCATTATGTTGCCCCAACTGACCTTAAACTCATGGTGATCCTCCTGCCTCAGCCTTCAAAGTTCTGAAATTACAGGTGCATGCCACCATATTCAGCTTCATCAACACTGCTTTTTTATTTTTGATTTTTTAAAATAACTTTATTGCGAATCAAATAGCAATGAGACAGTTTTAAAATCGATTAGTAGGACAGTTTCAATAATTAATACATTGCATATTGTTGTCTCCTTAGTGGTTATTCATAGTACAAGGTACAGACATGATATCCTGTCCACAAATACTATTAGAACAAATCTTTCTATGGGAGAAAGTAGCTATAGATCTTTCCTAACTATTTTGAATATACAGACACAAAATGGTCCTTCATTTGTATCCCCTCTTTTTGTTTAGTTTTGTCAGACATGGGTGTTCCATTGCCATTTAAATATTGT
>NW_004524612.1:6319869-6330575 GCF_000260255.1 Octodon degus | reverse complement strand
TGTTCTAAGGAGTTTTGAACTTTGATATTTGTCTATTTTTTTCCCTTTGCCACACAGAATTGTTTCACACTCATGCAGTTGCATATTTTAATCTTGTGTTACAGCTTCTGGTTTCTGTTCTAGACTCAGAAATGTCTTACCAACTCTAAGAATATATTTTAAACTCATTATCTCTCAGCATGTTTCTGGTTTCTTTTTTTAAATGTAATATTAAACTTCAAATCGTGTGGAATTTATTTTGGTTTAAGGCAGGAAATATAGACTAGTTTAGTTTTCCGTGTGTCTAATCTGCTATTCAGACATCACTTCATAATCTAATTACTTTTCAATGATTTGAGATGTTAACTTATCACACATGTATATCTGCACATTAGCGACATACCCATGAGCTCTAAGTGTACACATAGGAGGTTTATTTCTCTTCTGTCGATCCGTCTTTTCATGCAGCAGCCGGCCCTGTCTCAGTCACTTCCTAAAGCATCTCAGTGCTCAGTGCACCTATCCATGTGTGCCAGTCGCGTTCCTTCTCAGAATCCTCCCACTTATTCTTGTTTCATCTCCACGTGATCTTAGGAACATGTAATTTTTTCTTATGAAAAATTCTTAATTAATTTCATGTAAAATGTACTGATTAACACAGAGCTAAGAGACATTTTATCACGTCACTGCTAATCAGGATCCTTGTATTCCATCTATTCCTGTGGACTGTACAAAGTACAGCAAATTATGTTAAATGTATGCCTATGTTTTGTTAAAACCAATTTCTAGGCATTTTGATCATTTCTGTTGTTGTGGTTATCACAGTGTTTTTTTCTTTTTCATTCTGTATCCCAGCTTATTGTTCATAATCAAGTCTCGACCTTAGAACGCCCTTGTTTACTGTAGGCTAGAATACTGCTTTCAAAGAATTCTTTGAGACATATCAGTGAATATGTAAGATTGCGTTAAATTATCATTTCAGTTTATTTTTAGAGACTATATCTAAAAAGGTGATAAGTGTGGCAATGAAGAGAGCTGTTTCTAATGTAAGCTACTTAAATGCTTTAAGCAAATTTCCTGGGATTTAGTTAAAATGCTAACAGGTTTTTTCAGCATAGACTTAGATAATATACTTCAGTCCTGTCCCTGTTAAAAGTAACAAGACTCAATATGTGGTCTACATCATCCCTAGCATTTTTAGAAAAGCCAAATCTAATATGTCAACTACAAGTTGTACTGTTGGCATTTAATAAATGTCAAAATGAATAAGAACATTTCTCACTGAAAGTATAATGTAGATTTCAACCTTTTTATAAAATTGCTGTCTTCCCAAGACATGAAAGTTCAAGATCCCTTGGGAGAGCTCATCACTAAAGCTCTTAAAAGGACTGGAAACTTAAGTTTACACAGATTTATGCCTTGCGCTTTTCTTAGTAGAGTTTCTATCATTGTCTCAATACCATTGTCCATTATTGGGCTGTTCAGGTATTTTATATCTTCTTGGTTTGGTTTTCCTAATTCATATGTCTCCAGGCACTCATTCATTTCTTTTAGATTCTTCAATTTATTGAAATAGTGGGTTTTAAAGTATTCCTTATAATCTTCTAGATTTCAGACATGTTCTTCTTCTTCTTCTTTTTTTTTTTTTTTTTTTGAGACAGGGTCTTTCTATGTAGCCCAGGCTGGTCTTGAACTTGTGGCAATCCTCTTGTCTCAGCCTCCTGAGTGGAGATTACAGGCATACAGGCATTCACCATCACACCTGGCAGGGGTGTTTATTTTTATTTCATCTTTTAAATTTCTAATTGCATTGAAATAGGGCTTTTCTTTCCTTCTTTTGGTAAGACTGGCTAAGTGTTTGTCTCTTTTATTTATCTTTCAAAGAACCAACACTTTGATTCACTGGTTTCTTAGTCATTATCTTATTTAATTTCTACTTTGATCTTTATGGCTGCCTTCCTTGCTCAAGGTTTGGATTTGGATTGGTACTGTTTTTCTATGACCTTGAGGTGCATCATTAGGTGATTTATTTGGAATCATTCTGTTTTTTCAATTTGGGATTGCTGCTTTTCATAGCTATATACTTTCCTGCTGGGACTTCCATTTTGCTCCAGTTTCCAGAATATTATCCTGTCATTGTCATTAGATCCATGGGTCTTTCAAATATATTCTTTGTTTCTGTGACTCCTTGATTATTTGCAGGAGTATTAATTAATTTCTTGTGTTTGTATAGGTTCTGTGACTTTTTGCCATTGATTCCGGGTTTCATTGCACCATGACCTGATGATACGCATTTGCTGCGTGCTGCTGAGACACGTGTGTGTTCTGCTGTTGCATGGGACACAGTAGATAGCTGTTAAAAATCACCTTTTCAGAGATGCAGTTCAACTCCAATACTTCTTTGTGTTTTGTCCACTTGCCTGCATATTTATTATTGGCATTGTCAGCCCCTGATGGAACCTCAAAAAATGCAGAGACCTGGGTCCCTTCCTTAAAGCGATGATTTAAGTCACATCAGCTGTGTCTGGTATTACCCAAATCTCTCTGATTAATTCTAACATGCAGTAAAGTGTGAGAATCACTCTCAGTGAAGCATAGAGAATGAGATTTAAGCTGAGAATAGTTATTGATTTTTATGGAGCCTATGTCTGTCCCTTTGGAGATCTTGTGTATAAAATCTAGTATGCTTGACAATTCTACCACAGCAACCCCCCCCCGCCCCCACCAACCTCACATGTTGCTTTAGGGCTAGCTGGAGTCATATGCAAATCAAAGTCAGGAGTCAGGAGAAAGAATTTGGCCTAGAGTACCCTCTCTCAATTTTACAGTTTTAACACAATCCTTCATGCTCAGTTTGCAATAAGTGACTTCATCAGAATTTTTTGGAGAGACTATCAAAACAAGAGTTAAAGTAGCCTAGAGATATTTTTCCTTTCACAAACATTATACAAGTTCTTTTTAAATAATGTCTGCTTCTTGGGCCAAGAATAGTTGACCCGTTGGACCATGACCAGTTCCACGTTTCCTCAAACACTTAAATGTAGTGGCTTCCAGCCATGCACAAGGGACTCTTGTGATCCGGAGAAGCCACAGGTTTTATCATGAGGCAGAAAACAGGGAAAAGAATGCTAGTGTGGGGGTCTACCAGAGGGATCCTGGTGTGCAGAAGCAGGACACTTGTGTCTGAGTGTCATGCTTTCAGGGTTCCCAGAGACTACAGATTGCCCTGTGTACAGAACAGCTGGACCAGCTGTTGCTTTCTATGAATAATTCTACTTACAGTTACATACAAATTAAATAATCAAAATACACTTCAGCAATTTTTAATTGTTCTGGAGGGGAAGGGAATGGACAAAAAAGTACTACATGGGTTATGTGCAGATACCAACTCCATACAGGGATTTAATCATGTACTAATCCAAACATGTACTAACAAAACAAGATTTTAAAAAATTACTCTGCACCCCCATAATAAAGCCCCTAACTATAATCTGACCAACTTAGCAGAAATATAGGAAGCAAAAGAAAAGATGAAATGTTTCAGCATACCGGGATCCAGCCTGTGCTGACAGCAGCCATCTTGAATCCTAGCCACTATGGCTGCCTCTCACTGGCTCTGGTCTGCTTTCCCAGCACACCTTAAATAAACAAGACCTGTAGTGGTATGTACAACTTCACAACCAGACCCTGGTGCTGTCCATGCACTCCAACACAGAGTTACACCCCAGCCCTGGTAGTAGTTTAAGATAAATTAGGTACATTTGGGCTTACGTGAAATCACTTTCATTCTAACCTTATGTGGACTCCAGTCATGGAGGCCCACTGGCCTTCCTGCTGTCTTTGACCATGCCTCTGCCAGGAAGTCCCAAGAGATTATTCTTTATACAGTCCTAAGTCTCTCTGCTTCTTTCTTTGTTCTCTCCCCACCAGTGAGTATATTTCAGTTACCCAGGTGACAGCTCCTGTTGCAGTTTCAGTTGCTTTTATTTTTTAGGAAAGGTTGATTACTGCGATGCATAGCTGCTCATTCTGAAGCAAGAGGCCTCACAGGCTTCTATGGGAGCTGCTGATCCGCACACGCCAGGCGGGCAGGGCATTTAAGGTGAAAGGAGGCTTAGCATCTGGAACAGCTAGCTGGCCGCGAGAGGATTTTATGTTTGGAATAAGGTTTAAGCTTTCCAAGTTGTTGGATGAGTTATCTTTCCTATAGTTGCCAACACACACACACACACACACACACACACACACACACACACACGGGGGGGGGAAGAAATAAAAAGTGAAGTGACTTTTACGTGATCTGAACGCTTCAACAAACTAAGCTCTCAGAAGATATTGATAACATGTTTGTTTCTCTAGCCAAGCTTCTTATTCCTTACCAGTTAAGAGTGTCTTTCAGACTTTGAAAACTGGTTTTATAGTCAATGGTAGATATACAAGCAAAGTATATCTACTGAACCAAGGTTGTCCTTAGGAAATTGGATTCCTATAGCAAATAATAATGTACTTCTCCAATGGTCTATCCAGGACAGGTCCAGTTAAAATGATAGATTTATACAGTCCTAAGTATAGATTTAGATTCTAGACTTTCCTAAGATTTGGATTCTAGACTTTCCTAAGATTTGAATAAACTGATCTAACTTTACATTTTATGAGCATGCAGTACAAACTGTAAGCGTTGTGATTTATCCTGACACCAACTTGTCCTGTGTGTGGTGGGACACAGTGGTATTCTTCTGCCTTTGGGGAAGATGCACCTGTCCCGTACTCCTCCTTGTTCCTCTCTCTGTATAGTGTGTGTCTGCAGCTTCCACAAGCTAAGGCAGTTTACCTGAAGGAGAAGAATGAAGGAGAAGAAGGAAGAGAAGCATGCATCTGTGATGGGTGATCCTCCAGGACTTTGAAATCCTCACTCTAGGGAACAAGTGCTGCATCAAATTAAAGAGGTGCAGAGAGAGTCAGCTCTAGGGGTGAAAATACCTAGTCTTGCCTGCCTCTTTGCACTCTAGAACACTATTTTTTCATTTCCCAGATATTCTTGTCCAAGATCATTTTAACTGGACCTGTCCTGGATAGACCATTGGAGAAGTAAGTTATTTGCTATAGGAATCCAATTTCCTAAGGACAACCTTGGTTCTGTAGACTTCAAGGACAAGTTATATAGACACATATTTTTCTTTTAGTTTTTTTCCCTCTTAAAATCCAACATTTCTCTCTTTCCCATCTTGCAAGATGGCAGGCAAAAAAAAAAAAAAAAAAAAAAAAAAAAGAAGCCAGACATTAAAGGAAGAAACCTGAAGCTAAGAAGGCTGCTGCCAGTGGTACAGGTAAAAAGGATGAGGTGAAGGCAAAAGAGTCCAAGAAAGGTCAGCCCCACTGCAGCCGAAATCCTGTCCTGGTTAGAGGAACTGGTAGATACTCCCGATCTGCTATGTATTCCAGAAAGGCTTTGTACAAGAGAAAATACACAGCTCTAAATCAAAGGTTGAGAAGAACAAGGAGAAAGTTCTTGCTATGATCACAAAACCAGTTGGTGGGGACAAGAATGGAAGCTTTGAAAAATGCCTACATACCACCCTACTGAAAATGTACCCTGAAAGCTCTTGAACCATGGAAAGAAACCCTTCAGTCAGCATGTGAGGACACTTCGAGCTAGCATCACTCCCAGCACCATCGTGATCATCCTTACCAGAAATCATAAAGGCAAGAGAGTGGTTTTCCTGAAGCAGTTGGTCAGTGGCTTGCTACTAGTGACTGCACCTCTTAGCCTTAATCGTGTTCCTCTACAAAGAACACACCAGAAATTTGTCATTGCCACCTCTATATTGATATCAGTAAAGTGAAAATCCCCAAACGCCTCATTGTTGCTACTTCAAGAAGGAGCAGCAGAAGCCCAGACACCATAAGGGTGAGATCTTCGACACCGAGAAAGAGAGATACCAGATTTCAGAGCAGCGCAAGGTGGATCAGAAAGCGGTGGACTCACAGATTTTAGCAAAAATCAAAGATGTTCCTCAGCTCCAGGGCTACCAGTGATCCATTTTTCTTCTGACAAATGGAATTTATCTTCATAAATTAGTGTTCTAAATTTCCTACTAAGAACCTAATTAAATAACTGATACATTTTTTAAAAATCCAACATTTCCCTTTAATGTCTTTTGTCCTGTGGCCTTTCTATTCCTTTTTTTGTAAAAATGAAGGCCAATGCTACCTGCAGTTCTCAAGACCAACATTCACCTGTGTGAGATCTTCCATCTCCATGAGGTTTGTTCTTGGTTTCTTGGAAGAAAGTACGCATTTGAATATTTTCTGTAGGATGCCAGACATTGCAAACAGTTTTTGTGTGTGAAAAATAGTACTGCATTATTCTAAATTACGGATTCATATACAACTTCATTTTGGACAGTCATCTTTAAGGAATGGATTTCAATGCCATAGAAATATTGATAATAATTATTATTGCTATATTATTATTATGACTTTGCTATGCTTGGGTACGCGTTATTATGGAAGATGGTACTGAGTGTTTGATTGGAAAGATCAATTGATCTGCTCATCAACTAGTCACCTGTTTAACTTTCGGTTATGAAACATGATCCTTTGTTTTACATAGAATATTATTTGAAGTGTGTTGAAGAATATTTGAATTTATTGAAGCATGTTGATATTATAAAATGCAATTGACTGTCTATATTTAATTTTATTTTATGTCTTTAATTTATATTATGAATAGGTGATATGACAAAATAGTTAAAAAATGAAAGAACATTGGAAAGTGTATTCTATATTTTGCAGAACTCAGACATAGTTTATTTTAGGTCCTCTCAGAGACTGTATACTTTTGTTCATATTTCATGCTATCTGGATTTTGCAGGAGATGCAGTCTCAGCCCAGGCTTTATAATCTAACCTGTATACACAATGCACAATGATTAGGCTAAACCAGTGAGTGATATATTTCATCAGATAGGTACAATGATAACCATATCTTATATCATTTAGTTATCTCTTTGTAATTCTGAATGGAATAGATGTACAGTTCTTAGCCCCAAAGTAGCCTACCCACATTGGTACAGAAAGAGAAACACGCTGCTCTATTTTTACTGGCACACATTTTGTCACCTGAAAGCATAATGAATATCACTCAAGTACAGTGGCAGCATTTTATATTGTAAAGATATTCAACAAAGACGAAATAGCTGTCTAATAAGAACCAGATATATTGGGGCCGGGGAGATGGCTCAGGAGAATAAGCACTTGCCTGGCAAGCACAAGGGTCTGAGTTCAATCCTGGGTTCCACCAAAACAAAACAAAACGAAACAAAACCCCCAAAACAGCTATACCTGAATACACAAGAGTAACTATATAATTTTTTGGCTTTAGATATAATTTAGTGCAGATACTATAGCATGTTTGTAGAAACAATAGGAACAAAAGGCATAATGATGTCCCTTCAAAACTAAACCATGGGAATTAAGTGTATGTATGCATGTCGGAGTTTGTCACAGCCAACTAAAAAAGTGATTGTCACAGGAAGTCTGTGCTCTCCAGCCTGACGTCATCCTGTCTCACTACTCATCAAGGCCTGGCCCTAGTTCCATCTTTTCTCTCAAATCAGTCCCTTTCCCTTCACTAATGCACAGGCCTGAAAATATGCCCAACTCCTTCTTTTTCTTAAAGAAGAACAAAAATATTACTTCTCCTGCTCTACCATGTGGATTCCCCTCTTGTTTCTCTCTTTGAGTTCATTGTGAACTTTCTCTAGACCACTGAGCCCATTTATGAAAATCTCATTCACTTGTTTCCACTGACGGTCTTGGTTTTAGTTCCTGTCATTCTGTAGAATTTATATTGTAAAGCACGTTTGTAGTTCTATTGACAGATGCAGGAGCTTCTTTTTGTGATGTTGATTTATTTTGTATTAGGACACATTGAAGTTCATAATATTTACATTTATCTAGAAAAGTAGCTCCATATACTTACTATATCTTAATTCATCTTATGCCATTTTTGTGATCTCAAGATGTATCCACTTCTTACAGATGACTCAGATTTACCTTTATTTATATCACAGTGGTACTACATTGTGTACAAATACCACATTTTCTTTATCCACTCATCTGTTGGTGGACAGACAGGCCGCCTCCAAGATTTAGCTATTGTGAGTTGTATTGCTATAAACACAGGAATGCATGTGTTACTGTAACATGATGCCCTTACCTCTTGGGAAAGAAACTTAAAAAAGAAACAGCTTGCTCAAATAGAATTTGTAGTTTTGATTTTTTGAGGAATCTCCATAATCATTTCCACAGTGGTTGAACCAGCTTACATTCCCACCAATAGTTTGGAGGGATGCTTTTCTTCCACCAGCCTCAACAATTGTTATCTTTCACTTCTTGGTGATAGCCATTCTCTCTAGGGTAAGATGAAATCTGAGTATTGTTTTTATTTCCAAATCTCTAATGACAAATGATGTTGAGCATTTCTTCTTGTTTTTATTGACCATTTATATTTCAGTGGGCTATTTTTTTTAGTTCTTCATGTATTCTAGATGTTAGTCCTCTGTCAGAGGAATATCTGACATTTTTTTCCCTTCCTATAGGTTGTCTTCACTCTGTCTGACAGCCTTTAAGGTTTTGTCTTTGTGTTGGACTCCTGAGATTTTAACTATACTATCACATGGGGGAAGTTCTATATGCTCCACTTATCTGTATGTTGAGGTCTTTAACCCATTTTTGGAAAGTTTTCTTCTATGACTTCTAAACAGATTATTTTATTCATTGTGCTGCCCTCTAATGTATCCTTGACTTTAATTGGTCTTAGGCTTGCTAGTGCTATCAATTAGCTCATAGATCAATTGTCCTTGCTCTCTTGTTTTTAAGATATACTTGAGTATCTGTGCTTCTGCTTCTTTTTGTTTTTTTAAAATTACTTATTTACTTGGTACAGTGTCTTGTTATGCAGCTTAGACTTGTAGCAATCCTCCTGTTTCAGCCTCTTCAATGCTGGGATTACAGGCATGCACTACCACCCCTGGTCTTTGTGGCCTGCACAGTGTGCCTGGGGTTTTGGGTACAGCACATGCTTAGACCACCAAGGTATCTCCCCAGCCCTAGGCTTATGCTTCTAATCTATGTTCAGAGTCCGACTTTCTTCTTGCACTGGTCATCTCTGCTGTTTGTGTATTCAGTAAAATTTATTATCTCAGTGATTATTGTTTGGCAAATTTTCATGAACTCCATTTCTTTGATAAATTTGTCACTAATGTTTTTAAATAGATATTATCATCTCTTCTAATTTTTTAATTTTACTCTTCTTTAGTCACATTGATGAATTTTTTGTTAGCTTTACTGTCTCTTCGGTTATATCATTTTTGAGTTTGTCAAGTTTATTTGCTTCCTCTCTAATCAGATCAGCTATTTGGTGTTTTATTTCTTCTTCACTAGGGCTCCTTCAATCCACTCTGGGAGAGCTGGGCAACTTTCTAGGCATCTTGTTCCCTTGGGAGTTTTTGTTTGGTTATTATTTATTTTTTCATGTGTGCTTATCTGTACATATGTGTCCTAAGGGTTGAAATCAAGAACAGTGAGGAAAGCATGTCATTGGTAGGAAAATCTCTTTGGTTATTGTATCAGTCAGGGTCTTACTAGGGGAAAAGATATAACACAAGATGTAAAAATATATAAGAAATTACAAGATTGGTTTTCGACAGTCAGCCCCAGAGTCAGATGAGGAAGCGTGCAGAGGGTGTCTGCACACTGGAGGCTGAAGGACTCAGTCCAAGGTCTGGAGCTCAGTGCAGTGTTCCACGCAAGTCCATTATCAGGAGGCAACGGGTGTGGGAGGGGAGAATGACGAGTCTACACCTGAAGGCTGAGGGGTCCAAGGTGGAAGCCAAAGAGTCTGGGCTAGAAGCCAGGTGATGATGTCTAAGCTGAAGGGGAAGACTGGAGCTTCTCCAAAGAAAATGGGATCCTCCGCCCTTCCTCACTTCCCTTTTATGTCCTTTAAGTGATGAGCCACTCCAGGGTAACTCCTCCACACCCTAGGGTGTGGAATTGCTGAGCCAATTTAGTTAAGCTTTAACTTTTCAACTTGGCACAGTCTATCACCACTACAGTTCTGTTCTGTTTCCAGGATGCACTCATGGCTTTATTTGCCAAGAACTATTGTCTCCCATTTCAACCTGTGTAACAGAACCCCTTCGGTGTGTGGTAGGAGGTAATTCCTGCATCATTGCTCCAGCCATACACCAATCATGAGCATTCCAACTTATTTGAAATTTCATCCTTTCATCAGTGCCCCTTACAAACTCTAACAGCTAACTTTGGATGTGGAGAAAGGGCAAAAGAAAGAGGAAGGAGAAAAGGAAAGGGTAAGTCAGTAGGAGAAGTGGGAGATACAAGAAATGTCAGAAGGTGAAAGAGAGATAGGTCAGATTCTCCCGGGGGGGGGGGTGTGTTTATGGCTAGTGTCATGAGGACTTGAGAGAATTTCTGTGGCAGTAGGAGAGGGGATGCAGATGGAGGGAAGTATAGGCTAAGGAAGCTGTGAGTTTTGCTATATCTGTAATTAGTTTTCTGTGGACCCTTTAGATGCAGTTCTGTTAAGGACAACTCTGATATGATCATGATTATTCAAGTTAGAGCACTGGTCTATTCTTAGTGTCTGTCTCTGTCCCTGTTTCTCTCTCTCTCTCTCTCTCTCTCTCTCTCTCTCTCTCTCTC
>NW_004524612.1:6317139-6319769 GCF_000260255.1 Octodon degus | reverse complement strand
TCTGTCTGTCTGTCTATCTCTGTCTGTCTGTCTGTCTATCTCTGTCTGTCTGTCTGTCTGTCTCTCTCTCTCTCTCTCTCAACAAATTCTTGCTATGTATTTCAGGCTGGCTTCAAATTTGCAGCAATTCTCCTGCCTCTGCTTCCTGAGTGCTGAGATTCTAGGTGTGTGCTAACATGCCTGGCGCTATTCCTATTCTCTTTAGTACATCAACGGACACCAGCTATCCCTGTGTCTCGTGAAAGGCAGGGAAAAAGGGAAATCCAAGGCATAAGGAAAATGAGGAGGAGTGAATGAAAAAGAATGAGGAAGAAAGAAAGTCAAACAAACAACAACAACAAAAAAAAAAAAAACTGAGAAGGTAGAGTCCAGGGAAAATATCTAAATAGTAAAATAAGTAATGATATTGAAAAAAGAAATAAAAATCAAAGAAAACCAAAAAAAAAAAAAAAAAGAGAACCCAGAAACAAGAACAAGCAAGAAAACAGACAAAGAAACCCCACTCTAGCTCTGTGTCTTTTAGCACTGTCCACAGAGCCTGCTTCTTGCTGTGGTCATGGTCCCTCAGTGGGTAGCAGAGCCAGTGTCCTGTCCCCCCAGACTGCTTACCTGCATGCCTGGGAGTGGTAAGTACTGTCTATCTCTCTGACCCACATCTTGGTTAAAAGCTGTGCTTTGGGCATAGTCAACTGCAGACCTTTGTCTCTGTCCCAAGACCTTATGCCCTCAACTGCGTTGGGAAGAAGAGGGTGTAATGTAGTTTGCCTCCCACCTCAGTTCTCCACTGGCTTCCACAAATTACCTTTTTTTCCTTCTCCCCTCGCTGTGGAGCAAATCCTGCTATTGTTTCACTCTCCCACCCAGCACCTTCTGCCCAGTGTATGACCAGAAGGCCTGTGCCCCAGTTCCTTCACCCCTTTTTCTATTCATCTCTGTCTTAAGAGCTCCGCTTTCTAAACTGTGGAACTTGGCACAGCCTGCTGGCTTGGCAGGGGGCCTCCTTTACCGGTGTGGAGTCTGGGTGTGGACAGGATTTTACATTGTCTCAAATATTTCCAGTGTTGGAGGCACCAACAGGAAAGTGCTCACTTTGGTCCATCTTTCTTGACTGTCGCCCCTCCTCCACGTCTCCAGGGATGTGATCCGCAGGTCCCCATCACCAAGCTTGGCACTGACCAGTTTTCAGTGCTCAGGGTCTCTCTCCCTAAAGCAGGGGGCTTTTCCTGATGCTGAGCAGAGGGCAGTGGGTAGCAAGTTACAAGATTCCTGGCACTCAGAGGGCTGATGGAGGGAAGGATCTCCTACTCCACTCTGCGTTGACTTTCTCTTTCTCTGGTTGCAGTCCAGCCGCCCTGGGTCACTTAACTCTCCTTCTGGGTTTCCTATTGCAGGTAGGAGGGGGGAGTTCCTGGGGAGCCTCTCTCAGTAATCTGGTCTATGTAGCACTGTCTCCTTCCTCTGGCTGTTAAAACCACCCGGGCAAAATGACCCACTCAGGGAGGAAAGGGTGTGGGGTGGAGTTGAGGACCAGCGGTGCCTTGCTTTCCTTTTCCAGCAACTCTGGATCTAAAAGTTTTGTCTTTCAGGTTTTCCTACCTGGCTGTGTCTATCTCTGCTGTTCGGAAGACCGGCTTTGTCCCTCCTCATAGCTTCTCCCAACCCCTCTCTGGAATCTGCCAGAGGAGCTTGTCTGGATGCTCTTCACTATCTTCCTAGTGAGGCATAACACTCCCTATATCGAGGATTGGAGGTTTCCATTCATCTTACCTTGTCTTTGGGGTTCTGTCAGTGAATTCTTTACACCTTCTCTTTCCTTATCTTAGTTATCCATAAAGGTACCATTTTGGCTTTCTTTCCCTTTATTGTTTTTTTAAAATAATTTTTATTCATTTGAATGAGGAAAAAAAGATAAAATAGCAATGAGACAGTTTCAAAACAGATTAGTAGGATGTGTATAATAACTAATATATTGCATATTGTTGTCTTCATGGTAGTTATTCAGAAGACAAGAAGCAGATATAATAACTTGTCTAAACAATATTAGTACAAACGTTTATTCTCAGTGAACTAAGAGAAGGTAGCTGTATACCTATCCTAATTCTCTTGTGTATACATATATATTTTTTCCCACCCCCCCTCTTTTTTCGCAACAAAACTGTCCTTTATTTATACTTTTGTGAAGTTAGTAATGCATGACACTAGGTTGCCTAGCAACTGACAGCTAGCCTTAACCAGACAAGATGCTCATCTCAGGAGTGAGGTAACTTATTTGCTTTAGTCACTGAGCCAAGTCCCACCTATGTATATTTGATCCATTTCCTAGCTTCATAGCTCCCAACATATCCCCCTTTTTCATTTTGTTTTTTTTCAGAGATGGGTGTTCCACTGCAGTTAGAGAAGCCATATTTGGAGAAGTCTTGAAAGGGTCTTTTCATACTTGAAACCAGTCCAAAGATTGTAAGTACTTTAGTTCAGCAAAATAACCCAATATAGTCCAATAGTCCATAACAGTAGTGAGTTATGAGCTGAACTGGCAATTGTCAGAAGTTGTTGACTTGAGCCTTTTACAGCTCAGCATATTAATGTGGCATTATTTTTTATACCTATGGTTATACTTTTCTACTGGATGG
>NW_004524612.1:6312151-6316292 GCF_000260255.1 Octodon degus | reverse complement strand
AATTACTTTAAAGAGAGTATAGCAATAATTGGTATGACATTAGAAGCAGTGTGTATTTAGAAGACCAAAATGACAGGTTTTTCAAGCATGGTTTTAGTATGCAGTTTCCCTGTATTGTTACACTTTCCTTAATTACCTTATTCGCTAGGTAGCCACTGCCTGCTTGTGCAGGCTCCTGACACTGCTCTCCACGTTAATGTCCTGCCCCTTGTTGTGGTCAGTTTGATGAAACCAAGTCCATCATCCTGCACAAAGCTGAATTTCTTACAGTATTTTCTGGGTCTTTTTATGCAGCATTTTTCTGTCACTCAGGCTTGAAAGTTGTTTATTGATGTTTCCTTCTCCTTTGTCCCTTCTCACCATGACTAAGCTAGCTTAATGACTCATTGCCTCTTGCTTGAGTCTGTGCTGTTTTCTCTTCCTCAATCACTTGTGCCTTCCTCCTGAATGTTTGTAGAACAGAGCAACAGCATACATAGTATGCACAGACAAAGGTCCATTTCCTCCCGCCCTCACCCCCACAGACCACAGTGTCCTCTGTACATTGGGTCATTCTAACCCTAACCTGGATCCTCAGTGCGACCCACTCTTGGATTTCAGGTCGCCCTAGTCTGCTGTCTGAAGGTGCTCCCTTCACTTCACCCTGAAGTCTTTGTGGCTCTAGTGCCTGAAAAATCCCTAAAATTCTCACCCTGGAATGGGACATCTTATCAGTGCTCTCTAAAACCTAGGGGTGAATAAGACAAAAGGGATAGTCCCTGTCCTTAGGGAGCTTCCAGATAATAAGAAAAAAAAGAAAAAAATTAAGCATTAACAGGAGCAGCATTTCTGCCCACTGTCCAATCTGGGGATTCCACATTCTGAGCTCTTTTCCTAGCTCTGCCTCACATTGTGGACCAGGAGATGATGGAGACTCTTAAAAGGAGGCAGGAAATGCACAGCAGCACTTTCAGAGTACACCAAGGCCAGCAGAAGGAGTCAGGAGCCTCCCCTCTCTCCCAAGGCCACCAGCAGGTGCAGACAGCAGAGAGGCTGCTTGGGATCCAGGCACAGCACTTCTCTGCAGCAAGCCCCTGGGGAAAGAGCTGCCAGCGCACATGACACAAAGGGGCTCTCGCTCTCAAGACCAGATTCATTCTCGTTGCTCTCAAGCCTACCATGGACCCAGGTGTCTATTATCAGCTTTTGACATTAAACTGATTTGAACAATACTCCATGTTAATTCACCCTGGCCTCTACTGATAACGCCTTTGTAGGATGGGAATGACGCTGGTCCATGAAAATGAGCCAAGGAGATAAATACTTAAAAAAAAAACCTATAGTGTATCATTTTGTTTAATTAATACTATTAATGTTTTGTACTGTTATATGCATATCAACAATGAGCTGGTGCTGTGGGTGTTTTAGGTCTCTTGGGAGACCCTCTCCAGTTCCATGTGCTTGTGTCCTCTGTCCATTCCAGCCAGAATTTTTATTTTTTTTTATTTTGAAGAGAAAAAAATAAAAATTACAATAAAAATTTCAAAACAGATTAATAGGAGTTACAATAATTAACATATTGTGTACTACTGTCTTCATAACAGTTGCTCAAAGTGTAAGATATGCTTTTAATTGTCCAAACAATATTAGCACAAAACTTTCTTTTCAATGAACTAGGAGAGACTAGCTATATAACTATCTAATTATCTTGTGAATAAATACAGTTTTTCTCTTTCTTCCCTTTCCTTTCCCCCATCATGGTTTGTCTTTTCTTTTGAACAGTTTCTTCCACATTCACCATATCTATTGTATCTTTTAGATCTTATTTACTGGTTCAGCTTCTCGTGATAGAGAAATAATATAATGCTCACACATATGCATCTGATTTATTTTGCTTAAGACCATGGTCTTAAGTTGCATGCATTTATGTATAAAATTCCACAGTTTATCCTTTATTCTGCCAAGGTTTGGCCTGTCCCTCTGAGCACGCATGGCTCTCTTCGGTAAGAATTGGAGGTGCGGCATCCTCTAGGGTGTCACAGGGGCTTGCCGCAGCTTGCAGAGGGGCTGTCCCAGGACAACCCACAGCCCATGTGAGGAGAGCCCAGGAAGGTCGGGAAGAGAAGGCTTTTCACGAATCTATCGGGCTGACTCTTACAGACTTATCTGGGATTTGTTTAACCGAGGTGAGTGTGGATATACCCTTGATAGAATATTTTCTCTTGATTTTTGTCCAGTTAGTTACCGGTTATTAAATCTAGAATACTGTTAATCAAAAAAGAATTTTCCTGGCTCTGCTAGAGGCCAAATTGCTTTCCAGCCTTCTATTATTATGCTGGATGACTTATTGCTGTTAATCCATAAATAATTATGGCAATAATAATCACTACCACTTCTTCAGCAAATGAGCTGAGCTCTTTGGCAGGGATTTAAACCACATTATCTCAAATCTTTGTAGCAAGTGCATGAGGCAATTAGAAATATATCTCTTTGAATGTCTTTGTCCTTTGAGATAACTGGCGGTCTCACAACACTTTTCTCTCTACATTTTTGGGCTTGACTTGTTGACGTTCTGCTCACCTGCTCATGTTTGCTGTAGCCATAAACAGCATCAAAACTGGGCTGATATGGTCCACCTTTGACATACATCCTGTCTGCAGCAGCTGATGGAGACAGCGTGGAGTGTTATCCATGCCACCCAGATGCCAGGTCAGTGCAATTCAGTAAGCATTGACTGGGTCCCTAATGTGTAAGTTTTGAGGTCTATGCCAGGGTAGGTGCCCTAGGGACTGCAGGCTAAGGCGTGATGCCAGTGCCGTGAAGGCAGAGTCAGGCTATACCATTTAGCACAGGTAGGTCAGCACATGGTAAATGAAATAGAAGTAATTTAAGTATGCTATCGGAAATACCTTAGACACATTCACAGTCACCATCTAGTAAGCCAGTTGGAGGCCCATGTTTACAGGCAATTTGATTGCTGCTGACTTTGTGTTTGAAAATATCTAAATGCATTTGAAGTGAAAGTTAATTCACCATCAACCTTTAAAGGTCATAAAATAATTTCTCTGTTGTTATTTCATGGGGAAAATTATTAGAAGAATATTTCCTAACATGTAGACCAAAGAGAGAACCAAATTCTGCTTTCTGTTACCTAACAGGCTGTCCAGTAATGGACTCCTGATGAGACATAGGGAAGACAGATCTAGAAAGTCAGAGTCCCTCAGAAGACTTGGAGAAGAGGAGTGGATGCTGAGTGGCTTTGGGCCCCAAGCATGTCCAGGATTCCAGAGCTGTGTGGGGCCTACCTTGCTGTATAATCATTCTCATTCCTGGCCTGAGGCCTACAACTATCCCAGTTGTGACCTTGGCCTCTCAGAAGGCTTTGCACTGAACCAAGACCTTCTATCCCCATCTCCTCTGAGCTCTGAAGAAGCCTAACCACACTGGTTCAACTTGCTCAGGAAGTTCAGAAATAGTCTGTTGTTCCAGATATACAAGCCAAATCTCCCACAAGGTCAAGGGCCTCTAGTGCTTTGCAGTTCTCTATTCTCACCTACCCTCCATGACAAGTCTCTCAATCCTCTTGTAGCGAAAGCTTTTGAAGTGAATACAACATTTTCCAAGGATCCCAGGCCAGGCAGCCAGAAGAAGCACCCTCATTGGTTTGGTCTTTGAAGCTCCTCGTAAGTCTATATTCATATCTCCCTTAAAACCAGAGTTATCCTAATGCAAGGGCTACACGTAACATTCATGTGGACACTGACAACATGTCTAGAGCCCTCTACCTTCATAGTAAACAGTGTGATAAACACTGTATGCAAGTGACTGAGATGGGTGCTGTCTGTATGTTGGAGTATTGTCTGGCAGGTATTGCTATTCTATTGTTTTAGTCCATTTTCCATTGTTGTGAAAGAATACCTAAGACCGAGATATTTATATAGGAAGAAGTTTGCCTAAGTTCACAGTTTTTGAGGCTGGGAAGACCAAGATTAGACAGCTGACTCTGGTCAAAGCTACACAGTCCAGTCAATGAAGTGGCAAAGTGAGAACCTCGGTCTCCTGAATCTGGGATCTGTTATGTACTCTCCACCCGTTAACTCTCCTAACCTGCGAAGTAGGTCCCACATCTACTTATCTGTGAAAAATGGGCCCAGAGAAATAT
>NW_004524612.1:6293639-6311903 GCF_000260255.1 Octodon degus | reverse complement strand
ACAACAGAATAGCAATATATATATTTGGAATTTCTGAGTGCTGTGGATCTTTTCTCAGGGAAGACTGCTATGTGCCAAGTATTTATTAAGCATAATTTAACCTTATATAAAGCATCCAAGGGCAAAGACTCCCAGGAAAAGCTTGTAGACCCTATGTTGGGACAAGTTGTTTTGGCAAGTATTTAACAAGTTACTCTGGTACGATGATTTCAGTTCTTTTGGAAAAATGCCTAGGAGGGAAATAACTGGCTTGAATGGGACCTCCAAACTTAGCTTTTCGAGGAATCTCCATACTGATTTCCATAATGGTTGTACCAGCTTGCACTCCCACCAACAGTGGAGAAAGATTCCTTTTTCCTCACAGCCTTTCCAGCGTTTATTGTTATTGGTTGACTTCTTGATGATAGTCATTCTTTCCAGCATAAGATGGTATCTCAATGTGTTTTTAAAAAAATGTATTTAATACAGGGTCTACAGTAGATCCGACTTGTAGTGATTCTCCTGTTTTAAGCCTCCCAAGCGACATCTTGCCCAGTCTCAGTCGCTGTCTCTGGGCACCCCAGGGGTGAGGCCGGCATGGCATGCAGGGGATTCAACCCCAGCCACTACACTCTTCCTAAGTAGGCACTTTAGTCCACTGACCTATCTGGTCATCCCTCTGTGTTGTTTTAATTTGCATCTCTTGAATGATCAATCAATGTTGAACATTTTTTCATATATTTATTTTCCATCTGTATCTCTTCATTTGTGAAGTGTATATTCATCTCAGATGACCATTTTGGATTGGATCTTGAATTTTAGAGGTCTAATTTTTAAAAAATTATTTATATATTTTAGATAGAAGTCCTTTGTCTGAAGAACAGTCTGCTCTAATTGTTTCCCACTTCATGAGTTTTCTTTTTATTCTGTTGGTAATTTCTTCTGACATGCAGAAACTCTCAAAAAAAGATGAGATTTCAATTGTTGATTCTTTGAACTAGCCCGCATGAAGTTTAATTTTTGTTTGTGAATTCTTTACCTGCCCCTTTGTCCTTAATGTTTGCATCTACTTTCTCTTCCAGAAGATTTAATATTTCAGTTTTAATATTTAAATCATTTCTAATGCTGTTTTTTTCTATCGCTATTTTATATTCTTTTTAAATAACAATTTACTCTTGAATGTAATACTGTCACAAATGTTAGTTGCTCTTTTCACTTATGGTAGCAACTAAGATGGATGAAATAATGAATAAGCAACTGCAGTTGTTTCTGAAAAGACATCACTGCTTGTTTGTTTGTTTGTTGCTAAATCAGATAGCAGTTGTAAAATATTTCCCAAAATTTGGAGCTATTTATAATATAAGGCAATAGTCAGAGTTTACTTTAAGTTTAATCTGCATTGTTAATATTTCTTCATTACATTACATTCTTAAATCTAGATAATTCTTAAAACAACAAATCCATCCATGATCTGCAGTGCTTGTTGATCTTGTTCTATAAATTCTCAGGGCAATTTGAAGCTGCCAATACAATGTTATTGATTGATTACAGGGTTCCTAGGAGCTACAGAGTAGTGCACCATTATACACAGTTGATATGCAAAACACACACCCTCAAGAACACAGACAATAATAAAACATTGTAATCAGGAATTGAGAAGTTTTATATGTTTTTTGTTTTGTTAATATAATTTATTTAATGTTAAGTAAATGTAATTTAATTTTTAATAATGGCTGAATTTAACAACTGGCTTATGAAGTTCTTGAAAATGTGAAAAATAGAGTTTCTGACCTAGGGATAAATTGATTATATGTCACAGCTGATATTGTCCTCATCATGTTTTGCTTCACTTCCGTCTTCAAATTTTCCAGAAAGAGAGTTTTCAGAGTAAACCAATTCCAACATCATTTCCTTGAGTTAGTAGAATATATCTGTAATGGTTGAGTGATTGCATCAACTTGAGAAGTTTAGAAACTTAACTACATAGGCTCACCAATTCTACACCCTCAGGTGTAGCGGAATCATCCTAGGGCAGCTCATAACCTTGATAGTATATAGGGAAAATGAGGAAGGACAGACTTGCTTCTGTTCTTCAGAGGAGCTCCAGTCTTTTCCTTGAGTTTGACCATCATCTCCTGGCTTCCAGTGCAGACTCTTCAGCTTCTGTCTGAGATCCTTTAGCCTTCTGGTATGGGCTCTTCATCCTCTTAGCATAGACTCTTCAGCTCTCTGCTGTAGATTTTTCAGACTTCCATCAAATACTCGTGGCATGATATGGACTTGCACAGGATATTGTCATGGGGTCTAGATCTTCAGCTGTGTAGGTCATTGCCGTGGGATCCAGGCCCTCAAATGGATTGTTTGAGTCTCCAGTGTGTACTCCTATATTATTTTGCATTTGACTCTTGGATGAGTATTATAAAATAATCTGATAAATTTTGTTTCCTGTATTAAATCCTTTCCCCTGTAAGCCCTGACTACAAAAAAATTGGTACCAGAAGTGGGGTCTTAGCTGTGACATTGCCTGGCCATGTGGCTTCAGAGCCTTGGGGATTAATCCAGAGAGATTTTGAGAGATTGGCCAAAAAGGCAACCCCCATACACTGTAAACTATATTGGAGACTCTGATCAGAGCCTGGAAAATAAGAGTACAGATGGAAGTGCTTCTGGTTAAGATGAGGCTCAGGAGGCTTGTACCGAGGACTGCTGCATTGATTGCTGAATCCCAGGTGGTGTATGCTGTGCTTTGGCAGGAAGTTGGTCTGCATTTTGCTTATATTATAGATATTGTCCAGGTGGTAGAAAATTTTAAGCCATCTACTTTTGGGATGGTAGCTGGATTCTTTGGGTCTCTGGTGCATGGATAGATCTCCCACACTCTTTTGCATTTGATTGTTTAGGTGAACATTATAAATTAATCATATAAAAATGTGTCCTATATTAAATCTTTTCCCCAGTAAACTCTGACTATAGCAATACCACATTTAATGCTTAATGTTAAATATGACTTCAATCACAAAACTTTAAAAAATGTTTATAAATTCTAAGTGTTCATTTTGGAAGGAAGATAGAGCTGAACTACAAGCAGAATAATTAGTGTTATAAAAAATTTTACACATCCAGTAGATTTTTGTCAGTATGAAGCTGAAATAGAAGTGTGATATTGCCTGCAAATTTACACACACACACACACACACACACACACACACACACACACAGTGTCAGAATTCTATTCCCCAGAAACTATACATATGTGAATGGCAAAATGCACTTATGAGGTATAATTAAAGGATTTTTTAAACAAGGAGATTATTCTGGTTTATCCATTTTGGCCCAATATGCTCACAAATGTCTTTATGAGGAATGGAAGAAAACCACAAATCAGAGACAGAGATGTGTGTGTCTCAGAGAGACAGAGAGAGAGAGAGAGACAGAGAGAGATTTCCATATGGAGAAAGAGAGAAAGACAGAGACAGAGACAGAGACAGAGACAGAGAGACAGAGACAGAGATGTGAGTGTCTCAGAGACAGCGAGAGACAGACAGATTTCAATATGGAGGAAGGCAGCTGCAAGTCAGAAATGAAGGCAACCTCTGAAGTTGGAATAGAAGAGCAAACCATTCTCCTCTTTTCCTCTCAAATCCCCAAAAGAACAGATATCAGCAGATCCTTTGATTTTTGCCTTAAGGAGAGTGATTTTGAATTCCTTTCTTGAGAGCTGTTAAAACAATATGGTTTTGTTGCTTTAAGCCATTATATTAGCTATAATTTGCTATAGCAGCAATAGTAAACTAATACAGCTGCTACAAACATCTATTATAGGTCCTTGAGTGGAGATGCATTTTTGTTTCCCTTGTGTAAATTTCTCAGAGTGAAAAACCTGGGTTCTAGAAATGTGCAGGTTTAAGAATCAGCAAAACTGTTTTCCAAAGTGGCTGTGCAAGTTAGTATTCCCATCAAAGATCTATGAAAGTACAAGTTTCTCTTCATCTTGGTCAGCACTTACCAAACCTATGCTTGTGGTGGTGTAGGGTGGGGAGAAGAGGTCCTGTCCCTTTTAATGATTTGCTATCACCTCAAAGTTGTTTGCTGTTTGTTTCAGGTAAGGCCCTCCACACAAACCCAAGAGAACCAGCCCAATCACCAACTCATTTTGCTGATCCCCTTCTTAGGTGACCTAAAGTCACCTAAGGTGACTTTGCTAGTACAGCACTAACTTCTTCATCTAGACCTGTTTTCTGTCACCATTTTTGAACATGTGACATATGAAGAAGCATGTGCTAAAACTGAGAGTGCTCAGACATGAGCCCGCTTCTACATGTGATGGTGAGCTATGCCTACACGAAAATGTGTGAGCTTCCCAAAGAACAGCCCCCATGGTTCCTTTGTTCAGCTAAGCACTATGCTGGGAACGATGCCATATTCTCCTTACTTGCTAAAAATAATAAACTTTCTTCAGCCCTTCATCTCCTGGCTGTGGTTTTCAGCTTTGCACTCACTAAGGGATGAACTCATTGCTTTCATTTACAAAAAGACTACGTTTTCCCCTTTGAATGGTCTTGTACCCTTCCTGGAACATAAATATATGGATCTATTTGTGGACTTTTAACTCTCTGCCATTGATCTATATGTCTATGCTGTGTGAATACCACAGTGTCTGCAGTACGATAACCTGTAGTAAATTTTCAAGTCAGGCTCTGTGAGCCTTCCATTTTGCTTTTTTATTTCTTCTCCCTGAGATTGCTGACTGTTTTGGGATGCTGACAATTTCAAATGAGTTTTAGAATTAGCTTATCACTTTATGCAAAAAGACAGCTGGCATTCTGTTTATTCTTTTCTTTTCTTTTCCTTCCTTTTCTTTGCTTTTTTTCTTTTTCTTTTCTTTTCTTTCTTTTTTTCTTTTTTTAGTACTGAAGATCAAACACATAACCTTATGCCTGACAGCCTGGATTCTGGAATCATTAAATTCTATATCAGTCTGAAAAATACTGCTATCTAACACTGTTAAGATTTCCAATCCATAAACATGAGTGTGTCTGCTTGGGTCTAGATGTTCCTCAAACCTCAAGTGCTCATTGTTTGGGCTTTTTGGAGCTGGCTGGATCTAGGGTGTGTGATATTGGTGTTCAGTGTGGGAGGTAATAAATTAGCTCACTGACTGGTTTAACATAATTCTGGGTGTGGATAGATGGAAAGCCAAAAGTGAGTGTGTACAGCATTACCCAAAAGACTGGTAGCCTGAAAGGAGTAAAAAGGAAAGGGAGGCTTCACTTCATTGTCTCCTTTCTGCTCTGTATGAGCTCTCTCTTCCCTGCCTTTGATTAAGATGACAGTGGAATGAAGCCTCTGTGAACCATGAACCAAAGCAAAACTTTCCTCCTTAAACTTTAGGTGTTGGGTATCCAAGCAACAAGCAAGTAGATGTTTATATCAATTGGTTATTTAGGTTCATTTAATTTCTTTCCAAATAGTTTTTAAAGTACAAGTTTTGCATTTCTTCATTAAATTTATTCTTTTGTATTTATTATTTATGATAATAAATGATATTGTTTCATCCTCAGAAGTGTATGAAATCTAATTGGCTTTTTAAATTGATGATTTACCCTGTAAACTTATGATTTACCCTTTCCTTATTAAAACAACCCATTGTCAAATAATCCATTGTGAAGCTTAACCCTATGATATCTTGTAAGAGTTTTATGCTTTAGTATTTGAAGTTAATTTTTCTATATGATGTGTGGTAAGTATCCAAATTCATTCCCTTGCATGTGGCTACCAGTTGTTCCAGCTTCATGAGTTGAAAAGACTATTCTTTTAGAGAGCAGTCTTTAAAGAAAATTTCTTAGCATTTACTGTATAAAAGATTGTGCCATTTATGAATATAGATAATTTTGCTTCTTCTCGACTTCTGGATGATTTCCATATTTTCTTCTAGCCCAACTTCCCCAGCCAGAACCTCTAGTGGAATATAGGACAGACAGTGCAGATCAGATTATGTCCCTAATTTTAAGGGGAAAGCTTCCAATCTTTCACCCTTAAGCACCATAATAACTGTGAGTATTTTGTACATGCCACTTAACAGGTTCAGCACATACTCTTCTATTTCTAATATTTTACAAGATTTTCAAATCATTAATGGATGTTGAAGTTTGACAAATGACTTTCCAGTCTCAATTTATTTACAGTTGCAAAGTAATTCTAAAGGGACAATAGGTGTTGTCCACAATCAGTGACAATGTACTAATGCCTTTTCAGATTGCATCTTCAAGATAAATTTCTAGGAACAGGAGTACTAGAAAACAGTTTCTGCCCGATTCACTATATCTGCTGTACACTTTGGACCTTATTTACTTATTCAGCTTCTCACCCTGAGGAGACAATACAAAGGCTTAACATGTGCATCTGGTTTATTTCACTCATGAGCATGGCCTCAGTCACGTCCATTTACCTATAAAAGTATGCAGTTTATCTTTCTTTATGGCTGAGTAGTACCCTAATGTATAAAGAAAGCACATCTTTTTTAAATATATTCCTCAGCTGTTGTACATTTGGGTTGTTTCTAAGATTTAGCTATTACAACTTGTAGTGCTATAAACAGGGCTACACTTGTGTTGCTCGGTTTTAATTTTTCTGGGAAGACACTTGTAAGGGGATTAACTGGGTAGAATGGGACCTATAATCCCAGCTTCTTGAATAATCTTTTCACAGTGATTGCAACAGTTTTCACTTCCACCATCAGTGGAGAAGGGTATCTTTTTCCCCACAACCCCTCTCATATTTGTTTTTTTTTTTTTTAAATGATAACTACTTTCTATGGAGTAAAATGGAATCTCACTGTTGTTTTTAATTTGCATTCCTTGAATGACCAGTGATGTTGAACATTTTTTGCTATCTTTATTTTTCATTTGTATATCTTCCTCTGAGAAGTGTGTATTCATTTCAGGTACCCTAGATTGGGTCTTTGAATTTTGGGGTCAGATATTTTTTAATTCTTAATATATTCTACATAGAATACCTTTATCTGAGGGATAGAGTAAAATTTTTTCCCATTCTGTGGATTGTTTTTCACCCTGTTGGTGATTTTTCTTTTAATGTAAAAATTCTTTGTAATAAGATGAGATCCCAGCTGTTGATTTTTAAAAGTATTCCCTGTGATTTGGACTTTTTTCGTGAACTCTACCTACCCCCATGTCTGCAAGATTTCTTTGTAGTTTTTCTTCCAATAGTTTTAGTGTTTCTGTTTTGACATTTAGATCTTTGATCCATTTTGACTTTAGTCATGGTCTAGTTTTAGTCTTTGTCATATAGAGTCAGTTGTTTCAGCTCCATTTATTAAAGAAGCTACTTCTTTTTTTTTTTTTTTTTTTTTTTCAGAACCAGGGATTGAATTTAGGCCCTTGCGCTTATCAGGGAAGTGCTAATTCTACTGAGCCATCTCCCCAGCCCCAAGCCTACCCTTCTAATACGAAATAAAAAAAAAAACCTACTTAAAAAAGCATAGTAAAACCCTGCACACACACACACCCACCCCCCCTCCACACACACCCCAAAAAACTAAAGACGCTACCTTTCTTCCAGTGAACATGTTTAGCCCCTTTGTCAAAAATATACCTGTTGAGTGTATTTGTAGTTGTGTCTGCATCTTCTAATCTGTCCCACTGATTCTCAGGTCTTCTTTCTTTCTTGCTTGCTTGCTTTTTTGCCAGTATCATGCTGTTTTTATCACAATAGTTCTACAGTATGATTTTAAGTAAGGGATTGTGAGGCCTTCTGCCTTGCCTTTTCCTCCAGAATTGTTTTTGCTGTTCTGGGTCTCTTCTGTATCCAAATAAATTTTAGGAATATTTTCTCTAGTTCTGTGAGGTATGATAATAGTATTTTGATTGGGAGTGCATTAAATCTATATAACAGTTTTGGGAATATGGCCATTTTCAGTATGTTGGTTCTTCCTATCTGAGCAAGGGATATCTTTCCATTTTCTAATATCCTCTTTGGTCTGCTTTTGCAGGGTACTCTAATTTTCAATATTTAAATCTTCTACTTCATGTGTTGGTTGGTTCTAAGGTATTTCAATTTTGGATGTTACTGTGAATGGTGTTGTTCCCTAATTTCTCTCTCAGTGAGTTTGTTGTTTGTGTACATGGATGTTATTGATTTTTTTTTATTTAAAGAGAGAATGAAACAATGAAAATTGTGATACAGACATACAAAACAAGATTGTAGGAAATTAACAATGGTTAATATATTTTCATATTTTTATTTTGAAAGTATTTGCTCAGATTACAAGATATGGGTATGCAAAATTGATAAAACAATGTAAACATAAGTACTTCTTTTCAACGAACTAATATAAATTAGTTGCATAATTATCTTAACAATCTTGTGTGAACACAGGTTTTTAATTTTCCTTTCCTTATTTTCTCTTTTCCCCCATTCCACTTGTTCATAAATAAAACCCAAATGTACAATAGATATTGTGAAAGGCAAAGAAACTGCTATTGATTTTTGAGTGTTGAGTTTGTATCCAGTTACACTATTGAATTTGGTTGTTAAATCTATTTGGTGTGTCTGCTTCTTGTACCATGGATAACCACTAAGAAGATAACAATGTATAGTGTATTGACTATCAAAACTGTCCTATTAATCAGCTGTGAAACTGTCTCATTCATATTTATTTCTCAATAAAAAATAAAAAAGAGGAAAAAAAATAATAAAGCAAAAAAAATCTATTTGGTGGAGTTTTGGGGGTCTTCCATGTAGATTGTTGTGTCATCTTCAGACAATAATAATTTCTCTTCTTCCTTTCCTATTCTTATTCCTTTTATTTCTCTCTCTTATCTAATTGTTCTGGATGTCTCCAGAAATATATGGCATGGGAATTTTTATATTAGACATTCTTGTCTTGTTTCTAATTTTAGAGTACAAGTTTTTAGTTTTTGTCAGTTTAGTATGGTGTTGGTTGTTGGACTGTCATAGGTGGCTTTTATCAGATCGAAGCAAAGACCATCAATTCTGATATTTCTGTAGGGTTTCTTTTATTATGAATGAGTGTAGACTTTATTAAAAGCTTTTTCTGAATTTATTGAGATGATCATGTGCTTTATGGTTTTGTTAATAGGGTGTATTACATTTATTGATTTGTGTATGTCAAACCATCCTCTCATTCCTGAGATGATTCCCACTTGGTCATGGTGTATAATCCTCTTGATGGTTTACTGCATTTGTTTGATAGTATTTTATTGATCATTTTTTTGCATCTGTGCTCATTAGGGAGATTAGCCTATAGTTATTTTTTTTCTTTTTTAGTTGGGTCTTTCTCTGGTTTGATATCAGGGTAATACTTACCTCCCAGATGAGCTAGGGAATATTGTGTTCCTTTCAATTTCTTTAAAGAGTTTGAGGATATTTACATGAAATCTCTAAATTTCTTGTAGAATTAATCAGTGAATCTATCACTACCTTGGCTTTTCTTTGTTGGTAAGTTTTAATAATGTTTTTTATTTCATTAACTAATATTTCATTATTCAGAATTTTTATATCTTTTTGATTCAGCTTTGCTGATTCATACATATCTATGAATATGTCCATTTCTTCTGTTTCTTCCATTCCATGTGAATAAAGATTTTTGAAGCAGGTACTGAAGATTTCTGAATTTCCACAGGATTTATAATGATTTCATTCCTCATTGCATGAATTTGAGTTTTTAAAGAATTGATTAAGAGTTTATCAATTTTATTTACTCTTTCAAAGAACCAACTCTTTAATTCTTTAATTCTTTGTGTTGTTTCTTAGTCTCAATTCATTATTTTTTGCTCCGATCTTTATAATTCCCCCTTTGGGCTTGATTTGTTCTTTTTCTAGAAGGTTGAGGTATAATATGAGGTTGTTTATTTGTGCTCATTTTGTTTTTCTGATGAAATAATTCACCACTCTAAATTTCCCTCTTAGAACTGCTTTCATGTTGCCCCCCTAAGAACTTTATTTTTCATAACACCTTTTGGGCACCAATGTTGTTGTCTTGTAAGTGCATTTCTGGTGTTTGTGACCAAATGAAGGTAACATTGTGGTTTTATTAGTTCCTTTAGCAAATAACCTTGCTAAAAGATGACCACAGGTGGTTAACCTTAAAAAATACTGGCTGTTTTTTGCTAACTTTTTCAGAATTATAGCATAGAACTTGAAAAAAGTTTTTTTACTAGTGTGGATAAAAGATACCCTCTTTATTCTCTCATTTATTCCCTAAAGGGTATAAAGTGCAAGTGGAACAGTAGGTGTAAAGGAGGAAGTTGATGTTATTCATTGTGTGTGGAGTTAAAATGTGTTCTTAGAGCCTTGGCCTTCTTGTAATAACCCGTGGCTTCATCTTAGGATGTTCTATATATCTGAGGGCATACTCATCATTGGCATCTTAACCAAATCACATGTGCTAGTAGAGGGGCCCAGGAGCTCATGTTACAGCCTAGGCTAATGACCATCCAACATGGGACATCTAAGAATTTAATTTCTAGTTTTCTATCCCTTAGTTGAACATCAAAGTAGTGAACTGACAATGTTACTCCAACACTTATGCCAATTCTTTATTTAACTAATTCTGTAATTGACCTCAATGTATGATACTATCTCACATGATGTTGGTACATGCAGTAGTAAATAAAAGCTATTATTTCTTTCAAAATCAGTATTAAGCCACTAAAATGACAACACCATGACACAACTTCCTTCCTTCTTTCTAACTTCTGTTTTCTTTTTTTTTTTAACCGCAGTTCAAGTCAACTACTATTTCCTAATGGCTTTTTTGGTCAGGATCTTAGTTTCTTTTTATATATTTTTCTTTGGAAATACAGGGAAATACTCTTCCTAGAGCTAAATATATTTATCAATCTTGAGAAATACATTTTAATGAATCAAAGAGTATGTTTTTAGAACATCCTACATGTCCTGTTCTCAAGAAGAAAGAGTCCATTTGACCAAGTCCAGTTTTACCCACTACTTGTAGAAACTACTTATAGATGTAGAGACATAGAGTGAAATGAAAAATTCATTTATTTATGCTACAGGTCAGAGTTTAAAAGTATATATTTGTGATAGTGACCATTTATTTAACAAACCAAAGTTAAAGTAAATGTAAGTTCATTTATGCTTATACCCTGAAAATTTTCCAAGAAGCACATGGGTGATGCAAGCATTATCAGCAAAGAAACTTGATACCATCTAACAAGGCAAGGCACACAATGACAGAAACCAATTTCTAGAAAAGAGGATGGTTGAGGCAATGTAGGCCACAATAACTGCAGAGTGTTATTTTTGCTTTTCTAAGTTCCTAATATCTTCAGCATCTTAAAATCTTTCCTAAGTAATCCAGATGAGGGGTGAAGGCAATAAGTAAAGACAGTGTTAACATGTACTGTACATTGACATGACTACTGAAAGATGCTTTTCTTTTGGCAGAAGATTTGCCAAAAGGAGGTCTCTTTGAGTACAGGAAGCACATGAAGACCATGACATGCCAGCTTTCCTGTCCATTCCCATATGTCTAGTCAAACATAACAGGCACACCATAATCCTTGCACCTTCAAAATTGCCTGCACATAGTAGGTACCTGGTAAATTTGGACTGATCTTTCATCTTCCTTCCTTTATCCCTCAAGTTCTTAACATCATTTGTCCCAATTCATCACCAGTGGAGTGCTGGTAAGCCAGAGTTGTTGAGGCTTGATGAGTGACTGATCCTCCATGTCAAGGCAGCTGACAAAAACCACTGGAGACTTCAGTACATTAAAATTTTGCTGATAAAATATTGGGCCAAATTTTCCCCTACTGTGGATACCAACTTTCTCATCCACTGACTGTCACTTTCTCTGCCTCAGTTTCAGGTGTGCTTCTACAGGGGCTGGGCTGTAGGACAACAAGAAAACACACACCACAGTACTTGAAGTTATTTCTCTTCTCTACCCTGGTTCCTCCTCTTTGAGTCAGTCTTGTGTTTTCTGGCTCTCCAAGCTTAGAAAACATTTTTACTGATAAAAAATTTCTGGTGGGCCATTTCAAAATATCCCACATCAATTCAAACAATCCCATAACTTAGAGGAGATTCATAAGTCCCAACGACTCTGAATCTGAGGTCAGAGGTGTTTGAACGCCAACTCTCCCAACTCCTAGCTATGAGTCCTTAAGGCAGAGGTGCTTCAGTTTATTCACCAATGAAGAGAAGGTTAAAATATTGATCTTAGAATGATGTTGGGAGAATATAAATGTTTGGATATAAAAAATGGCAGGAAGTAATTTTATTAAAGTAACATCTGGGAAAAGACCATTATGCTTGTGATGAGATTCTTGTGGCACTGCAGCAAAAGAAGAGAACAGTTTGAGAGAAAATTACCCAGAGTGGTACAGTTGGTCACCTAAGGTACTAAGCATATATGTTGGGTATTGCTGAGGAAACAGGAAAAGACTTAGAATGAGAACCCTTGTCTAAACAATGAGTATGAGTAAGAGGCCAGGCTGACAGTTGCAGACCTTATATGTCAAATTGAAGAAAAATAACTGGAAAGAAATAGAAAAGTACAGAAAGCACAGTAACTTACTATCATTCTTCTTATCTGCTTCTCTTGATGTAAGAATTACGTCATCTGGTCTTCATTAAGAGGAAACCCCAAAATTAACCCAACTCATCTTGACTTGGGGAAAGGGCTTAGGATTGTATCTCCAGTGGGCACGTTCTGCTGTTGTGAGTCAGACTATGCACATAACATTTCTCAGCTCTAGAGGGAAAATGATGATGATCTCACTATCATTATGAGTTATTATGAGATATAGGAAAGAAGATACATTGCAAGAGTGTGAAATTGTAGCCTGTGTGTCTCTGGTGCAGAACACAACTTAGTTTTCATTGTTTCCTCCACAATGTGATTTGTACTCTGGGAATACAAAGACTAAGGGTAATTTCACCATCCTTGGCTTAGGCAATATAATTTTCAAATTTTAGCGTTGTACTTACTTCGTTTGGAAATTTCTCCAGCTGTGAGTTTCATTTGAGTTTTTAAATCTTGTGCTTCATGCTTGGTAGAAGAGAAATTGTTTCAGCTTAGTAGTCAAGACATTGATAAAAACTCTAAACTCATTGGAACTGTGTCAGAGGAATGGGAGAAGTCACTAAAGGATTGAACTCAAAGAAGTATAGAATGGAGTACTATTTACCAGAACCTACAAAGGGAGCACAAGGAAGAGGAATGGAGAGAGGATGGCCAAGAGGTACTGAGGTGCAGTCTAATGTGTAGAATAACTTCTAATGTTCTACAGTACAGTAGATAACTTTGGTTGATCATAGTTGATTATTTCAAAGCAACTAACAGAAAAAATTTTAAACATTGATAATACAAATAAATAATAAACTTCTGAAGTGATATATATGCCAGTTCCCATGACATAATCATTATACATTACACACGTGTATGAAAACATTACACTGTACCTCACGAGTATGAATAATTAATACATGCCAATTAAATATGCATGTCTATTTTTAAAAATATAATATATTAATTATTCTCACGGATAATCTGATAACAGCAAAAGTGACACTTTGATCAGACTGAAAATTGACAGGGAAAGTAGACACTAGGTAGAAAAAGGTAAGGTAATTTATAAGGAAGAACATGGCAATTGACAAGAAGCTGGAGATTTAAGGAAGTTTTGTGCTATTTTTTAGTAAGAAGCACATATTCTTGTTTGGTGATAGAATGACCTAGTAGAAAGATAGAACATAAGGTGTAGAGACAACAGAGATACTTTAGGAGCAAGGTCATTGTATAGGACAGAAGACACTCTTTCTACCTATTTTGTGCAATAATTTGTCTCATAAAGATATGAACAGTAAAGCATCATGTATAACAGGAGGGAAAACAGCATATGTGGACATAGTGATGGGGCAAGAGAGACTCCTTCTTAACACAAATCACTTAAGTTCATGTAAACTATAGATTAACCCTCTCCCTGTAGTTAATCATTAAACCTACTGAAGAAAACAAGGCCATAAAAAGGAAACAAACAGAACAGCTTAGGAAGTAGGGTAAACATCAAACTACAATATCCTGTGACCAGCAGGTTTTCTACAGCACCTGGAGAATGTAAGAATATAAACCATGCAACAATTGTGTGACAATTCTGCAACATTCCTGGGAGTGTAGAAATGTAGCTGCTATGGATACCTAAAAGGTATATAACCTGAAAGCAAAACTCAGGCCACGGCTGGCAATTAAGGAGTCCTGAACCAAAGTCAGTGCATCAGTCACAAGCTTGCAATAAAGCTTCTTTGTTCCTATGCGCTCATCTATTTTGCAGGGCTTATCTTCACCTGCTGTTATTCTGCCATTACAATATTACTGTTAAGAGTGAAGGACATAGATCTCTTAGGATTTCTTCCATATGTGCAAAAAAAGCTCATTCATCATTTGAGAGTGAGGAGAGATGAGAACCTTTGAAGGTCTGAGGTTATACAGTCTTCTGGGAGGGGAAGAAGGGTTTGGACTCAGAAACACAGCAGGGTTTCTACACCACTCCATGGCACCATTAGAGTAGGTAGTCACAAAGCTCTCTCTCTCTCTCTCTCTCTCTCTCTCTCTCTCTCTCTCTCTCTCTCTCTCTGTGTTTCCCATCATATTCTATTGCTTACATGCAGTCTTGAAAAAATGGTGATTTGGATTTATTCAGGGTTTATCCTTTTCCCTGGAACGTTTAATTCAGGGAGAGAAGTTTTGACAGTGGAGTAATAGTGACTTTGGGCTTTGAAATCTGAGCCAAGGAAGCATCAAAGTGGAAGATATGAAAGGAAGTGAGAGATCAGTGAATTGGAGGGCTGGAGCAAGTGAGACACTGTTCAAGTAGAAACAGTAGGTTGGTTGCAGTAAAAGGACAGGAAGTGGCAGTCAAGGGAGAAAGAAAAGATGAGTTCAGAAGTCAGCAGTGGCATGCTGTGGTATAGGACTGAAATGTTCCACATAAAAACCAATTAGAAGATAGGATTCTGGGAAGGGAGGACGAGAAGAATCAGGAGGCCAGGATGGTGTAAGCATCAACTGTATATGTTCCAAATATTTACTGTTACTGAACAACCTCAAAGCTTCACTGAAAGTTTATTATCTCTACTGGTATTTCATGATTACTAGGCATATCTGGTCTGTTCTCCACTGGAGTTTCCCTTATAATTCAAATGTCAGCTAAAGCTTCTCACCATCCTGGAGGTTCAAGATCACTCACTTACAGGGCAGATGGTCCATGCTGGCTGTTGGCTGGAGCTCAACAAAGCTTTGAAACAGAGTGCCAGCGTATGATCTTTCATATAGCTTGGACTCCTCACATCATAGTTTTGGGATCCAAAGGGAAAAGTCCCAACACTGAGGCCACAAACAGAAACTATAGAGCCAGTTAAGCACTGTACCCCAAGCTGGCACAGTGTCCTTTATGTTATATTGTTTGTAAAACTGACTCAAAGGAGTGGAGATGGGAGGCCCAACTCTAGGTGGGGTTGGCAAGGTAACACTATTCAGGTACATATGGAATGGGAGATGCTGTTGGGACCATCTACAGGAAATAAAATCTGTCACAGTGTAGATGTTCAAATCAGCAAGAATTATGTTGGGACTAGAGTTGGAGGGAAAGACAGTGCAGCAAGTGCTAATATAATGATTAGTGAGAAAATTCAAGGGTCTGTAGATACTTGCAATGAAGAAGATTAGAAGATAATAGGTTTGTTGATGTGAGCTTCAAAATGCTAAGTGTTTAAGGGAAGAGAAAAGGACAGTGGCAAGGAAGAACAGCAGGATGCCCACCCCACTTTCAGGGCACATAATACAAGAGGAGATAAATGTCTACCAATTGTGAGGGCTTCAAGAGAGAGGTATTCATAATAGGACAGTCTAGTCTCAGAGCAAGAAAACAGAGCTCATGTTCAGACAAGAGACAGAGTAGATGATGGATTTGCTGAGAACAAGTAAAAAAGTAGTGTGAAAGGATGTGTGGGAAATAGGTTCAAAGTAGGAAGAGCAAGACACAGAGCCACACTGAGGAATATACGGATTGTTGAGGAGATGAAGTTAAGGAGTGACTTGGGGATCTTCTGGTTCTCTGCTTGACAGAGAGGGATGAAGGCTCTGTGCTCTCTAAGACACTTTAAAGCTGCCATGTACTGGGCAAATGGCAAGGTATTCTTGAGGCTGAAAATATGGTGTGAAATCCTTTTTAGTTATAGGTGCTTTCAGTCCCAGGAGTAGAGGGATTTCTGTAAGAAACGAATTGATCTTTATTACATCTATGGGAAAATATTGTATAGCTTATCTCTTTTATTCTGTATTTATTTTTATGAGACTACTTCATTTTGATAAAAGTAGTTTGAGACACAATGTTTTATTTTGTATTTTTTAAAGAGCACAAATTATAATTAAGACAAAAAAATTACAAGTGATACAGAATTTCACTTAACAAAGTAATATAAATTTAACTGTATTTGTTGTAATACATAGTGTTGTCTTCCAACTGGTTATTCACACTACTGGAAATAGGCACGTAAAATTGGAAGAAGAAAGAAATGCATAAGAAATTAAGAGGAGAAAAAGGGAAAACAATTCATAAAAGGAAATGAAACAAATTAAGTCATCGACGGCTTCTTTCCACAGCCTGGCAGAAAGGCACAGTAATAGCTTTGCTGGGGAACATGGAATGCAATAGATGGTAGATCGAAGATGTATAACTTAGGAAGCCATGCATGTGATAGCGAGGTCATTAGTAAATCAAGACCATGAACTCACTCTCCACAGCTCCCACATGTCCTCTCAGTCTCTTTACAGCTACTCCCTTCTGTTCCTGTTTACCTTCAGTATTCTGGCAATCACTGATCTAGTCTCTGCCACTATAAATTTGAAAATATTGGAGTTTTATATGAGTGGAATAATGCAGTAGATACTCTTACATTGTCTGACACCTTTCACACACTAATTATTATTATTATTACTATTATTATTAGAACTGGGGATTGAACTCAGGCCCTTGCGCTTGGCAGGGAAGCACTTATTCTACTGAGCCATCTCCCCAGTCCACTGTAAGTATTTTGGAATTCACCCATGTTAACGAATGTATCAATAGTTGATTCATTTTTACTGTCACATAGTATGATTCTGGCACAATTTGTTCATGCCTTCACATGCTAACAGATAGGTGATGTTTCTAGTTTGTAGCTATTACAAACAGAGCTGCTGTGAATATTCATGTGTAAGATTTATGATCCTTTCTCTTATCTCCTTTCTCTTTACAACCTATCTAGGAATGGTAGGCAGCATGGTATGGTAGTACCATGTTTAACATTTTTTAAAACCTTCTAAACTGTTTTCCAAAATGAATGTGCCATTTTATATTTCCATCACTGTTGATGAGAGTTGTAGTTGTTCAATATTGTTATTAATCTATCTAATAATTATGCATTTATATCTGTGGGCATGTATCATACTTACAGTTAATGTGATGGATGCAGTTCTATTTAAGTATAGCTTCTGGATGTTCATTTCTCTGTTTGCCCAGTTGGCTCATTGTTCCCATCTCCATCTTTTATGTCTAATTTTGCATCGAGTATGTGCTATTCCTTCATTTTATCTTCCCCGTCTTGTAGTTCTAGTCATTGCTTTACTTTTACCTTATCACAGTCATCATTTTAATGATGTTACATTTTAGTGACTTTGTTTGTGGCAAAAGGACCTCACAATAAGAATACACAAGGCTTCCGTTCCCTTCCGTCCTCTGGCCCGTCGTTGCCATCTGTTTTTTTCTACAGATGTTATAAACCCTCAATTCTATTTTTTTTTCTTACTTTACAAAGATTTTCGCTTTATTTATTGCACATTCACTGTAGGCAACTGTTAAGTCTTCAAAATACAGGGCTTAGTAAATATAACTTTATCTTCAAGGACTTGTATCATCAAGAAATAAACTGAAATAGCTGAATACGGAAGCACACAGCAGTAATTTGGCTGAGAACAAAGTGACATTGGAGAGTTCTGGATGAATCCCTCAGCACGGGCAAAAGTTCAGCAACTCCCTTAGCACTTAGGCGGCTTCCAGCCATCCCTTTACTTTGGTCTCCCCCAGTTCTATTTTTGTGGCTTTCTATTGCAGCTCTCTCAAATGACCTTGCCTCTAGTTCACCATATTTCTGTTCACTACAACTTAGTTAGCAAAGCTATTTCACAAGTGTGAAAATGTCAACTACCCCATTGTTTCACTTTTAGGAATTTATTTTTAA
>NW_004524612.1:6281473-6293104 GCF_000260255.1 Octodon degus | reverse complement strand
CTACCACCCCACACTCTGGAAGCGACCATTCTATTCTGTAGATATCGACTGTAACATCAGCTTTGTTTTTACTAGATTCTACATATGAATAATATCATGAGCTATTGGTCCCTTTATGCCTTACTTATTTTACTTAATATAGCATCCTCAGGTTTATCCATGCTGTCATAACTTTCATTCTTTTTACAAAAGGCTGTTTACATACGTATTATATATGGTTGCATTCACTTCCTTTCTTCATCCAGCTGTCTTTGTTAGATGCTTAGGTTGATCCCGAATCTTGGGTACTGTGAATGGTTGTTGAGGCTTGGTGGTTATGTCATGGTGGTGCTGTACATGCTCATGGATTCATGCTCCATGACTGAGCATGCTGTGGGAGGTGCAACTTGGTCAGAAGAGGTGGGTCACCAGGGAGGTGACCTAGAAGGGTCATCTCACTGCCTGGCTCTTCCCTTTGGAACTAGTTTGCAGGAGTCTGGCAAGTTCGAATACTGGCTGGTGAAGCCCTCAGCTCTCATGTGGTACCACGGATAGAACTCGGGACCTTGGACTTGCTAAAAAAGTATTTATTTCAGAAGCCGTTGATTCATTGCTTTCAGCTGTGTGATTCCCAATTTGTTCTGTGTTAGTGTCCTCTGCACTTGTTACGGGTGGGGTTGGGTTCTGAGGTTGCATTTTGTTCCTTCTCGTCATTTTGTGTAGCACTGTCTTCTGACCTTTGTTGTAGATCTTCATTGTAGTTGTAACCTTAGCACGTACTGAAGTTCAGGTGCAGCTCTACAAAGTTTGGATTTATCCAGCTGTGCCTGGCTTGGGTCTGGCTGCTGTGCTCAGCTCCTTCCTGTTGCTGCCCTTGGGGGTGAACTTGTTGTGCCCCTCTGGCAAGATTTTCTGCTGCTGGACTAGCTGGGTGGTTCTATCCTCTACACTCTCTGCAGGGATTGCAGATGAAGGGTTTCACCCCAGGCATGTATGCCAGGCCTGAGCTGAGCCTGGAGGGGACAAGATGGAGTAGGGGGGAGAGGCAGCTCTCCCTCACACTCACTGGGTCTGGGCTAGACTGGGTCTGGGGTTTCCCGGAACGTGGCAGAAATTTCAACTCGGTGGGCGGGGTGGAGGAGGTGCTGCGGAGTGGTGGGGGGCGTCCCAAGGGGGTGGAGGAGGGTCTCACCCACGCTGCGCGTAGGCTGGGACCAGTAATAGGTCCTGCAGCCGCAGGGTAGCCGGAAGCTCTTCCACACACTCACAGGGCCTAGGCTAGGACTGGATGTCTACAAAGGTATTTAGACCACCGAGCTATCAGGAATAGCCTGATTATAATTTAGATTTTTATTTCACGTATCTTTTGGCTATTAGTTTTCTTTTTTAAGAAATGTCTGTTCACGTCTTTTGACCATTTAAATTGGATTATTTATTTCCTTGCTATTGAGTTCTTTTGAGTTCCTTACACATTTTGTATAGTAATTCCCTGACAAGTGCATAGTTTATAAAAAAGAGAATTCCTATTCTGTATGGTGCCTCTTCAGTTGGTTCAGTATTTTCTTTGCTATTCAGAAGCTGTTCACGCAGTTCACTGTCCTCCTTTCTGCTTCTTTTGCCTAAGCATTTGAGGTCTTACCCAAGAAACATCACTGTTCTGTCAATGACACGGAGTTTTCCTCTATGTTTTTTTTTCCTAGTAATTTTATAAAATTGTATCATATGGATGATTCTTTAATTAATTTGGAGCGTTTTTTTTTAATGAGGAAAGAGCTAAACCTCTAAGTTATTACTTGGCATCAATAATCCATTTTTTCCTAGCATCATTCATCGCATATTCTTTCCACTCTTGTCAAAAATCAATTGACTGTAACTTTGTATACTTACTTCTGTACTCTCTATTCTATTCCATTGGTTTATGTGTCAATTTTTATATCAATACTATGCTATTCATTTTGCTTCTATAGGCTTGTAGAGTATTTTAAAGTCTGTTTAGTGTAATGCTTTGGCTTTGTTCTTTTTTCTTCAGATTGTCTTGGCTACTTGAGGTATTATGTGGCTTCATAAAAATTTAAGGATTTTCTTTTATTTCTGCAAAGAATGCCATTGGTACTTTGATAGTAGTTAGTTTGAATCTGTTGATCATTTTGGGTAATCAGAACATTTTAAAAACATTTATTCTACTGATTTATGAGCAATGATATCTTGCTGTTTATTCATACCATTTACACTTTATAAGTGTTTTATAGTTCATGGTGTACAGATGTTTTACTTTCTTGGTTAAATATTTCTAAGTAATTTTTTCTTATGGGTATTATAAATGAAATAGTTTTCTTCATTTTTTAAAGGTAGCTTGCTATCTTGTATAGAAATGCAACTAATTATTGTACATTGATTTTTATCTTTTAAACAAGATGCCTTTATTGAATTATTTTTTATGTCTAATAGTTTCCTTCCTATAAAAATAGTTTTTTATATATAAACCTGTGAAGTCTTTAGGGTTTTCTTTTTTCTTTCTTTTTTTTTCTTGTATTTTTAGTAAGGGTCTACAGATGCTACAGGGTCTCTCTATGTAGATCGGATTCATAGTGATCTGCCTGTATTTAGCCTCCCAAGAGCTGGGATTACAGGCGCCCACTGCCATGCCCAGTCTCATTCATTGTCTCAGTGGGCCCCATGGGTGGGGCCAGCATGGCACACCAGGGATTGAACCCGGGCCACTGCATTAAAGCCTAACTGGGTGCTTTAATCTGCTGAGCTATTTGGCTAGCCCTCGCTTTTCTATATATAGGGTTGTCTTTTCTCCAAAATAAAGATAATTAAAGTTCTTTCTTCCCAGTTTGGAGGTATTTCTTTCTGTCTTGTCCAATTGCTCTATTAGAACTCCTACTGCTGTGTTGAATAGAAGTGTTGAAAGAGGATATTCTTGTCTTGCTCTAGATTATACTGTAAACGTTTCTATTTTCCATATTCAGTATGATATTGAGCATAGGATTTTTATATTTGGTCTTTATGGTGCTGAAAATATTCCTAATTTGCTGGTCATTTTTTAAAACTAAAGGAATACTGAACTTCATCAGATGTTTTCTCAAAATTTATGGAAATGACAGTACTGTTTCTGTCCTTCATCATGATGCTGTGATGTAACATCTTTATCCATTTGCATACAATCCACCACACTTCCATCTCTGGGATGAATTCAACTTGCCCATGAGGAGTGACCATGTTATTGTACAGCTGAACTTGGTTTGCTAGCATTGTATTGAGAACTATTGTATCTGTGTTCATTAGGTATATTTGCTTGGCTTGCAGTTTCTTTCCTTGTTTTGTTTTTTCTCTGTTGTCTTCCTCTCTGGCATTTGTAACAGAAGCTCATAGAAATTTAGAGGAAACAGAGATACTTTTAAAACTTTAAGTTATTCAAGCATCGTTTATGTGTGCATGAACACCTAGACCTTAAATACTTACAATAGGGAATTCTATAACTCAAGGTAGATTCAAAAGAAGAAATTTAAATCTCTAAAGAAGAAATGTAAATACTAGAATTTGTTTTTCAACAAATATATAATAACAAGGTAAATAGTATATGCTTATCTAATATGTAATTTATTATTTTGTTGTTGTTTATTTTTTGCAGAACCGGGGATTGAACTCAGGGCCTGCGCTTGCCAGGCAAGTGCTTATTCCACTGAGCCATCTCCCCGGCCCCTATAATTTAAATCACTGCAGCTAAATCAAAACATCCTGTTCACTAAGCAAAAGGAACCTCTGCTACGGAGGAGGAGTCATACCTCAGTGAAACTTTAAAATTACATAATGAACAATTCAGAACTTCAGAAACTGAACAATGCCAGGATTCTCACCCTCCCTTTTTTTTTTCAATCTGGAAAAAGATAATTCTCTTGAACTTCATTTGAATGTTGAACAGAAATTTTATAAAGGTATACTGAGGATCATCCTGGAGAGTCCTCACGATTCTAATGCTAGGAGGGAAACTTGAAGCCAACCTTTGGGAGAAGACGTTCCAGCCCACGTGATCTCGTCAACCAGGACAGCAGCAGTGGCCATTACAGCACAGGGACCAAGAAGCTGCTTCTGTGTACAAAGGTTAATCTGTGGGCCTACGCCTGCCGCTGCTGTTGGCTCCCTGGTGTTCATGCCCACACCCCCGGCTGACTAGATTCTGAATGTTTATCTTGAACTTAAGGGGTTGTTTCTTTGAAGGCCAAAACAAGCACTGTTAGCAAGAATCTTGGGAATAATGAGCTGCGTGTCCACAAAATCTTGGGTGCAAGATGGGTTCTGCCCTTCACACTGGGTGGGTTCTGTTTAATCAGGGTTTCTGACATGTCCGTGCCGCTTCTGTAACCACAGAGCCATCATCTGCATTTTCAACAGCCCCCAACCATCTCTAATTGCACCTCTGATTGGACTGTGTGCTTTCTTTAGCCTTTGACTCGTAATCTGACATTATGTGATTGTTACATTTCTCAACATAGTTTAACTTCTACCAGTATACACTCAGAGACAAACCCTGAAGGGCCCAAATAAATTACCAAAAGAATTCAAAGCCTCCCAACACAAGCAAGTTAGCCTCTCCGTATTTTTCCTTTTAACTCTCTGAAGAACGTCTATGCCTTTTTCTTCTTCAACATCTAAGGAGAAGGGGCAGTTTAATTAATAACAACAAATTCATTATCTGAATCAACCCATTTGTTAGTTCTATCATTTTTAAACTTTATCTTTGTTACATTTTCTGGAAGATTTTACCAATTTCTTTTTCATTCTGAACTCAGAAAGAAACCAGAATTCACTCTCATTTTTTCATATCCCAATGACATGTTATACATGAGGATGTATGCAAATTCTATTTTTTTTTAATGGAATGATATTGTTTCCCATAGTCCAAAGCTATTCCTCTAATGACATTTCTATCAGTTTCAGGTTTGTGCTTCATGACCATGATCTGTACTATCAAGAGGCTGACAGGCTCATCTTATTTTTTGCTGTCTAGAGTAGAGCTCACGATGGGTTCTGTTGAACGAGATACTAGCAAATTCACTAGAACTATAGCTAATCTAGCTGACGAATAGGAGGAAACCTAGCATGCAGAATGCTTAAAACCAGTTTAGCCTGATGGATTGGGGCAATAGTCATCTCCTGACTTCCTCAAAATTCATTGTTACTACATTTTCTTTAAATAGCTAATTGCTTTTAAAAATTTAAGTGAGAAAAGTCCTTTTCTACTTGCTTAAATATGAGTAGATTCTGTGTTAGTCAACTTTGAATCACTATAGCAAAATACCTGCAGCAAGATACTTAAGAAACAAGAAAGGTAGATGTAGGTTTTGATTCTGGAGAGTCTAGTCCAAAATTGGGCAGCCTCATCTGTTTGTTTTCTAGTGAGATTGCTGGATGGCAGTGGCGAGGACAGGAAGTAAATTTCTCATGTCACAAGCTAGGAAGGATGAGACAGGAAGAGAGAGAGAGAGAGAGAGAGAGAGAGAGAGAGAGAGAGACAGAGAGACAGAGAGACAGAGAGACAGACAGAGAGAGAGACAGAGAGAGACAGAGAGACAGACAGAGAGAGAGAGACAGAGAGAGAGAGACAGAGAGAGAGACAGAGGAATATAGAGACAGAGGAATACAGAGACAGAGAAACAGACAGACACACAGAGAATCTATCTCACAAGCTCTTTCAGGAGCAAATCTGTAATGACCTAAGGACCTGGCAACTCCTCCAAATGGCAAGTGCCTGAGAGCAAAGCACATGGGAAGAACATACAGAAAGGCTTTGCTTTAGTCATGGAACAGTATTAGTGCCCTTCAGGGAGACACTATCCATGTTCAAATGATAGCAGTGACCATTTCCAGTGAGTTTCTTTGTGTTGTGTAAGGTCGTATTTCTCCCTGTTGTCTGTCCACCTTAAGGGATGTTAGCATTTCTTAAACATGCCCAGTCTTGAGCATCATTTAGTGATAAGTTCTTTCACTTTTATTTGAGTGGAAAAAACCCTTCCTTTTGGTCTTCACATTTTGAATTTTTGGGCTGGGTACAGAATTATAATTGATAGGTTTTCTCTGAGTGCTTTAATAGTGTAGCTGGAGGATGCTCAGTTTTTCATCTTTCTTCTCTAACTCCTTTTAGACTTTCCCCCTCTTGTTTTCAGCACCTTGATTAGGATGTGTCCCTTGTCTTGCACCACAGCTTTACTGAGTTACTTGAGCCCGAGGAACTGTAGTTTTCATCAGATTAGAAAATGTTTCCACCATGCTGTCATGTCCCATTTTTCCTGTTCCTCCAGGCCACCCTGTCATGTGATGTCTTCCATTACACATGGATAGAACCCTTCCAGTCCACTCATAATCCTCTGATACCATTTTTTCACTGATACTTTTTTTAAGAGCAGAATATATTTATTGGGGGGAAAGAAAACTTCTGTCCAAGAGGACAGAAGGGGGCCCGAGCAGGTGGTCCCCAGGAAGCTGCCTCTTTCAGGGACTTATATAGAGCAAAACCATGAGGCGAGGCAGGCCTAAGATGGTGGAGAACATGGGAACTCACTTAAGTGGGCATGAGCTGGGACAAAACTATGGTCAACCGATGAGATTTCCAGCACCATTGCTCAGGTAAAATTGATTAAATCCAGTACCAAATGGGGAAGCTACTGGGTATGAATATGGGACAGGGAACATGAAATTGTCCCAGGTACCTTTTGGGTTGGGAGTTTCATTCCCCTACACCATTTATATATCCATAAAAGAGCATGCAATTATGCTGTTTGTAAGAAAATGGATGGAAGTGGAAATCATCATGTTCAGAAGATTAAACTGATACTTTTGATACTTTTTATTCTCTTATTCCTTTTGTATAGCCTGGCTTCCAGCCTATTTTTATTTTCTTCTGTAATGCTTGGTTTGCCATGAATTCAACCCACTATAGTTTTCATCTCTAAAAGTTTAAATAAGAAAATAAATCCTATATTTCTATATGCTCAGTTTTATCTCCAGCTCTTCTATTTTTTTAAACTCTACATCCTTATTTTATTATAACTTTATCATTGTTGTTCTTTTTTTATTTGGTTTTAACCAGAAGCAAAAATTACTGTGCACTTTAAACTCAAGAATTACATTTTTTAAAACTAATGCAGGCAGATTTTTTAGCATTTTTGTTTTGTATTTTCTAGGGAAGGTTCTACAGGGTGTTCAGGGTCTTGCTACTAGATCGGACTCATAGTGATCCGCCTGTTTACAGCCTCCCAAGAGCTGGGATGACAGGTGAATGCCACCATGCCTAGTCTCTTTTAAAAAAAAATAATTTTATTGAGAAACAAATAGCAACAAAAAAAAGTGTGGACTGCTTCATGAATTTGCATGTCATCTTGCGCAGGGGCCGTGCTAATCTTCTCTGTATCGTTCCAATTTTCGTATATGTGCTGCCAAAGCGAGCACTCCAGCTCTTCCAATATATGGAATATAGTCATTACAATAGTTGTACTATCTTAGGCTACTGATTCTGGCACCTGTGACATTTTTGGACTTATTTTAACTTATTTTCCCCCTACTTATGGGCATATTTTTCTACTTTTTGTATATAATTTTTGACTGGTTATATTATGAATTTTACTTTGTTAAATGCTCAAAATTCTTTTTAAAAAAGATTTATTCATTTATTTATTTATTTGGTACAGGGTCTTGCTATGTAGCTTGGACTCATAGTGATCCTCCTGTCTTAGCCTCCCCACCCCTGAGATTATAGGCCAGTTTTAGTGTCTGTCTTGGTGTGGGGCCAGCATGGCATGTGGTACTGGGGATCAAACCTGAGTCTGTGCCCTTGTCAGGAAGACAATTAGACCACCAGAATATCTCCTTGGCTTCAAAATTCTTATAAATATTCCTTAGTGTTTACTTTAGGGCTAGTATTGTACTACTGATGTAAAACCTTTCTCCATGTTTTTTTTCTGATAATTCTGAGCCTTTGGTAGTCTCTCTCTCTCTTTATTTCTCTCTCTGATACACATATATACAACACACCCTCCAGTACCACCTGAAGTCTCTAGCTTTTATTTATTGGTGGAGTGTTTTGTTTGTTTTTTTTTAAAACAGAGTCTCACTAGGTAGCTGAGATGGCTTTAAAGTCACTATGTAGCTTAGGCTGGCTTCGAACTCCCAGTGTTCTCCTGCCTCAGCCTCCCAAGTAGTGGAATTACAAATGTGCACAATCACAACCAGCTTTTATACTTCCTCAAAATCAACTAAAGAGATTAAATAAAATTTGGAATCAAAAGACCTGGGTTTGAGCTGAAACACTGGCTGTTACTAAGATCAGAGCCCCAGAGAAGAGCAGCAGAAACGCAGGTTTCAGAGCCTCCCAAGATGATTCTCTCCAGGGATGACTTTCCTCTAAGTTATCTGTGTAGGCAGCTTTCCACTCAAAGGCTTGGTGCTGATGTGAATATTGAGAAAATCAACTGGAAGATTCTTTTTCCCTGTAGAAATTGATTACAAGAACACATTACAAGGCTTAAACAAATTCCGTTATCCCAGGTGAGAACGAATCAGTGGTCTAAGCCAGTTAGTGTGTAGGACGGCAATGAGAACATTCAGGCACAGAGACTGGATTCTTTTTGTGCAGTGGGCGGAGTCTGAATGCTGATAAGGTGGATGGGAGGCTCATGGTATCTGAGGAGTGTGGTAAGCATGTTGCACTGGGTGGTATCCTTAGGTTGTAATAATTCTGAGTACAGAAATTCTTTCTCTAATGAACTTAATAGATGCTGTGTCTAGAACATTAGTGACTTAATTGCCTCTAAATATCTTGAGAGGTTGGAGGCCTGTGCCACCGGGGTCACACATGAGCACGTGCACTTCATCTCTTTTTCATTTTCCCTCACATCAAACAAGCTTCCATATTTCTCAGGAACTGGGAGCCTTGGCCCAGCTTACTTTTTCTTTGGGTTGTTCCTTATATCTGGGTCAACCAAGCTGAGCAAGACAGAATATTTACCACACCAATATTTACCAGCACCATGCCTGGAAGATAGGGAGATAGTCACTAAGGAAAGCTAGCTCTTCTGAGACAAGGCTGACTGGCTTTTCTGGATAAGAAACATGGTAGATGTTTCTTCACCCAGTCCTGGAGGATCTCTACAAGGACTCCACCTGGCTCTTCAGGAAGCTCCCAACCCACGAATTGAGGACTTCGCAGTGCGAGTGGCTGTGGTCAGTCTTACAAGAGAGGAGACTGCCCAGCAGTGAGGATACTGATGGATAATGGATGTGATGTCCAGGGGAGGGGTGCTGGCTCAGACTCAAGGAACTTGTCAGAATCTTGTGAGATTTTGTGTGCGGATCCACTATTTTGAATGGCAAAGCTATTAGGAAAAAAGAAGAGACTTTAGGTGGAAGGTTAGTTGATTATTCTTAGCCCCAAATCTCACTGGAATGTAAGCCTGAGTCTTACTCATTATTTATAATCCTATTTTGTGAAAGAATCATGCTATGTATAAACACAGAAATGAACAGTTACAAAAATAAAAACCATGGAGCTAATTGTACATTATCTTTGAACTTACTGAAAGAGAGACACAGAAAGAAGGTTGTTCCTTCAAAAGGTGCCTTCCTGGGGTCTCTTAGAATATGGTTTTCTGAATGTTTGCTTTATAAGAAACAACGAGGACTCTGGTATTTCCCAGAGCAAACTGCATTTTTGTTATCCAGATTCATAACAAATTACCCCAGGTGGAAACGTCAACATCTACCATGTCGCAGTGCCTGTGGAGTGAGAATCTGGGAGCACTTGCTCAGACAGGTCTCGACTGAGGTCATGGCTGAGCTGCGGGCCATGGCCTCCCTCCCTGCAGCATGATAGTCTGAAGGAGCCACCTCAAAGCTCATTTAAGCAGCCGGAGCAGCTCAGAGGCTCTACTTCCGTACTCAGGCATGGCTTCTCTCCACTGAGTGACTCAAGATCTCAAGAGAATCACCATGGTGGAAGCTGCTGTTCTTCATAACCTCATTTTGGGAATGAGATGTCACACTTTCTACATACAGATTACAGTGCAAGGATGGGTTGGGGAGAGATCAGCAGGGGCATGGATCCCTGGCTCCATTTGGCAGCTTATTATGCCCCTTCCCGATTGCTCTACATACACCTGGTCTGCAGCAGGAAGTTCACCTGGCTAGGGAAGCATGACAATGACATTAAAGTCCGAGATGTGGTGAGCCATCAGTACCCCGGTTCAGAGTGCATTTCTTGGAAAGCCCTAAAACCACATATAGTGAACCATCAATCACAAAGGGGGTGAGACGAGTTCAGGCAAATTTGTTTTATCTTAGACCATGGAACGTGTCTTCTGAGAGTTGATCCATCATGTTGTTTGGCTCTGAAGCAAACTCACAAATAGGCAGGACATTTTTAGCATGCAGGATGAGGTACGCCAGGTAGGACACCAAAGTGTAAGTTGGCAAAGAAGACTAGTTGTGTGTGTGTTGTTAACAAGCTCTGCAACACCAGGCAGGTTACTTAATCTCTTTGCACTTGTCACATCTACTTCAAAAAGTACTTTAATACATGTAGTGATGGCTACTAATACTGTACCTACAAAAAAGTTCATTTGTTGATACACTGGTTATAGTAGAATAATCAGGGAGGTTCTGAGGACAACTGACCATGTAATCACCCTTCTAGAGTAAGGGAACTGCTTCACAAAAGGGCCTGCTGTTGAGTTAGGGTTAAATAAGACCTTTTAAATACAGTGAGGTTGCAAACTGCCATGTGCTGGACACCTGGGACAGACAAATTTAGGGTTATTGAGTGGTGGCTACTCCTGCAGATTTCTGGCTTAATGGCAAGAGAGGGATTGCCCGGCAAGTACAGGTTTTGCAGATCATACCTACAGCTTATGGTTGTGTCTATTCCCACAGGTTGGTGTGCATGCATTTCTCAGAGTCTTACTGAGGGAAAATTGGCCACAGAACTCACCTATGTATATAATCCATGATTTTTAGTAAATCTAGAGCTGTACAATCCTAACCATAATCTAAATTCCAAGAAAACCCTTCATGTCCTAATGTCATCAGTTATTTTTCTAACTTCCAGGATCAGGAAACCACTCATCTATTTTCCTTCTTTCTAAATTTACACTTTCTAGAAATTTTTTATAAACGGAACTAGACAGTAGGTGGTTGTGTTCTTGTTGTTGTTGTTTTTTGTTTCTGGCTTCTCTGACATAATGAAAATTTTGTGGTGTATCCATAATGTAGCCTGTTGTTGATAGTTTATGTTTACTTCCAAATACTATCCCAGCATAGTAATGTACCACATTTTACTTCTCTTAGGCAGCTGGTAGACCATTGGAATGTCTCCAATGTAAATTATGGTGCTAGATGCTATTATGAATAATGTTGCTATGAACATTTATATAGCAATCTTTGTGGAACTATGTTTTCATTTTTCTTGGGCCTATACTTAGCAGTGGAATGACTAGATCATATGATGAACTCTATACTTAAATTTTCAAATAAGAAAAGAAGAAGAAGAAGAAGAAGAAGAAGAAGAAGAAGAAGAAGAAGAAGAGAAGAAGAAGAAGAAGAAGAAGAAGAAGAAGAAGAAGAAGAAGAGAAGAAGAAGAAGAAGAAGAAGAAGAAGAA
>NW_004524612.1:6278009-6280223 GCF_000260255.1 Octodon degus | reverse complement strand
CTAGAGTTTCCAGCGCCATGGACTGATTTGCCAAATCTTTTGCGTTTATGCACGTTTGCTCATAACCCAAATCCAGAAAATCAATGAATTAGCAATAAAGGGGGATGCCAGTGACAAATCATACATTATTTTATTGTTAGAGTGGATTCCAAACCTGATGGAGTCAATCACAGCATTTATCCTACATTATATAGGTATAATTATCTTTCTCCAAAAAGAGGGCTGGTGTTCTAACACATCTGGAATTATTCTTAATTTGTTCCAATATGTTCTATTATTTCCAATATTTTCCCATATATTCCTTGGTTGTTCACATTCCAAAGGATGCTGAACGACACGCATATATGGGGGGCTTTGTGTGTGAGGATGTGCTCCGACACCCACATATTTTCACTCACTGGGGTCCCAGCAATAACCCCTGAGACATAGGACTTTTTATCCTTTTATATTAATCTGTAGAAAAGCATTCTGAAAATATGAGACCTAGCTTACAAATACTTGTTCACCCACTCTTGACTAGTCATTAAAACAATAACAAGAGCCCGGCTGGCACTCCATGTGGCTGAGGCTACAGGGATCCTCTTCCTCACATTCACTGGTTCAGAAGCATTGCTTGTGCATAGATCTTGGGAACGTTTTTGGTTTTTTAAATTTTTTTTCACTTAGTAAAAATGGTTCCTGTCTAAAATTTGTACTTCGCATGATGTAGAATTTGAACTTGAATACATCTGATCCAGAAATAAAGAGATCTACCCAAAGCACGACCAACGCATGATCACAGTAAGCCTAAATAGTGTCAGATGATAAATTAGATGTAGATGGTTTGAAAGATCTGAAATATAATTATGATCCTTTGCTTTCTCCACTGCCCAAATTTTGTGTCAGCTGAGCATGTACAGGTTCATTTTCACCATCGATCCAGAGATCACTGTTAGCGTTTGATATGAAGACAAGGAGAAAAGAGGGACAGAAAGATGAGGCAGTAAAATCACCTGTAACTCTGTCACGGTGCAAGTTGAGGGGGTGAAGCTCAGCCCTCACCAGCCCCACCCTCTCTCCCGTTCTCCTCATCACATGCTCTGGCTAAGTACGGGGCCAAGGCCCGGTAACAAGAGAACCATTCAAAAAGATCAGCTATTTTCACTGCTTCTTAAGTGGATCTGACTCATGCTACAGAAAACCCCATTTTCTATATTCAGACTTGAGGAAGACTTTCAGGCTTCAGGCCTCAAACCCCAATATGTAATTAAAATAAGAGGTTCTAACTAATTTTTGACCATAGCCAAACCAACCATATAAAGAAGTCATATTTTACTATGGGCACAATTTTTTTTTTCCTCAAAGGACAAAACACAGGGCCTTCCATATCTACTGTCTTTTAATATTTCAGGATGTGCGATTTGCCTACTAGACTCCTGGAATCGAACTAGCTGCTTTTTAGTATTTGAGATTGTCTCCTAATTGAACTAAGGAGATAGCTGGGATTAATACTCAGGGAAATCCACTTTTGAACACCCAAAGCACTGGAAATCTTTCGTAAAATTTGCTTTGTTCGCTTCGTTCTTCACAGAGTTCATGTACTAGTCTTCTTCCTGTATATTTGCTCGGTATCTGAGAAGAAAACAGAAGGAGGCAATTCATTTCCTGCTTAATGTTTTATGGTTCCTTTCCCTTGTCACCCTTTTAATGATGATAAAAACTATTCAGCTGGAAATTCAGAGCCAAGGTTGTAAAAACAGATCAGGGAAAATGTTGGTAATGGATCAGACAAGGGTACATCCCCAGGAGTAACAGAGAGCCCACATCTATTTAGCCAAGTCCTAATAAGGGCAGCATTTTCAGACGAATGACTGCAAATGTTAGGGGGATTTTCTACTTCCAAAATTTATCTAATGGAAGGCCTGTTCTTTTCTCATGAGACTTTTGAGGAGTTATCCAAAGAAGCCAGAGAAAGAGCCTTTTGCTTAATTGATTTTGGATCACAGTGGAAAGAAACTCCAGAGGATTATCAATCTGATTCATAGCTAGCTCGTAGATAAAGTTAAGATGTATTGTAATAAAGCTGCCTAAATGCTGTTGCAGTAATCCTATAATCAGGTAAGGAGGCATCATGGACTTTCCTTGTTCAGTTCTGGAAATTCAGGCCAAAGAGATAGCTCAGTAGAATAAGTGCTTGCCTGGCAAGTGCAAGATCCTGAGTTCAATTCCTGGTAC
>NW_004524612.1:6276675-6277897 GCF_000260255.1 Octodon degus | reverse complement strand
AAAAAAAAAAAAAAAAAAAAAGTTCTGAAAATTCACATAAATAGTACCACCAGAAACGCATCATAAAGAGCTGGAGTTATTTCCTGGTTTTCTTGGCTTTGCTTTTACATTTACATCTGGATTGAAAATCAGTGGTAGTTTGGGGAGAAGGTGTGGGCAGCTGTTATCTGTGTGTAACTTAGAAGCTTTTTCTAAATCTTAGTAGGACAGTCTGTAAGAACTGAAGCAAATGTGAAATTATCTCATGTCCATGATGAGTGAAAACAAAGTAATGAGCCTGTTAGGAAACAAATGTCCATTTTCATACGAATCCAATTATTCTGCCTGGCTCAATACCAGTAACGCTTTTCTGTATCAAGCCGCCTAGATAACTTCACCTTGTCACTCAAGGTGTCATGTTAGTCTGGAGTTGCCCATGAGTCACAGGATTTAAATGGAGATATTCCATTTAAATTTTGGGCTTTTGGCATATATTTTCTGCAGAGGCAGTTCCTACTGTATTTTTGTCTATAAGTGTAAGCAGGAAAAGTTGAAGCAAAAATATTTGCTTTTTCTATCTCCAGATGACGCAGATGATGTCATGGCCAGTTTTTGCCATTGTCATATTGTATGACGTGATCAAATATGTTTTCTCTTTATGCATGGAACAATTAGCACTTGGCACCTTGCAGGGGGACCGGTGGAGGAATGAAAATGACCTCGGCTGAGAACTCAGGAGGAGATAGAAAGGGTCACATGCTTGGGCTCCACTCAGCACCAGCATTCTGGAAAGATTCCGCCGACAGCTGCCCTGGGGATTAGCTTGAAAGGTCAGGTAGAACAGAGCCAGCGGTTGTTCTGAGATAGAAACAAGGGTCCCCCACACTCTCATCCCACCAGCTCCCTATCTTTGGGGGTCCAGAGGTGGGTTCTTGGGCCAGCTCCTTTGATTCTGTGTCCTGAAGTATGCTGGCACTGGAGAATCAGACTATGTGGCTTATGCTGGTGTGATGAGATATTTTTACCCCTGGAAACCTCTTGGGAAGATGCCATGGCTGTGATGGCAAGTGCCACCCTGTGGCTCGTACTCCGCAGCCAGCGTCTCCAACGGGAAGAGGCTCAGGAGTGGAAAAAGCAAGCAGGAAGATTTGGGGCTAATTCAAGAAGTAAAATAGATCCTGAAGCATGCACTGGGAATGAAGTTCAGGAGAAACAGAGAAAGACAGAGAGAGAGAGAGAGAGA
>NW_004524612.1:6275013-6276279 GCF_000260255.1 Octodon degus | reverse complement strand
GAGGGAGGGGGGAAGGGAGAGAGAGAGAGACAGAGAGAGAGGAGGAGAGAGACAGGGACAAAGAGAGGGAGAGAGAGAGAGAGAGAGAGAGAGAGAGAGAGAGAGAGAGAGATTGCAAAAAAGCAAATGGGCTCATCTGTTATGCAAGACACCAACCTAGGAGAGGTGGCCTGGAGGTTCAGACCATGAGGCTCAGCTCAGCCCACTGGCTCCAGTGAAGAGGACGCACGAGGCTGCCTGCTGTAGAGGCTCGGACACCCCTGGCCTAAGATACTCACCAGTCGGACTTCTCATTCAGAGACTTGTCGTGGCACTTCACGAACACCGCAGCACCTTTTCCCTTCCGCAGTTTCGACACTTTCTCTCTGGAACAGAACATCATCCTGCAGAAGAAAAGAGATGTAAACATGTCACATAGAACAATAGGAACAACTATCCTAAACTGCACTGACCTGTCAGGGCTACACAGGTGCTCTATAATCCTGATGGCAAACTGTGTTGGTATTTCCAACAATTAACTCTGCCCACAACTCAATTAGAGGGCTACCTGACATCAGCAAATGAGCATGCTGACCCATCTAGGGAGGCAGCCAGCCAGCCGGGGACAGCCTCAGAATCACCAGGCTCTGACCAAGCGATGGCACAAGCCCACCTTCACCGCCGCTCAGTGCCCACACTAGTGAAGTAGGGAATTGGTCCTGCTGGAGGGTAAAGCTGCTTCCTCTTCCTCTTCCTCTTCCTCTTCTTTTGTGGAACCAGAGATTGAACTCAGGCCCTTGCACTTGCCAGGGAAGCACTTATTCCACTGAACCATCTCACATGCCCCTAGAGTGAAGCTTTTCCATCTATAACAATTCTTTTAGTGCAAAGCAAGTGATGAAAGAGAAATAATTTCTCAATTTCAACTTAAAGAGTTGCTTTTCTTAATGACAACAACATACTTTAGTTTGCAAAACCCCTACACATTTAGTGTACAAGTCTTAAATTTCAGCAGGCTGTCTGTACCACCCATTTCCTAGACACACGAGGCAGAACTGAGGCGGCAGAGCTGCGGATACAGGATGAGATTTTCTTACTCTATCCTTCTTAAAGAGATTGCTTCAGTCTTGGAGAGTCAAAGTTACATTTCTGAGATTTGTCCCATAAACCTTTTGTGCTTTCAAGAAATAGTGCTAAATGGATGCTGGAATTTTTAATATCTAATCCCAGCTCTCCCTCCAAATGGCTGTGACTGGTATTCAGGGACTCAGGGAATGAATATATATA
>NW_004524612.1:6257485-6274913 GCF_000260255.1 Octodon degus | reverse complement strand
TTATTTTTCTACTTTCTTGCTTGAAATGCACATATCCTAATGCTTGAGCATGACTAACATAAATCTCTGTAATCCAACAAGTCCCCAAATCTGAACTCCTCAAGCACCAACATGGTACAAGTGGAAAATGCCACAGCCGATCACATATGAGGGGATCACAGTGCAAATAGAGGTGCCCTGGAAACTACCTCCAGGCTAGTGTGTAAGGGGTACATGAGACATCAATGATTTCATGTCTAGACTTGGGCTCCCCCCGCAAGATATCTTGTTATATCAACATAAATACTCCAGTATATGAAACAAGCCAAAATCCAGAGCACTGCTGGCCCCACGAATAAGTGACCCTCAACCTGCCTCATTTCTCCTGCAGGATGATGAAAGGACAGCCCTCAAACACAGAAGGCATAATGGCCTAGCTTACGCAGCATGGCAGGCAAGGCTGGCTAAAGCTTCACCTGAATGCGAGGCTTCCTGCGACACCATCCCGGGGCACTACCACCAGAGTCTAAGCGAGTGGGCCCCGCTCAGCTGACTCACTTCTTCTGTGTCTCCCCTGCTTTCACTCGGATCTTTTCGATGCTGAAGCTAGGGGTGCTCCACCAGCTTGACCAGCCGAAGTAGGAGTCGCTCATCCACTTTAGCTTGAGCATCAGGAGCTCCCCGATGTCCACCTCCGTGTAGATCAGGAAGGAGTAGGTCTTGTTTGTGGACACTTCAGGCCTGTGTAACAATTCGGCAATTTTAGTTAATTCTGGAAATCAACTTCTTTCATCTTGTTTGAACTCCCAGGATGCAAGCAGCTTTTTTTTTTTTTTTTTTTTTAATGTATTTAGTACAGGGTCTACAGGGTTTCACTACACAGATTGGACTTATAGTGATCCTCCTGTTTTCAGCCTCCCCAGCACTGGGATTACAGGCATGCGCCACCACGCCTGGACTCAGTGGCTGGCTCAGTGCACTGGGGAGCAGGGTGGTGCAGTATGTGGTGCCAGGGATCCAACCGCGGTCCTTGCGCTTGCCTAACCAGGTGCTTATTCTGCTGAGCTACCTCACCAGTCCCCTTCTGTGCTTATCATACTAGCATCTATGTAATGACTTCCTGTTACTGGCACTTATAAAGCCAAACCTCTTGAGGAATTTCAATTGCATAATTTTATTGCTTTGTACAAAAGAAATAAGCAGTTATAAAACTGAAAAAGAGGGACCAGCCAAATAGCTTAGTGGTTTAAAACTCCTGCAAGCAAACGCAGGGGCCAGGGATTCAATCCCCAGGACTGCTGTGCCAGCCCCACCGCCGGGGCACACTGAGATGGTAATTGAGACAGGATGTAGTGGTGCATGTCTATAATCCCAGCTCTTGATAGGCTGTAAACAGGCAGATCACTATGAGTCAGATCTAGTAGTGAGACCCTGAGCACCCTGTAGACCCTTCCCTAAAATACAAAAAAAAGCCCCCCCAAAACAAAAAACAAAAACCCACAACAATGGGAAAAGAAAAATGGATGGTAAATGAAAATGAAATGACCCATTGGAAGACTATTTTTCTGAAATATAAAATAGAGCCAAGCCTCAGTTTTGAAATTCCAATTTCTCAAACTGAACACTTGTTTTCTGAGTGCCCAAGTCCACATCCACTTCTCAGACCCAAGGTCATGGCCCCCATGGTCACGCAGGGCCACGGCCACCCCAGCCAGGGTGCATCCCAAGGGTACTCACAGGGTGAAGGGGATGTTCTCACTCTCAGCCACCGTGCCATACAGAGAGATCTCGAAGGCCTGGTTGATTTGAGTACCACTTTCAGTCCCAGAAAAGTGAATCTTCACTTGGTAGTGGAAGACTAGAGGGAGGAAATCAGAAATGGGCTGGTTAGCCCTCATGGAAACACCCAGTCCTCGGAGCAGCTGGCACTCCAGTCCCACAGAACACATCCAATCGGCACCCAGGCAGGAAGTGCAGGCTGTGGACTCCCTGGAAGATGGGGCAGCAGTGGATGGAAATGCCAAGTGTGGCTGAGTTGCCAAGCAGTCCCAGACTGCAGGAGTAGGGACGGCACATCAGGAGTCCAAATCCCTGGTAACGCGTTCTCCATGACTGCCACCTGCCCTGACTGCTGTGCCCCCTGGCATCTGTACCAAGCCTGTTGGACACTTCTCACGGTGCCACTGTTTAAGTCCACACTCACGCTGCTCCTCATTTCATGGTTACATCCATGCTCCTTTCCCTGCCAGCTCCTACAGGTTAGAGGATCACATCTACCTTTTCCCCCATGTAGCACAGGAAGACACACCTGGGCTCACAGCAAAACTCATTTCATGGACCAAGGTCGTGACTCCGTGAGGACAGTCTTGGAAGCCAGCTTCTAAAGAGCTCTGGCTTGCAGGGAGCCTGTGGCACCAGGCACCTGAAATTCTCCCTTTCCTTTGTGCTTCCCTCCATCTCTACTGCAAACCCTGAGCAAAGCACACCAGGGAGATGGTACAAGGACAGGCAGGCAGTAGCCTAAAACATGGCCACTTGGATGGGGAAAATTTGGTGCTTTTTGCTTCTGCGTCACATTTTTGGTCACTTTCAGTCATTTTTTTTCACATTTGTGTAGCTACCTATTAAATGCATTTTCTTTTAGACAGTCATGCAGATTTCTTCATAGAAATGGTTTATAATATGGCAAACTATATTTTAATGCTACTTTGAAATTTATTCTAATGAAAGAAATTTCAATGTTTTGTCTTGTGAGCTTTTGGTGATATGCTCTATGTTATTTGGGTGCATTCGGGTTTTTATGTATTTGGTACAGGGTCTCACTACACAACTCAGACTCATAATGATCCTCCTGTTTTCAGCCTCCCCAGCGCTGGGATTACAGGTGTGCACCACCAACATGGATTCGGTCACTGACTCAGAGTGTCCTGTGGGCAGGGCCAGTACAACATGCAGGACCGGGGATCGAACCCTGGTCTCTGCATTTGCCAAAGCAGGTGCTTAGTCCACTGAGCTAAATCGCTGGCATTTCTTTTTTGCACTAAAAATAGCTAGCCAGGTGCTGAGTCAAAACAAACAGAAAAAACAAAACTAAACCTCCTCAGCTACTAAAATGTAAAGCCAAGTCAAGCTTAGGATTGAACAGAGCTCTTGTTGGCAGCACAGAGGCCACAGCCAGAGAGGCTGGGGTGGCCCAAGGGACAGGGCACACTGACAGTCCTGAGCAGAGGTGTGAGGATGTGGGAAGAGCGAGCCTTCCCCATATCTCACGCACACACCCTTATTCCAAAGACACAGCCAAAGTGAGGGCTTCTTCACAGCCTACAGGACAGATGCTCCAATTTCTGTGCCACCAAATGCACCTCCAGAGTCCAACAGTAAGCCTTTCAAGCAGGCACAGATGGCAGAGATATTTTACTCCAGAAAAGTATACTTTAATATCTGCCCTTTCCTCAGGCTCTGACCAGGACTCTGCAGAAGCCAGCCTTTCTGAAAGGATTTACCACATTACTTCTGCTCCAGTTTCTCCTCAGTACATTTAGGTCTTGTTCTAAGGAAGAGGTTAAGCTTGAAATTCAAGTGTGAAATGAATTCATGGCAAAATGGATGGATATATCTTGGCAGGTTTGGTATATTCTTGCCTTCCACAAATAGTTAAATTTTTAAATACAGAAGGTCTTTGCCTCTGTAAAGTGAAAGTTAGCAAGTGGCAAACTTTCTGGATAGGGCCAGAGTTGTGAATATTTTAGGTTCTGTGAGCTATATCATCTTAGTCCCAACTACTCAGCTCTCTGCTGGTGGAATGAAAGAAGCCTTGGACAGCATGGAAGTGAAGGTGAGTGGCGTGTTCTCAGAAACTTTATTTATAAAAGCCGGTGGTAGCCTGGACTTGGCCCCAGGGCTGTGGTGTGCTGCTGACTTCAGGGTGATGGCTCCAAATTACCTCTGAGCCCAGTACAGACAGGCTGGCTCTGTACAGGAAGTAAATCTCAAGTAAGCTCTGGAGTCTGACTGGCAGAGGGGATAAGGAACATCACCAGAACAGGCTATGGCAACTCCCTCTTGATCAACAGAAATGCACCTGAGGCCTCAGGATTTAGCAGTGTGACTTCATTGACTTTGTTCAGGTGGACAGAATCAGCACACACAGTACATTTCGCATGATAAAAACACGACTCACTGACTGTCCTTTCTCCAGCCTACCTTTGTAGGGCATCTGAGAACGAGTCTTCAGGTACATCTTGCTGCTTCTTTTGGCTCTGACCTTGTTGATCTCATAGCCCACGTTGTTGCAACGGTTCTTTCTGCAGCTCAGGCAGAGCCCTTTGTCGAAGGCCTCTTTGGAGTTGCACCTGTAGGCCTTACTTGGGTTCTCTTCATTCAACAGGGAGTCGATGAAGAGATGAATGGAGCGTTCATGGGAGCACTTCACTAGTTGGTCCACATCTGGGGGAAAGAGACACAAAGGGGAATTCACTTCTGCAGAAGTCGTAATAGCTGCGTCCTTTTTCAATGATCCCAGGCTCTGTTTTTATGCATCTAAGATTATAATAGTACTTTAGGAGGCTTTCCTATTGGCTATTGCTCACCTACCTCCAGATCATCGGAGTTGCAAGTTCTCAGGGAACTTTTGACTTTTCTTCTGTAAGTACGTTTATAAAGCCACAACTTCAGATATCACTTTTGAATGGTGTTCCCTGCTGTTTATCATGTCCCTCATTTATATTGACAATGACTAACAGTGGTAGGAGTTTCTAGAAAGCTACAGCTAGAAATCGCATTGTAAAGGGCATAATTGTTAGATGAATAAGGTTTTATTATACATATTATGAATAATTGAGAGCTATGCCACTGCTAATGTATTTTATGTCAAATGAATTCTAAAATTAATCAGCATATCCTATTGCCATAAAATTTCTAACACTTAAAAACAGAGCCCTAGAGTCTGCAAGGTGCACAAAGTTACCGAGCATACTCACCACAGGTAGGCTGGAGCACCTGCCAACAGCCCTGAAAAGCCATAAATTTGCCACAAGCTAACATTATTATTGAAGCAAATATTAAGCTAATATTAAGTTACTTTTTCTTCCTAAAATTGTGGGAGAGTTATTTTAGGGAATAATGATTTCTTTCTGATTTACCTGTTGCTTAAAAGGATTTTTTAAAAACATGGACTAATTAACAGCTGCTACATTTTCAGAAAAATTCAAATTCACACCATGAGCATTGCAAATATATTCAAATTATGAAGACACTTAGCCAGGTGACATTAGATGATGTTATGACAGAGGCCAGCAAAGTTTTTCAGTACTGAATACAGTCTAAAATATAATAAACAAAAGGCAAGTTTGCTGGCTAATAAGTGATTATGCTGAATATAGTAAAATGTTTCAGAAACATTTTGTATAAACGTGTATATTTATAGTCCCTGCTCTTTCTTTTAGTGCTGAAGATGAAAACAAGGTCCTTGCATATGCTAGGCAAGTGTTCCAGCACTGAGCTGCGTCCCTACCTCCTTAATGGGGTAAATTAAAATTACACTCCTTTAGGGCACTAGGACACTAGGGCAAGCAGGATTAAGAACCAAAACCATGTCTAAAAGACTTCTAAGTCATATTTACCTCCAAGGCCCCTCTCTGCAATCGAGCGGATGGCTTCCCCAATGTTGCAGCCTGGTTGAAAAGTGCCTCCATTGGGGTAAATGTCAACATGCCCCACTGGTTTCTGGATTCCAATACTTCGGCCCGGAGACCCCCTGGTGAATGTGTGCAAGACATCCACAAATTCGGCATCATCAGGAGAAAGGCGACTTGGAGCTTCTGCGTACTCAAAGTTAGGTCCGGCAGGATCCAGGCCTTGGCGGGGGGAACACAGATTTTTTAAAGACCGATTCAATTTTGCTTTCTATTTGTGGTATATGTTGGCATCCTCCTGCTCAATGTTTTAATGCAGGCAGCAACCACTTAGATTTTAGATTCTTGGAAGCTCCTAGTCCATAGGAATTAGATCTTTAAATTGTAGTACTAAAAAGTCATAAGAGTAGGCTTGGTCTTTTTTTCCCCCATACTTGGAATTGAACTCAGGGCCTCATGCATGCTAGGCAAGCTCTTTGCTATAGACCAATACCCCCAGCCCTTTTGATTTTGAGATAGGACTTACTAAACTGCTGAGGCTGGATTTGGACTTGTTATCCTCCTGCCTCAGTTTCTCCGGCATCTAGGATTACAGGTGTGTGACACCATGCCCACCCTGGCTCTTCTAAAATGGAACTTGAGTCTCTGAGATGGCCATGATATGGTGATTTTTGCCCAGGGGTGACGATGTTCTTTTGTAAATTGCTTCTGAATCTAATGAAACCTTCTGATCGTGGTGGGGTCTCTGTCTGTCTGTCTAGTCATCTACCATGTATCTCACTTTGTGCCAAACCATCTATCACCACTGTCCTAACTACTGCCTTCTGTCCAGGTGTCCTTGGGAGTTGATCCTTTTTTACCCCCTGGTCCTGGTGTGAGAAGTGACAGATTATGTGCAGGCCATGACCAGGGCATAGATCAGAAGTAGGAAGGAAACACTTCTCAGAGAACACATGGGTGTTCTGTGCTTCATTCTGCTCTACTGCTAATTCCTGATGTGCCCCATAGAGAGTGAATCTGCATCTTACTCCATGAGCTCACCGTGCCAGGCACATGGCCCAGAGCACCACGTACGTTGTTCTGATTCTTGTTCACCCCCCTGGCCTCCTGAGATAAAATGAACAAAGGTGTGCACTTACCCGTAATTCTGTTGACCTTGTTGTTGGTCCGACTCCCAGCAATGCCAGCAGCATGGGCTCCGAGACTGTATCCCAAGAGATGGACATTGTCCACAGGGTAATTAAATTCATCCTTCAGAAAGAAAAAGAAAAGTTTTTATACTTAGTTCTTAAGGACCAAAACTAAAAGAAATAAAATGAATATAAATATTGTTTTCTAAACTATGGGTACTAACATAAATTTTACAAATTCAATTTTGTATTACAGATAAGAGAAACATACTTTGTAGTGGTAAGAGTTTTCTTTCTCTAATAGCTGATTTAAACTTTTTCTATACATCTGAAATTATATTATGCACACATATAAATATGTATGTAATAGCTCAATATGCATGTATGTATACATACGGTTCGAGCTCCTCATTCAACAGATAAGAAGCTTCGGCCTAAGGATGTGATCTAATTTTTCCCAAGTCCATTCACCTGATTAGCAATAAAAGGACTTTTGTCTTTTGATGGTTTGTCCAATGAGCATGATTATGCTTACCTCCAACGATCTGGCTTAAATAATTTGGGCCAGCCACAGTACCAGCTTCCTTCCAACCCCGAGGAACTTTCCAAAGGTATTTTTTGGGCAGCCAAACTTCAGAAGGTGGGTAAGCCCTGCAGCTAACTCAGCCACCTTGCAGCCTACAGACTTCACAGAAATTGTCCTCCTATATCAATTCCATCACTCCCCAAATCCACAAGGCCAGACCATATATGTCTAAACTAAAGTGTGGATGCTTAAAACAACGAAGAAATGATCACTGTTAGCATTTCAGAGAGAAAATGGCATTTCTACAGGAAGCCAAGGCAGGAAACAAGTACCATGTGCCAGCCAGTGGGTGGGGAAGGACTTGGCTGAACACCCCATCTTTCCTGCGTCCTAAAACAACAAGCTTTTGTTTGCTGTGTCCACTTAATTCGTGGTATCAGCAGATCTATTCGCTGAAAATATGAAAGGACAGAGCAAGGAAGCATTATTTGTTGGCATTGTAGTCTTCTCATTCTTATCAGAACACTGCCTTTGGTTACAAAATACTACCTATGCTCATCCTGAAGATTTGAATTGCCCCAGAAATGATCTACGTCTAAGGCAAAAAGGGAGAAAGGCCAGTCCTTTTGTCTCTCCAGGGAGACACTTTGTTTTGGACACACAGGGCTCCCTCGCCAGGCCTTACCTCCATCCAGTTGATAAACCGGGCTACATCTTCTCCCACCAGCTTGGTGGAGCGTGCAGACACTGGGTAATGCTCTTGGGCCCGGGACAGCCAGTCTACCACGATGACATTGGAGTCAGGTTCCCTCTTGTATAGAGCAGCCACAAGTTTGGGCACCCAGCTCTCATACATTCCTGTCACCTAAAGAGATGGATACATGATATCTTAGAGGACCCACCTACAGCTTGTTAGCGGTACAACAGTGCAGGACACCTACACAGAACTGACAAGAGTGAACTTTTGGGACAGTGCGCTGCCTCAGGCAGGAGAGCTCACATTGTGTCCCGACATCTAGGCAAATCTGAGAATGCTGGGGGAGGGGTGTGGAGCTCAGGAATGGCACACAAGGCTTTGTTACACTTCTGATTTTAATGGTGGCTTTGTTGTTTGTTTTCAAAAATTAAAAAAAAAAAAACTTCATACTATTAAAGGATAGATCAGTCTGAATAAATCAAAACTTTATATCAAAATTATAGACTATTTTATTTTATCTTTTAAAATTTTTTATTCATTTTAATGAGAAAAAATAGCAATGAAACAGTTTCAAAGCACGTTAGTAGGACAGTGACAATAATTAATACATTGCATATTGTTGTCTTTGTAGTAGCTATTCAGAGGACAAGATGCTGAGCTGTAGAGGCTCAAATCAACAACTACTGACTATTGCCAGGCTTTTTTTTTTTTTTTTTTTTCAGAACTGGGGATTGAACTCAAGTCCTTGTGCTTGCCAGGCAAGCACTTATTCTACAGAGCTATGTCCCCAGCCCCTTTGCCAGGGTACTTTGAAAGAAATTTAGCTTAATTGTTTTCAGTTAGTCTCATGTTTCCCATGAGCTATCTCGCCGGCCTCCTCTCTAGCTATTTTCAAGATGGAGACAAAACAAAGAAGACAAAGGGTAAAGGTAATGCTAGCCCACTAAGAATTCATCTAAGCCTCCTCTGCCCAGTCTCAGGGAAACTACTCAAGTCCAAGTGCAGAGTGGGCCTTTGTAGGAACCAGCTGGACACCCACGAGGGGTAAACCTTTGAGAAAATGGTCCTGCTCCAGCCTCTGGCCCCCTCCTGGCTGGGGTGCTGTCTACTATTCGCAGCTGCTTTTCCAGATCCCGGGGATGTGAGGTCATTTCTGCAGAATTCAGTGTCAGCTCCGCCTGTTTCAGCCACCCTGAGGACATCCGGCCTCACGGAGAACCCTGTACTTACAGTAAGTAAATCCAAGCAGCGGCAGAGCACCAGCTCAGCTGCGCCTGAGCTGTGTTCTGGGGTTCTCCCTACGCATGTGCAGCACTCTTGGGGGCTCTCTGGTGCGCCGGAGTTGTCCTCACTTCACTCAGTTCGTGCCCTTGAATGCCCCAACAGCCTATCTCAGATAAGGCAGGAAAACCCTGTTTGCTCCAGGCCTCTATGCTAAATGTTTCTGCTGTGTTATCAGTGTTTCCAAGTTAGGCAGTAGGTAAAAGGGCAAGTATCTCAGGAGGTGATACCTTTATTGATTAGTTGGCAACTAATCTAATCGTTTCTCACTTTGTTTCGATCCAACATAAAATACAGGTAAAAGTGATCTCAGGTAAAAGACATGAACATTGCAAGAACTTACTCTCCTCAATTAAGAATGAATCTCACTTCCTAGGTGCTTCTTCTAAGTTAATCAGAGCTGTACTGCTTTTGGAAGCTGTTGACTGTGTGGTCAGACAGGCCACTGACCCAAAGCCCTCCCAGCGCCCTGCACAAAGTGGGCCAATGGCAGCCACCCATGAGTTTGTTGAGTGAGATAAGCGCAGATCAGCGTGTCTGGCTCCACTAGCATCACAGACCAAACAGCTCTGGGTGATAAGGAAACTCTTTCCTCCAGCCAACAGCCTGCTCCCTGAGCCCAGCCAGAACGCGGGGCCACGGGCCACGGAGATCGTCAGTGGGCTCAGTGTGACCACAGCACCAATGGCAGAAACTTGCACTGCGTGTGGACACGGGGCTCCTCGTGTCATCTTAGTGTGAAAAAAAGAAAAGATTTTTTTCAAATATTCTGAAGCACAAAATTCTCTCAGGGACAAGTATGAGATGTCTATAAATATTCAATTTGTTGCTACTGCAGAAATGTGTTTATTAAGCTGATACTTTTTAAAAGGTATTAAGTGCCACACTGCATATACAGCCAAAATGCCTCTAAAAGGACCACAGATTCTTTTGTTCTACTTAAACCTCTTAAAATATAAAAAGATTAATGCTAAGAGTTTAAAATTTTATCATGACATGTAATTTATGATGCTAACTCCAGTAAAGTGATCTATTTTTTCAGAATAAGCATCTGTGTGGATTCTTACAGCTGCCTTTATCTCTATGAAAATTATAGCAACTCTCTTATAATGCTGACCAGAAAGACACTTTCGTTCTATAAGAAAATAAATCAGAAACATGTAATATAAAATAAATCAGGAATATATATATATATATATATATATATATATATATATATATTAGGTAATTCTCATTAGAATTTAGTATCTATTATAATATTTACAAGCTCTGATATATTTCATCAACAATATGTTTTATAAATCCTTCCCCCTCCCCTCCTTTCTTCTCTCCTTCCCTCCCCCCTTTGCAACCCCCCTCCCCTCTCCTGTCCTCTCCTCTCCTCTCTTCTTGCCATACTAAGGATTGAACCTAAAGCCTTGTGCATGCTCAGCAAATGTTCTGCCCCTGAGCTACACCCCTAGTTCTTTTATTAAAGTTTACTTTTGACACAAGACCTTGCCAATCTGCCCAGGTTGACCTCACACTTATGAACCTCCTACCTCAACCTCCTGAGTAGCTGTGATTATAGATGTGCACCACCAAACCTGGCTATAAACCCTTTTATATAAACAATCAATCTGCTTCCTAGGGATTAAAAGGTTTAAAAGCCAACTAAACTCTTTAACCAAGAACGAAATCATATAAAGTGACTTTGGCATACCGAGAGAAGAGTACCTTACACATATTTTAAACGAGTATATTTAGCCACAGTTTTCACGTTCCAAATACCTTGCATGACAGCTCCCTGGCTGTCCCTCTTTCTTCCCTAAAGTTTAAACTGGAGACCACTAGAAGTGAAGGGGCCTTAGGGACATCTAGTCCAAGCTTTCTGGGTGATAGGTCAGTAAGCTGAGACTCACAGATGAGGAGGGAATTGGAGTTGTCCCAGAACTGGAGAACAGCCAAGCAGCACCAAAGCTCACGCTCCTTCCCCTGCTCTGGCCTCTACATACTCTCCCAGGTGACCTTCTTCAGGAAAGGATTTTTGACTCTGTGCTAGGTGAATCAGGGCCACACCATCTTCCACCCACTTCCCAAACCACACCCTATGTTTTTGCTCTGCAGCAAAGCAGGGCCTCCTTTCTCAATTCACAGGAAGGCTGATGCATTGAAAGAACTGTAGGCATTGTCCTAAGGAGGTATTTAGGAACCTGCAATAGTAGATTCCACCCTGGCCCTCAACTGTCTTTGCTTATACGTCACACAAAGCCATCAGACAGCAGATAGTAATATGGGTGGTAGATCCACTACTGGGTCCCCAGCCGTTAGGGCCTGGTGGACCCCCATCCGTGCCTTCCTGTGAAGCCAACGTACCGTCCAGCCATGGATCACTACGAAGGTTTTGCTGCTGTGATTGAAGTGGCAGTTAGCCACTGATTCGGTCACTCCAGGAATGAGATGGCAAGTGTCCTCAACTGTGTCCTCAGGGGTCCTTAGGGAAAATTTACTTTCGATATCCTGAAAATCTCTTCCTCCTAGTAGAAAAAGGAAAAATTGGATTGATGCTTAACGGGGGGAGGGGACTGTTTTTATTTATTGGAATAGTAGATTTTAGGCTTCACAAGTACCCACTGCCAATGCTAGGTTTGTTTCTACCGAGCTTTTTACAAAGTGAATATGGATTGCAAAATAAGGACAGATGCGCCCATCGTGGTGCAGTGGGGGGAGATGACGTTGTCAGCGAAGCAGCACTGATCCGCCTGCTATCTTCAGCCTCCTCAGCAACCTTCCACAGAGGGTGGGAACTGTGTGTCTACAAATTCACACAAATGAATTCCTCTTTGGAGATTGCACAGTTAATTCGCTCTTTTCAGAAGACATGAACATAAGTGACGTGGCCAAGGTGAAAGAGACAGGGAAACTCAGAACCCAGGTTTCCTGATTCCAGTTTGAACCTCGGTTTTCCTGACAATGTTGGCTCATTGCACTTACGCTGTATGGCTCCCTTTAGGTCACCCGTGAGTCCCTCCCAATCTGATTACATAGCGTGTTTTCCCAGAGTATTATAACATAAGGCTTTTTCAAATGAATATCATTGAATCTTCACTAAAAAATTAAATATTGGCAAAAAGAAAATGGGGAGCATGAGGAAACTTTTATATGGAATTTAACTCCATAGAAACAATAATTTTTATGCTGGTAAAGAATATTCAGAGAAATCATTAGTGGATTGTCCAGAGACCTATGCAGTAGATGAGCCCTAGCCAATACTTTCCCCAGATATTTCTTTTCCTATCTAAATCACTATAATCTTCCAACAAAGCCAAAACTTAAAAGCTGCAGCAAAGCTGGTTGTGGAAAGAGCCCACTTTGGTTCTTTACAGCTAATCCCAAGCTGGGCAAGGACAAAAACAAAGCCTAGATTTTGAAACTATGGACAAGAGCTCTACATGCTGCGAAGTCTTCATGGGTTGTTGTAGATGGTGCTTGTTCCGTCACAGCAGGCACCTGTAGAAGCGATGCCACATGGATAGTCAGATTCTCCACAAAGCCAAGCACACAGGCAGAGGGAAACTGTATCACAGGAAATTACCTGCTACCCATCAAGTTAAAAGGGTGAAAAAAATTTATTTGTTATTAAAGGGTAATAACTCATGGATTTGTCAATCAAAACGTTTAGAAGGTGAATAAATGTGGTTACCAGGAACAATTCTGATTTCTTCATCTAAATTTATTCTTTTATCACAGACCAAAATCTGAAATCGATACTTTCAAAGTGACATTGCAAAAGAAAGGCAAGAATGACAGCATCAGTGAAAGCGCGGCTAGTTCAACGATACTCAGATAATTAGCTGGCCTGGCCAATATTTTCCTTTTCAATAAATACTTTCCAACATTTCTTAAACAATATAGAAATACACATATTGGTTCAGAAACACTTCTGTTTGGAAACAATTTGGTTCACGAAGAGAGGTATTGGGCACAAATTAGCTTCCATTCTCAAGCTGTCTATCAGGTAGAGAACAGGACAGCAGCTGTCTTCCCCAGAACTGTGAGGTGAATTAAATTTACCAGTGCAGGTATCACTGTACTGATTGCTTGCCAAGTGATGCATTGTGTGGAACAAGTCAAACACACACACACATACACACACACACCCCTACCAAAAATGCATGAGACATTTTTTGGATGATTATATTGATTAGAAAGAAGTGAGTTTTATTAGAGTTGCAGACCACGCTGAGGTCATTTATTCAAATAAGAATCTGTAAGGGGTACAAGTTCCTTTCATGTCCGTACAGTACCACTATACCGAATCTACCCATCCACCAAGGATACCCTTCACCTTCTCTTATTTGAACATACAGTCCTCTTTCTTCCTTTCTAACCAGAAAATGTTAGTTCAATTAGTTAGTGAAAAAGAATACTGCATATTTTTAACCTAATTTTGCTTTCAAAGCCCTAAGAAGTTCTTTTATTTTTAGAAAGTGTCTTAGAAGATGTAAAACTAATTTCACGTGTTCCCACATCTCTCCACCTCACATAACTCATGCCTCCTCCCTACCAATCTTCTTTGAACATGATTGATTATCAAGCTTTTTAAAAATAGAGGTCTAAAAAATATAGAGGTCTATTGTCACACTGTCACATAAGACAGTTGCCTTGTGCAGTTCCAGCGATACCATTCACTTTGGTCTACTTTCCCTGGAATTATGCCACTTGGTGGCCCTGGTGGTGATTTTGAAATGATCAAGAAAGTTCTCTGAAATTACTAAAGCTGGCTTTGCACATTTCCATGAAAAAGAATACAGAAGTGGTCTATTCACTCTGCAGATCCTCTGTCAGATTACATGTATGGTTCACTGCCAGCTTCTACTTCCTACAACCAACTTTGCTGTAGATTCTGTTGCATGCAAAGGAAAGTGCCAGAAAATTCATACATTCTCAAGCCAACTTGTGTTTGGGGACCTTTCAGAGGAAGGACTTTTCACTCCAAGTTTGAGAGAAAAATAGCACAACTCTGTGCTCTCTTATGGCTTCACTACCACGTCAGATATGAAGTCATAAATCTTATTACAGATTCATGAAGACTTCCTTCTATTGCTGTCCTAATATGAATTTCTATATTGCTTGTGTTTGCAACCCCTCAAGGATATCTCAGCATCCTAAAGATGAACATGCTTCCCTGGACCTCTGTCATCCCTCAGCCACTGATTAAGGCTGGGAAGAGACAAGTATGAAGACAGACCCCTCTGGGAGTTAGTTCACATGCTTAGCTGTCTCACTGGATGCTGGAATGGCTGCTGCGGTAGCTCATGAGCTGATCTGATGAGGCTGTTACTAAGGAAATTGTTGTTTCCCACATGTGGCAGTGACATGAGTGACTCCACACCCATTCAACTGCATTGTCTTTTACCAGGTATATTAAAGATCAAGGCCATGTTAGAATAGAGGAAGAAGAGAATGAAGGAGAAAGAAGAAAGGAGGGATAAGAAGGTAGGAAGGAGTGGGGAAGGGAGGGAGTCTGAGGTATGTCATTTATGAGGGCATCTATCCTGAATGCTGCTCTGCCAACACAACCCTGCAAGAATGTTCTCAGGAAGCACTATGGGAGATTCTCGGGACCCCAAAAAATTATAAGGGGAGGTATTATTGGCTACACAACTTATTCCTAAATAGATAGCAAAAAGAAGTCTGTGTGTAAACAAAGAAAAAATGTATCTTAATGTCCTGAATAACTCACAAAGATGACATTATGCTGAGCCATAGAACCTAGGGAAAGGTTAATATTTTTAGCAGGACAGTAGAATTGCCAGAAAATGAGGTGCCTTGAGCATCTTAGGGATTAGCAGGCGATATTCTGAAGGCAAGTCAGTTGCTTGGTGAACGGGAGTTGCATTTACAAGGAACACAGAAGGGATTGAGCTCAATTGCAATGAAATAGCCTTGGAAGTCTCCCACCCTCTCCCACTCTCTCCCTCCTCCTCTCTCTTCCTTCCTCTCTTCTTCCTCCCTGTACCTCTCCCTCCCCCATCTGCCCTCCACCCATGGCCCCCTCTCTCTCCTTTTCCCTCCTTCCCTTTCAACACAAACACACCTCCAGGAATTTATCAGTAACTCATCTAATCCCTGAGTCTGATGGTCATAGTTATCGACATGCGCAGTGTCTGTAGGATGCCAAGGAATACAGGTTCAGTTACTGAAATGGCCACTTTGGCAAGTGAAAAACATTAAAATTTCCATTTGACTAAACAGTCTGTTTAGATATTCCAGTGTGGACAATGCTTGAGACTTTCCTAAGAAGCAGACTTACTTTTTCTTCTTATGAAAAATAAATTTGTTGCAAAAATTAATTGAACAGTAAAAAGAAAACTTGTATTTACTACTGGTATTTTGTGCTGAATTTTCTCCAAAACTAGGACTAAACTTCTACTCTCCCCAGAATAAGGTTGACACCACAGCTTCTGAGAGGTGCTGAAATTTCCCAGCTGAATTAGACCATGGGGAATGAACAGTGTAAAGCACCATCACTCAAAAGGGAACTTGTGACTTGGTTAATGAAATATTTTCTTGGTGTGCCATTGTGTAGACATATGTAAATTCAGATTTTTCTACCTGAAATACAAACTTCTTGTACCGGTAATCGGAAGTTAACTTTTGATAGAGATAGTGAATGGAAATACCTGATTGCTTCAAACTAACACAGTGCAAGTCAATGATTTCCTTGTTAATAATTGTTTTTATTTGAGGGAAGACTAAAGGAAGTGTGGGGCTCTATTTTTTAAAGTTAAAATGTAAGCACTAACTCATGCTTTCCTCATCATAGTTAACTTTTCAAACAAAGTTTTTTGAAGAGTAAATTACTGATTGCACAATAGCTATATTGTGGATGAAAGGCGGTTGAGAAACACTGGATTCTGAGTCATTTATCTGTCTTCATTACTATCCCTCCAAAAGTATGGCCTTTCTCAAGCTTCTGTAAGCTTACAGATCAGTCTTAACTTAGTCTGAGCCAGAACAGTATGCATAGAAATAGACTTCGCCATCTGAGAAAAACACACATATGTACTCATTAAACAATACCAGACATGGGAGCTGGATTAGACTGAGTGTAGCCATGCCAGATGGGCCATCTTTGTCACATTCCACCGTCAGTTAACAAGGAGGATAGTCTGTTTTTCATTAAAAAGCAAAAATCACTTAACTAGCTAGCATAGAATCTGATTATTGTGAGAGATGGAACTGGGAAGGGCAAAAGGAATAAGTTGGCATGTGTTAAAGAAGCTCATTTCCAGCAGAATATTAAATATGTATGAAGCTTTATACATGACTATCTTAGGTGATCACATACATGATATGATCATCCTTTTTGCTCTTTCTTCCCAGTAGATATCTACTTTCCCCAGAAGGATGAGAACTCAAATGCTGTCACTCCACACAAATAGCCCCCAGTCTCAAAATAGCCATAAGATGGGAACATGAGGTCATATATTCCAGTAAAGAAACACAACACATTGTGAATTTCAAACAGCCTCTGAGCAAGCTGGACCCATAGCATAATACTGCTTCCAAAAGTAACACAGCCTTCAACTTCTGCCATGAAAGAATGTGACAAGAACCATTTTTCAGAAAGATCTATGAGAGGGTTAAAAAGTGCCATTGATAAAAAAAAAAAAAAACTATTAGGGCACTGTGGTGACAAATAAACTACGCTTGGTGGACAGACATGCCCTAAAGCTTTACATAGATGATGTTTCATGTCCTTGCCACGGAAGTTGGAAAATACTTTGAGTACATTCAAGTTGTCTGTCTGCTCAGATGGCAAAGATAATTATACTTGAGTCCTGAATGCTTTCCCTACACTTTGTGAGCCTGTCATCACCAATCATCATTCTGATGGTCTGAAACATCTTCACATTTAACCAATACAAACTCGAGAGTAATAGTGCAGGAATATGTGGTGGTAGAAAGAGAAACACCCAGCTAAGTGGGGCATGTTTCAAGACACTTTTTAAAAAACAACCTGACATATTAGGAGCAGTAAACTGTATGGTCCAATTTCTCCTCCCTAATAAAGCAAGAATGTAGGGCTGAGCTAAAAATATACTGCTTTAAAGAAAGTGGAAAAAAAAATCTCCATTGCAGCTCTTTGTTTCTACCTGACTCCCACCTTTCAATACAGCTATGAATCTCTCTCTCT
>NW_004524612.1:6242609-6257289 GCF_000260255.1 Octodon degus | reverse complement strand
TGAGCATGCACCCAGAGGGTCCCCTTCTAGCTCTTCAAGTTTTCTGACTGGGGATAGGTACACTGCAGTGGCTCCAAGAATAAAGAACCCGAGAACAAAGCCTCCAGTCTGCCTGCTGTTCCTAGAAAGAAATCAAGAGTGATTAAGTAAACTCAAAGCCCAGGGAGGAGCAATCACCCGCCCAGGCTGTATCCTTCTCACCCTGACACTGGCTCACTCCAGAAGGAGTTCACCACATCTCCAGGAGACAGGGCTGGGAAGTTGCTAGAGGTGTGGAGTGGGTGGCCTGAAAATGGACAGGGTGAGAGGGAAAGAGGGAGAGAGGGACTGACTTCAAGTCTACTTAGAATAACTGTCCTTAAGACATTTTACAGGCTGGGAAATCTCAACTTTGGGAAAATACAGCTTAATTAAGTAGTGCTTAATTGAATCAAAGAAAGGGAGGGGCCTCCGAGAACTTTACATTCTGTCACCTCTTGCTTTTAGTGTTGAGGAAGCTAGACAAAGAGAACTAACACCTACTCACCCCCAAAGTTAAGGTCGTGAACTTCTAAAAGAGCTCAGCAAAAACTTAACTTGGGGTAACAGAGTCCTGTGGAGGCTTTACAGTACAGAAAATTGGGCTGGTCAATTTCCTGCCTCTGTATGTCAGACTGTTCAAGCACCATGTCCTGGACTGTGCCACATTACACTGTGGTCTGCCTTCGGAGTCAAGAACTAATAGTTTGTTTTTCCAGTTACACATGGAGGGGGATAGGGCACCACATGAAATGTTGAATTTCCACTGTCTTCAAACTGAATTGATAGAAAGCAAGCGAGCAAGCTGTCTTTGTATCCACTTCTGCTTTGATGGATTCTCCTCCTTTCTCATCTAACAGAAATTGCTCCCAACTTAATGCAGAAATTTAAAACAAGCCCTCAGGTGCAGTCACTGTCAGCTCTGACTCGAGTGGGAATCCCTGAGGTCATGGTGCCTGGGAGCACATCCCAGGGACACCACCCTGGTGGCATTTCCCTCTCCCGCAAGAAAATGCTGTCCCTTCTACGTCTGGCTCTGGTTGTTCTCTAAGTCGCTCCTGTGCCTAAGCTGAGCCAAGGTTCAGTTAACACAAGCTCACAGTTGTGGGCGGGTCCTGTGAGGGGCTTTCCTCTCACCACAATCTGGAAAGTCGCCTGCCGCCCTAGTCTGGAGCCCCTGCGCAGCAAACGAGCGGAGCGGGGTGTGGACCGAGGTGGTGCCCGCAACCTCCGGTGCTCCGCGCATCCCTCGCGCTCACAGTCCCCCGTGGGACTGTACGCTCCTAGAGAACCTCGGCGCGAAGAGCGCGAAAGACGGCCACGCGCAGAGCCTCCAACCCCAAGTCATCAGCCTGGACTGCCGGTCGCTGCGCCACGCTTTCCGGGAGCATCAGCTCTCCGTTTAATCTAAAGTCTGGAGTCCTGCCTGGGCGCGAGCTTGTGCAGGACGCGGCGTTCCAGGTCTCAGTGCCACGCGCCCACCCCCACGAGCCCCAACTCCTGCTCCCTTCCCTGCAGCAGAGCGCAGGGCTGGGGACTGCGCGAGGGCCCTGTGCAGCTAAGAACTGGACAGCAGCGGGCTTCCTCTGGAGAGGTCACCGGCTGCCCGGACTTCCACCTGCAAGGGCCAGGCCCAGGTCACCTTGGCCTACGTGCCTTTCATTCCAGCCTCTACCCCCAGGGGAGGTTACTGCCGGTCACCGCCGCCGCGCCTTCCTCCAGCCTAGCTCACGCACCGCAAACTGAGCTTCCCTGCTGAGCCCGCGCGCCGGATTGCTGCGGCCAGGGATGGGTCAGCCAGGAGCACCGGAGAAAAAAAAAGCGGTAATAGGAACCGCCGCCGGTGCGGTGCTCCCTGGATCCCGCTCCTGCGACCCCTCTTAGCGCCACGGCCGGGGCTGGAAGTCCCCGCTGCGCATCGCAGCAGCGCTTTCCAACTTCTTCCAATGGGCAGCTGATGTGGAAGCCCGCCTGTCTGCAGGTGGAGAGAGTGTGAAGGCAATACCTACCGCTGGCGGCGGTCAGGCTCGGGAGCCCCAAGCCCAGGACCACCAGGAGCAGTGCTTTGCTCCCCATCTCGGCGCGCGCTCTTCTGCAGGAGCTGCGGGCGCGGCGGGTGCGCGGAATGCTGGTGCACAGGCTGCGCCGGAGGCGAGGAGGGCTGGAGCTCAGCACAGGAAAAGTCGTCCTTTAAAGGGGAGGGCAGGGCAGCTGGAATGGTCAGATTTCCTCCAAGAAGGAAGTGGAGGCGGAGGAACTGAGTCTGACACTGTTTCCACTCCGCGGCGGCTTAAGTGACTGGAAATATGCAAATAAACCTCATCACCTATTGGCTATAAACTCATAAGTTGGGAGGAGGTTAAATTCACTTCCAAATATTTGAGCAAACTGCCCTGAGGATCAGCCCTGCCAGCAGCGAGAAGAGGGGAAAGGGCAGAGAAAAAAAATGTGTTGTTGCTCCTTAGGCTCCTGCTTGCTCTACCCCAAGGCATCTACTCCTCAGAGCCGCCTGGGTCGGCACACAGCGGGTCTACCCTGATTTAACTACTCAGCTATCCCCAGTTTGCCAAGGAGAAAGAAGTTGTGTTCTTAAACTACATTTGATTAGCAACTTAATCCACTTCTCTGCACATAGGTCCTGATTGTTGACTTGTAGTGCTGTCCCCCTCCTCCTTAAATCAACAGTAGGGACCCAGGAACGCATGGTGCTCTATGGGCTGCGCCTGCACAACGAGGCGCTTCAACTCGAGCAAGATGGATTAGCGTGTGTGGTGGAGAAAAGCCCACCCGCTTTAAGTAGTTCCTAATTTTTGCCTCATTCAAGTTAGCCTCAGGTTCATTGATGAATACATGAACATTTTCTCTTCAGAGGCAGAATATCAAGGCCAAACAATTTTTAAATTATACTGAGTTCTAAATGAAGGACGGGAGTGACAAAAGACATATACTGTGCGGCTCCAAGTCTACGGAGACAGAAAGTAGATTAGTGGTTCCCTGGGGCTAAAGAATACAGGGAGGTTGGCTGGGCTTGGGGTGTTCTAGAATTCCATTATGGTTGTGGTTGCCCAAGTCTATAAATGCGCTAGAAACAACTGAATTGTGTCTTTTCAACTAGTAAACATTAAGCTGTTTTAAAAAGTGGATTGAGCAATGTACATAAGAAAAATAAAATCACCTTTCTGCCAATATGCTAAGAAAGCTTTCAAAGGAAAGGGACTTACAGGGTCTCTGAAGGGCATTTCATGTTGTGCTTCCCACCGTATGGCTGAGAAACTGGTGTAAAATCCAGATCTCCGACTCATTGTCTTTGCTGCTCTGAGTGTGTCCTTGTCTCTTCCTAACACACACACACACACACACACACACACACACTTGTAGATTAGGATGAAAGGTGATGCAATTTAAACTAGGCTCAACTTTGAAGTTTTCCCCAACAACAAAACAAGGACTGATAAGGCCCCACTAATTCACAGTTGACTTCTGTAGACAGAGTGCTGTCTTGAAGCTGGAGCACGCAGTGCCACGGCACAGTGTGTCCCAATTCCTAAACAACGGTCCACGTTCAATCAGCCCTATGAAAAATGCAGAGAATCTTGAAAGCTGCCGAGAACCAAACCCCACAGAACGACTTCGAAGTGGCAGAACCGACCGCCTGGGTGGATGACTGTGATGTGCACGTCCTCCAAAATGTATGTGATAATTCTAACCATAAAAAGACAAGAGGAGTCCTTTGCTTTCGATGTGATCATGATATGGAAAACATAAACAGAAGTACAGAGATGCCCATTTCCTCATATAGAATACTTGCATCACCTGTTTTCCTGCATAAGATCATTGGTTAGACAACCAACCAAAGCAAAGCGCTTCGCTATGTTTCTGAGAGCTGCAAAACTTTATGCGATAACAAAAGGGCAATCTGGTGCTTCTACAGGCTTTTTAGGGGCCAACAGATAACAAAATCAAAATACTTCAGAGCTGGGGTACATTTTTGTTTGTGCTAAGTGCAGCCTTTTCTGCTATGCTGCACGCCCATTAGAGCTGCAGAGATTTCCAGGAAGGACTAACCTTCAGCTGCCTGGCCTGGTGGCACAACAGATCCGCTGGCCGCTCTCCGAGGGCAGCAGTGGGCAGGTGGGTGTGGCGGCAGTCCTGTCTCCTGATTGGCTCTGCCCTGGGAGGGATCAGGTGCCTGCGTTCTCACGCCCACACTCACATGAGCTCTGGGTCAAGACTGCGCGCGCCTTAGAGAAGGGAATCCTGTCCAAACTTCGACAAGGTTATTTGGCCAAGGATAGCCTGCAGCGTGGCTTTTTCTAGAAGTGATATTCATTTCTAACAAAATTTTTTAAAAAACAAAACTTTAATGATGCTAGGCATTTTATAAACTTTTAAGAAGGCATATTTAAGTGGGATACTCGGATCAAATATAGGTTTCAAATGATGTAAATAAAAACTTTTATCTAGGGAATTAATGCAACAGCTGAAAGTCCAGATAGGAGGAAGCACTGGCCACCTACCCATCTATTATTCTGACTGCCTGATGTTTGCACACAGTAGGTTCTTTGCATCCTTTTCTGCATTTAATCATTACGAGAATGACCAGAATTAAATAAAATTCTCATTATACAAATGAAGGAGGATGAAATTCAAAAAATCTTAAATAACAGCAACCACAAAGTGTATTTGCTTTGACAGTCACAGGAGAGGAAGAAAATGTATTTAATGTGTTAAATTTTAATGCAGCTGTAATTACAAACAGAAAAGGCTGGCATGCACGTGGATTTCGTTTTGTTTGTTTAATGCTTATTTTAGTGCAGATTTCATCTTGCAGTTTCCTTGCTAAATTAAAATAGAAAAGGTCTAAATGGTCTCTAAATAGCAAGAGTTCTGATGTGGATCTGGTCTCTGTCACAAAATAATTATATTTAAGGCAGGAAAAATTCATTCCATGCAAATAAAATTTAAAAATGAAAAACATCTTTATCAATTTTTTTAATTTATTGACTTTTTTAAATAAAAAACTGAGTGTTTACCAAAACTCACTGTGAAGGGCTCTGCAGCACGTTCCAGCACATTCAAGCACTGTTGCACAGCGGACAGGGAGGAACAGAGACAGATCTGAACAGAGGTGGCCAGGACGTCCCACACTGGAGACACTGGCCAGGGTGGGGATGGAAGCAATGGAATGGGCGGTGGGTCAGGGGCCTGGGATGGAGCTGTCCTACCCGGCAGGGGACAGGTGGAGATGCTGGTGCTACAGAGGCCTTCTCTAATCCGTAGCCCAACACAACTGGGTTGAAGCATCCCAAAGAGTGCATTTCTGGAGTTTTTAAGTCAGATGTGATGCAGTTAGCTTGGTAAAGTTGAGTTTTGAGCCCCGGAAAAGTTCAAAGGACGAGTAAAATGTTATCTTTGCTCTACTGCCTACTAATCTCTTCCCTTAAAGAAGACTGAATTAAAGCATCAGAGTATTCTCTTTGCTTGCAGCAGGAGGAGGAGCAACATTAAGTAAGGGGAGAATTGCTCCAAGCCAAAAAGTTACCATAAAATGATCTGGGAAAATTTTTAAGAATTTTAGTTGTTTCTGGTGTCGGTAAGGTCAACAGTAAAATATTTGAACAAAATTAAGAAAACTAAAAGATAATTTTTAAAGGAGAATTTTAAAAGTCTGAACACCAGTGAATTGCCATAGTACATGCAGAAACAAGGTTTTCTGAGACGTGAGGGGAACAGAACATAATGCACAGTGCTGTCACTGCATCAGGAAGAGGGACACAGCCCTTCCTAGAGGACAGCTCATACAATCTGAAAAGAATGCCTACAAATAATTTATGTTCATTTATAAACAGATTTCTCGCTTTTCCCAAAAAACAAAATTAAAAACAGTTTGAGTCCCTGATTGAATGGCGACGATGCGTCAGATCACGAGTTCTTATTGCCCAGGGTCTCACAGTGAGAGAGAATTTTTCACCCAGCATCAGAGGCCTGGCCTGAGAGGAGCTGGGCTCATAGCAGAACACGTGTGTGAGGTGCCCCCTGCTGACTTGCTGGGGACACTGTCAACCTCCCAAAAGCCACACTAAGAGGCGTAAGGCAGAGTGGACTTGATTCATTACTAAGCTATGGTTGTTATCTGAGTCACCTCATCCCTTTGGTTAGATCGGAAGTTAGAAGGAGGGAAGGCCCTGCTCCTTCCACCACTGGCCCAGGTCCCAGGGCATCTGGTGGCGCAAGCACGTGAAGGGGTTCTTAGCCAGTAGGTAAAATGGGGGGAAAACAGGATGCTTTATTTTAATTTTTCATTAGATTTATTAATAAGGAATCTTGAATTTGCAACAGGTACGTGCACAAACGTGAACACACACACACACACACACACACACACACACACACCCCTTGACAAAGGTTGTGCTGGGCAGAAGGAATCTGTATTAGAGAAATAGAGGTCAATCTCACTTGACAGGCAGCTTTGCTGGCCTCTGCTTTTTCTCTCCTTTCTTCCAGATAACCGGTTAGCTTGAATAGTAGCATTGTGCTGACCAGAAACAAAACCACAAAGATAAAACCCCAGATTTCACGCTGTTATTTAAAAGTGTACTTTTAAATAAGTGCCTAATTGTACGGATTTGCATCTTTCCTTTTTTTTTTTTTTTATAAGGTTGGCTGAGAGTTTGCCAATTTCATTTAATCAAAGAACCAAGTCTTTGATTCACTTATTATTTGTTTATTTTCTTAGTGTACATTGCATTAACTTCTCTCCACACCCCCACGTCCCCGGTACTGGGGATCAAACTCAGGACCTTGCCCTTGCCAGGTAGTGCTTGTGCCACTGCGCTTATCATTTCCTCCCTTGTACAGCTTTGGGCTCGATCTACTCTTCCTTTTCTAGAAGCCTGAGAATCAAGATTCGTTTGTTTATTTGAGCTTATTCTGCTTTTGTGATATAGGAACACACCACTCTAAATTTCCCTCGTAGGACTGATTTCAGCGTGTTGCATAAGTTCTGGTATATTGTATCAGCATTATCATTTAGTTGTGGAAATTGTTTAATTTCTCCTTTAATTATATTATAGTTTCAGTCCTTTGCGTTTACCTAAACATGTTCTGTGAGCTAGAGTGTGGTCTCTCTCTCTCTCTCTTTTTTTTTGGTGGAACCGGGGATTGAACTCAGGCCCTTGCACTTGCCAGGGAAGTGCTTATTCCACTGAGCCATCTCCCCGGCCCTAGAGTGTGGTCTCTTTTGGAGAATGTCCCATAAGCAGGTGAGAAGAATGCATATTCTTATGCTGTATGGTGGAGCACTCTGTAAACATTTACTATGTCCATTTACTCAAAAGATTGATTCAGTTCTGATATTTCTTTGTTGATTTTTTGCCTAGTTGATCTTGCCATTTGTGAGAGTAGAGTACTGAGGTCTCCCATTACAATTGCATTGGTGCATATTGGATTTGTCCTGTCTGTTAATATTTGCTTCATATAGTTAGATATGCTGGTATTTGGTGTGATTTCATATTGATAGCAGTACAGTTTGCAATAGTTAAATCTCAGAAACAGCACAAATGCCCATCAGCTGATGAATGGATAACGTCTTGTTTTTTTAAATACAATGGAGTACTCCTTTTCCATGGAGAAGGACAAGTTAGAGACATTTCTAGGTAAGTGTCTGCACACTGAGATCATACTCTTAAGTGAGATAAACTGGACCCAAATGTTTAAATAGTGTATTCTTTCTCTGGTGTGAGAAACCAAAAGTGTAAATAAGGATGAAAATGTGTAATTGATACAGGAAAATGGAATAAAAGTGTTTAAATGAGAAAAAGAATAGAGGGGGAGGGGAAAAAGGAAGAGACAAAAAAAGAGACTAAAAAATAACGGAAAGTAAAGCTTTTGTATATAAGCAGGGAAAGAGGGGCTGAAGGGAAGGGAAGAGAATGGGAATGGAAGAAACAAGGTATGTCAGGCACAGGTACAATTCCCCACGATGAATGCTATCGATGTGTATACCTACCATGTGCCAGTGAAAAAATAAATTAGATAAGTAGAAAAAGAAATAAAATAAAAGTATGCACAGCCCAACAGGAGTCTTTCTCTGATTCAGACTTCACTTGTGATTCCCTAGTCCTCCATAAGCATCTAGTGCCCTTGTGGATCCTTCCGTGAAAGTCTACACAAGTACAAGCATAGATAGGTGGGTAAATGTGTGTGTGCGTGTGCATGTTCATTCACAAACATCTAACTCATTTATAGGGTAATGTCAGTATCCTGCACATATGTCTTACAAATTAATTTTTACTTAATAATGTGACTTAGGGATATGACACATTGTATGGAGGTCTCTAGTCACAGAAGATTTCATTATAATGTGCCCCCATTTATTTAATCAGATACAAGTTCTGCTAGACTTGTTCAGCTCTGCTGTACTTGCTCAGTTATGCTTGACAAAGACAAAATCAATTAAATTGTGGCATCAAATATATGAATATTTATCATTTTAATAACTAAAGCCACTTGCCCCTCTATAAAACTGCACAACTTTATATTCCTACCTACAGTGTAGGAGAGTGATTGTTGACATTCCAGCTATAGTAAGTGTTACTGAACTGTTTAGTGCCTGCTAAAGTAGCAAATGAAAAATAATGTTTTTCTTTGGCTTATATTTTCTATAACACCCAAAATAAAAATAACTAACTTTAATATAATAGGGATTCTGTGCTGGGCACCATTCAATAAACTTCTCATATATGAACTAACTTAATGTACAACACCTTTACATATTAAGGTGTTGCAATTCATCCATTTCAACTGTCCAGTTAAATAGTTTTGAGCGTATTCACAGAGTTGTGCGACCGTTGCCCATCTTAGAACACTGTCATCATCTCCAAAGACACTGTCCCTCCACATGGGTCTCTCAGCTTCCACCCTGTAGCCTTGAGCTACGTTCAGTCTCAGTACATTTAGCAATCCTAGACATCTCCTATACCTGGAATCACACAGTATGGGATTTGTGCTACTGGATTCTTTCACTTAGTACATTATTTTCAAGACTCTTCCATGTTGAAACGCATGTCAGTACCTCATTCCCTTTGATTGCCATGTAGTACTCCTTTGTATGGATACATTTTTTTTTCATTGATAAGTTGTTGGGCAGTTGGACTGTTCTCGCCTTTTTTGGCTTTTTGAATAAACTTCCTTTCTGATTTATTTACAAATATTGTGTGAATGATATATTTGCATTTCTCTTGGATATATATGTAGCAATGAAATTGGCTGTGTTAATGTGGTAGTTAATTTTACATAAAATATCTTGAAGAGTTGCCTGACTTTTGCATGTCTTTGCCCATGGAATTTCCCAGAGTTTCCTTGGAGGAGTCACCATTATGTCCCTGTGTAGCAAAGCAGCGTACACTTCTCAGGTATTTTAGTCGTAACATGGTAGTCGTGTATTTCGGTCTATTGCATGGAATCGTGACCTGCTAAAGGTTAAAGGTGAAATCTTCTTTAGTCTCTGTATCCTTATCAACAAACACAGAGCTGGGTACCAAAGGAAGACATTCAAACATTGATGGGAACACTCAGTTGGGTAGACAAAGGACACAAAATATAAAAGAGGAGAAATAGATTATAGGGTGAGGTACTTAATTTCCTTAAAAATCATGTTCTAGTTCCTTTGGAAAAACGGTTAAATGAAAGGATTAAAAAAGATGAAATTGGATTCTCTGTGACCTTGAAGTTTCTATATGAAGGAGCAGGAAAGTATGATCCTATTCAATAAGGGAGTAAATTCAAGTAGTCAGAACCAAATAAAGAGGGCTCAGATGTTATGAACACTTGTGATTATATCACGGAGCTTTTTACTTTCCTTATGTGATTTGGACAAGCCATGGCAGCTGATCTATTTCCACAAGTGCCTTTTTCCCTACATGAGTCAATATTTTAGCAGAAAATTAAATCTCATTTTTATGAATGTTTCCCATTTTTTTTTGTCTTTATGGGTTAAGGTAGAGTACTGTTTTATTGAAAAATCATGTCCATTTTCAGTGTCAATTCCAAAAACGTTCACTGAAAGTATTTCAATAGTCTAATAATCATACAGTGTGTCATATGTGAACCAGCTTAACAGTTTTAAAGCCATCAGACTCAAAAATTTGAAAACTTTCTAGGCTTGATTATGATTTTCAACCACCTAGGAAAATTAGCACACAAATTCGCCTTCAGAAATTTGCCTAAAACACTCTACTTTCTGAATTTGCACATCAGTTCTTACATTTCCTTTCAAGATACAGAAACTGGATGGGTCCATGTCGAAAATTCAACACTGTCATCCCAAGCTGTCTGTGTCCGAAACCTGTTCTTTGGACCATTTCATGCTATAAAGGTCAACCCAACTAACATATTACTTAATTGCAATGTAAGAGGGGGAGAAATGTGCCAGGACCTTGCGCCCACATTACTAAGGGCTTTCTCTAGAGGCCTTGAACCCAATTTGCTTGCTCGACTGGTCAGGAAAGAAAGGCAGGCTCCTGAGCTTGGCCCTCCTGCCTGAGCAAAGCAGTCTTTTCGGAGATAAGTAGTCTTTTCTTGGTCTTCGGCTCCGGCAACCTCTGTGAAGAACATTTCCAAGGAAAACAAATCCCAGTAGAACTTTGGGAAAGACTGAGAGCAGATGACCAAGTCTCCAAAGAAAGGAGGCAGAGAAGTCGGAGTGCTGCAGCTCTTTCTGTATTGCTGGGACCTTAGCTCCAGGACCACTTGGACAATGTCAGGGTCATTTTGATATCCTAAGGGGATGTCCTGTTCACTCAGTGGATATCCTGGGAATCCTTACCTGTAAGGCTTTGGCACTGGCTTACTTAACTGCTGAAAGTTGACTGTGAAGTCTTTAGCAATCTGGTAAGCAGGGTGGTTCCACTAGGAGCTTCAAATAAGCCTCTCAGTATTTCCACCTCAGGGACCATTAAATGGCACAAACAAAGGCTTTTCCTCCCTGAAGAGACCGGACTGTAACTTCTATGCCAGAAACTCAGATTCCTGCTATAAAAGCCTAGACACAAACCAATGATTCTCAACCAGAGTGATTTTGGCCCCTTGATAGTATTTATTTGTGCAAAAGCATGTAGTATGTAGTATTTGAAAACTTCCCACTTTATTATTTCTCAAGATTTCTTGGTTATTTATGATGCTATGCACTTTATTATTTTTAATATTTTTATAAAGAATGCCATTAAGGTTTTGGGAGGTTATCCATTGGATGCATAAAATCACTTTATGTGGTGCTATGACTCAGATATGGTTTGTTCGTCCCTTAAAGTTTTATGTGCTGGAAACTTGCTCCTCTGTGTTTGTGTTGAGCTGGTAGAAACCTTAAGAGCTAGGCCTAATGCAGTGATGAAGAAGCCTTCAGACATAAGGATCCATACTGCAACTGCAAACCCACTTGCCTATCACAAGGCACCAGCATAGCAATTAAACCTGGATACTGAAGTTTTAGTTTAGAAACATCAATTTATTTACTAATATCTTTTGTTTGAAATGAACACACATTAACACAAATAACAGACATTTCAATGGTGCAAAGAGCTTTCTACTGAAAGGTAAACACTTGCATTTGGCATGCTTTTGCACAACTAAGGTAATCTTTGCTGTTGCATGTTGTTAATTTGTCATACCTTGCCCCATACTTTTAATTTGAGAGTAAGACAAGGAGCATTCAGGTGATCTGCTAGTCTGATTCTTGTATCAAATTTGACACAATTCAAAGATGAAAACAGCTGCCCACAAGCATAAGATGATTCATACAAAGAAATAAAAGCAATCCCAAGTGCTTTCACTGACTTAAAATTATTTGACAGAAAATTTTACACTTTATGGATTTCATTCTTAGAACAACCAATTGTGCTGCCCTTTATCATTCCTTCATACTCTGTTCTTAAGCATTGCATGAAGGTCATAGAATTTACTTTTCCAGGCAGAGGTTTTTTGAAAGTCTTGAAAACCTAATAGCTCTATTTGCAAATTTCCAAAATCTAGTCAGTTATTTATTTTTTTTTAAGCAGGAAAGATTAAGTTTTTCAAATTTGGCTTTATCTGGAAACGTAGGAAAACACAGGGTTTTCTCCACTTTACAGAAATATAAAAATCAGTAACTAAAATTTTATTTGAAGTTTTCTACAATACTAGAAAATTCCTTGTAGATTTCTCATGGCTTTGTAGGACTGTCTGCAAATGTTGTACAGTTTTCTAAACGCATATTTCGAGTTGGAAAATAATTGGGCTGATCAACACTTTCAAAAACTTGCAAAAATCTATAAAATGATTTGATTACAAATGTTATGATATATTGTAGCTTTTTGCTCCATACATTGAAGTGTAGTATAAAATCTGTAAAAATAAATAAATAAAATGAGGTCATTAAGCAGGGAGATTTGATAGGGCTGCCCTTTTTCATTCATAAAAGGCCTAATTTTATCAAGCAAGCTACGAATCTCTCCAAGAGTTGTCCTTTGTTCAGCCTCCAGAAATTATTGTGCATGAGTAAAGCATTACACTGTCTGAAGCCCATCAAGAAGTGCCTCAGGCTGCCAAAACTTAAGAGCATGAGCCACGATATACGGCGGCACCTCGGCCGATGAATGGTCCTGTTTGCAGGCAATTTGGTTCACAAACAAAAGTGGCAACATGTTGCTTCCATTTGCAAACTCTGCTTTGGGTGCAGACCAAAACATGACCATGGCTGTCTTCCACACACAAGCACAAATGCAGCCATCTTCCCAAAAACTAAGCAAATTGAGCTCAGAAACCAAGGCACCATGGTAAGTCTCCATTTCTGTGACATCTTTCAGGATATTGTATAATTTTACGCTGCATTCCCTGACACAAAGAGCTTCTTGATGAATAACACAAAGAAACTGAATGACTGCATATTTTGCTTCTTTATCAAAGAACTTGTAGAAGCAGATGTTGCCTCCACCCTGTGAAGTGTCTTATCACTAGTGATTGAAACCACTTTTTCTGGTCTTGTGACAAAATGCCTCCATCATAGCATTGTAGACATCTATCCCTTGGGTTCTCCATGGCAAAAATACCACTTTCACTAACTATTCTCTTATGCTATCACCAACAGCATAACTGGAATTCGGATTAACACTGGAATTGGGAAGAGCACTAGGATTGGAATTAACACAGGAATCAGGATTAGCATTGGATTTAGGACCAACTGTCATCAATACTGGAAATGGGAATAGTGCTATGTAGTGGATTTCTAACTGGTGGTCAACTTTTTACACCCAGATGAATTAAACTGGTATGGTGCTGAGTATGAGAGCCCACCTGAGGCTTGTTGCTAGCAGCATAAACGCAGAACAGGAGAAGGTGCTGAAACCCTGTTAGGGATGCTGCTTGGAGAAGCTGTTGGAGCTGTTGGAAGCTGCTAGTTCTCTTGGGCTGTTCTACTGGAGGACCTTGTCATGCTGGCTTTCCCAAGGAACTTTGGAGGAGCTTTGGCCCTCATCTTGAACATTGCTTCCTGGGTCTGGAGGGGAAGATGGTAAACTGCTCAGCATGAAGATGCTTGTTGCATTGGCTTTCCTGATGGGAACTCGGCTTTCCTCATCACCAGAGAAGCTCAGGACCTCACTGTTGCTGAGGTTGGCTGTGGTACTTTGTGGGGAGCTCTGGTGCTTACCTTGAGTTGCTTCCTAGCTCCAGTTGAGATCCCTCAGCCTGCTAGCACAGATCCTTCATCCCACTGGCGTAGATGTCTTAGCTTCTGCCATGGACTGATCTTCGGGCCTTTCTAGTACAGACCCATGAAGAACACCTGCATGAGACTGTTGTGGGCTCTAGGTCTCTAGTTGGACTTGTGGTAGACATAGTTATAAGCTCTAGGTTTCCAGCTGGACTCATGCAGGATACTAGGATCTAGGTCCTCAGCTGAATTTTTTTAGTATTTAGTGTGTGGATAGATTTCTGGCACTTATTGTATGTTATTCTTGGGGGCCTGCCAATGAGCTCAGTTGTTTAAGTGCCTGTTTACGCAAAGTAGTCAGGCTCAGAATTCTGTGGTTCAATCCCCAGATCCTCTTGCCTTACCAGACCTGCCCATTAGGCATCCTGAGCGGGTCAAAAAAAAAATCCTTCTGAACTTTTTGCGTGGGAGATAGCTCAGTGGTACAAGCACCTGCCTAGCAAATGCAAGGTCCTGAGTTCAATCTCTGGTACCCCCCCCCCAAAAGTTTGGTGTATGTTATTCTTGGATAATTCATTATAAAACAATATTATGAAATGTATCCTGTGCTGTGTGAACAAGGCACCTGTCCAGCCTGGATGCCACGGGACCGCACCAGTCCTGCAGCGAGCACTTCACCCTGGGCCAGGCCACCAAGAGGGTCGCTGGTCGGACTGGGTTTATCTGGGTTGGGTCTGCCGGGTTCTGGGGTCACATGAATAAAATGTTGAATGAGAAAAAAATGTATCCTACCCAGTCCTAGCCCAGGTCCGGTGAGTGTGCGGAGAGTTTCCTGCTACCCTGCGCCGGCAGGACCAGTCCCAGCCCAGGCGCAGCGTGGGCAAGACCCTCTCCCAGCCCCTCGGGCCGCCCCCCACCACTCCGCAGTGCCTCCCCCACCCCGCCCGCCGAGTAGGATTTTCTGCCGAGTTCCAGGAG
>NW_004524612.1:6208421-6238679 GCF_000260255.1 Octodon degus | reverse complement strand
AAAAAATGTATCCTGTACTACATTGTTTGCTTTTTAAAAACCCCAAACCATGATACACTGAAACTGGGGTTGAGATTAGATTAGCACTGGAATCAAGATTACCACTAGATTTCAGATTACCACTGATGTTAGATCAGCAATAGAATTGGAATTAACTTTGGAATTGGGATTAACTCTGGCATTAGTATTATTTAAGATTAATACTGGAATTAAGATTATCTCTGGAGTTAGAATTAGCATTGGAATTAGGTTTAGCACTGGAATTGGGGTTAGTATTTGATTTGAAATTAGCTTTAGGTTGGGATTAGCACTGGGCCATTTATTCCCATTTCCAATATTAATCTACTTCCTGTGCTAATCCAAAACTCCACAAATTGGAGACTAGCCTGGACTATATAGCAAAATCATGTTTTAAAAAATCTTCTCAGGCTGGGGAGATAGCTCAGTAGACAAGCAGTTGCCTGGCAAGCACAGGATCTTGAGCTTAATATCTGGTACTGCAAAAAATAAAACCAGAACAAAACAAAAAACTTCTCTTTGTATATTACTTATCCTTAAGTATTTTATTATAGCACAAAAATGGACTAATACAGATAATTTGCATCAACAGTGAGCTTGCTGCCGGAGCAGTACTGAACACAGGAGAGCAACTTTGAAAGTAGGTAATTGGTAAGCCCACTTGTGCCCTTTTGGAAGAATTTGGAAAATTTGAATGAATTGGAGAAGCAGGCTCACTTTGATCTGTGTCACCGTGAATGGAGCATTATGACTAACTGGTGGAACTGCATATTCCTGAGATCTCATAGGACAAGACTAGAAAATTGGGAGGAAGGATCATCTTTGTTATGGTTTGTCTCCAGGTGTCCCCCCAAAGCCTCATGCAGTCATGGGGAAGACTTTTAGAGTTTGTCATTAACTCACGATTCACTGGGATTATGGGTGATGCAAGGCTGGGATTATGGGTCTGAGTACTGCTGGGATTATGGGTATGAGTGCTACACCCAGCCTGAGGTGGATAGCCTGAATGTAAGAGAGACAGAGAGACAGTTTTCTTTTCTGTTGTCATTTGTTGCTGCTACCCCTCCCTCGCTCTTTTTCTTTGCCACCACCATGAAAGTTTGCTCTCTGCCATGTGCTGCTCTGCCTTGGAACCAGCTGAGTATGAACTGAAACATTCAGTAACAATGAGCTAAATAAACCTTTCCTTCCTTCATTTTAAATGTCAGGTATTTGTCCCAGCAAAGAGAGAAGAGTAACCAAAGCAATCTTGTTATGAAGCAGTGAATAACTTAGCTGAATTTTGCACATGTCTACATTAAAGAATGATGAGAAACTAGCTGATGAAGTTTCTGAGCAACAAAATATTCAGACTACTTCTTGGTTACTTTTCACTGAATGCACTAGGATGGAAGAGCAATGGTATAACCAAAAGACAGAGTGTATGATTAAGAGGGAAAAAGTAGAAAAATTTGAAAATTTTCAAAGAAAACATGTTTGGGAGAAAAGGGGGATGGCCCAGGAATTGATTTCTAAGATTAGTATGGAGAAAGGAAGCCAAATGCTACACATCATGAAAAGAGCCCCAGAGAGTGTCTCAGAAATCTCTTACATTTCAGATCCGGAAGCCAAGGGCAGAGTCATTTCAGGGGAGAGACCTGAGGTAGTCTCTATAGGCTCACTGTCCAGGGCCAGTTTGGGATTCTCTTACTTTCTTTCCAGCAGAACTTCCCATAGCTGTTTCATTGTGGTTCATACCACTGCTCCAAAGGGAACAAGCAGCACACTTTGGCATCTGTGTGTGCTGATTCTGCTGGAAAGAATGCAAGAGTCATGGGGTTATTGTGGCTCCCACTGCAATGTCAAAGGAAAACATGCAAGACTAGGCAGAGGCCTGCTGTAGGAACAGAACTGTTGCAAAGACTCTACCCCAGTATGCTGCATTACTTACTTTGCTCTTTCTGCCAAGACAAAATATCTAACACTGAAAGTTAAAGTAGGAAAGATTTCTTTAGCTCATAGTTTGCAGAAGTTTTAGCCCATAATTGTCTGGCTCCAAGGCAAGGTGGCACAGGGCATAGGGGCAAACAGTTCATGGCAGCAGAAGACAGCAAAGTCATCAAGTCAAAAGGAGAGACAAGCTCTTTCTTTCCCTTATCTTGTAAGCAGGCTACCACCCTAGAATCCTAGGCAGAACTATGCCAAACCAATCAGGGGACTGATTTACTAACCACACATCTGTAATCCCAGCATCATACAGGCTAGATTCAGCCACCTTTGAGAAAGCCCTATGATCTCATGAAGATCTGAGGGGGATCTAGACACAAACCATAGAAGGTGATGAGTGCAGTCACAGGAGTGAGACCATTGTTCTTGAGACCTCAAGAAGGTAGAGGCTCCTGCCATGTGCAGTTTCAGCCTGAGTGTCACAGGCATTGATATACAGCCTGAGAGAGAAACCATGCATACTGTGACGAGCAGTCGTGGGAGTGGGGCTGCCTGAGGTCTTGGGGTCCACTCCCACACTGCTGGGTGCAAAGGAAGTTGGACTTGGACCTTTAAAGTCTTTCCTTTAAAACTTTCCTTTGAAGCCTGGAAGCTTTAAAGTCTTTCCTGCTGGGTTTCAGTCTTTCTTTGCAGTGACTACTCTTCTCTTTCCCTGTAAAAAAAACAATAGATAAATTGTGTTTTGCAGGATCACAGCTAAAATGAGTTTTCCCCAAGTTCTACATGAGACTGGAGTTTGTTCTCTGTGTGATGCTGAATTCACTAAAGACTTTGGAACAATTGGGAGAGAACTGAATGCTTTTTGCAGGGTGACATGAATAGGAACATGAACCTTGCTTCTGGAACAGAATTTCAAAGCCTGGATATGGTTTGATGTTCTCCAAATTTTAATGTGTTGGAAGCATGGTTTCCAGTGTAGCAGTGTTGAGATTGTGGAACCATAAAGAGGTGGTGCCTAGAGCAAGGTTATGGGGTGAGCTGCTTTTGGAAAGGATTTCTATAGTTCTCTCAGGACCCTGGAGAGCTCCTGCAAGACAGTTGTTGCCTGAAGAATAAACCTGGTCCCAGAATCCCTATGGCTTCAGTCTCTCTGTGATCTCTTCTTGCCATTGTGTCATTAGCCACCATGAAGGCCTCATTGGGGACAAAACATATTCCTGGACTTTTAGCATCCAAACATTTGAGCTAAGAGACTTCCCTACTCTCCAACAACAGGTATTTTTGGTATAGCAATAGAAAACAGACTACTACAGGTAGTGTAGACATTTCAATGATAGCTTTTTTATTCATGAGCTCAAGAAGCTTTTCTGTTTATCTGTATGTTCTTTACTTTCCTTTATTGGTGTTTCATTGTTACCTGGCTACATTTTTTTTTACTTCTTTGGTTAAAGATACTCCTAAGCACTACTGTAAATGGGATTGTTCTCTCACTTTTCCTTTTGGATAATTGTTTGCTATTGGATAGAAATATCACTCATTTCCTTATGTTGATTTTGTATCCTGAAACATTAGCATATTTATTTTTTGCTTTCAGAAGTTTTCTCATTTTTAAAAAGTTTATGACAGGGTGTACAGGGTCTCACTGTGTAGATCAGACTCATAGTGAACTTTCTGTTTACAGCCTCCCAAGTGCTGGGATTGCAGGTGTGCACCACCATACCCAGTCTCAATCACCACCTCAGCATGCCCCAGGGGCAGGGCCAGCATGGCAGGCCAGAGGATCGAACTCCTGGCCCCTGAGAGAAGTTTTCTCATTTTTTATTCTGTTGAGTGCAGGACTTTTTAAACATGTTCATGTCATCTGCAAAAAAAGATAATTTTACTTCTTCCTTTTGGATTTACATCATCCTTGTTTTATTGCCCTGGCTAGGTTTTCCAGTACTATACTGAGTGGAAGTGCTGAGAGTAGGTACATTTGCCTCATAGAGGTTTTAGAGAATTTTTTAGTATTCCCCCATTGATTATGATGTTTGGTAGTTGTGATATTTTTATAAATAACCTGTATTCAATGAGGTAACTTTATCAGACACCTATTTTGTTAAAAATTTTTTATCATGAGTTGAGGTTGAATTTTTCCAAGTCCCTTTTCTATATTATTGAGACAATTATATGGTTTCCCTCAGTCACTCTACTAATGTGTTGTTTTTATTGATTTGTGTACAATGAACCATCCTTTCATCCTAAGGATTAATCCTAGCTGGCCACGGTATATAATTTTTTAATGTGCTGTTGATTTTAATGTGTTAGTACTTTTTTCAAGAATTTTGCATTTGTTCATTAGAAAGTATTGGTCTTTAGTTTTGTTTTGGTTCTTTTGTCTATGCTTAGCATCTGACCTCAAAAGGTGAGTGTGGAACTATTACCTCTTTTGTGTATTTTAGAAGAGGTCAAGAAGGTGCTGAAAATTTATCTTAGTTAAGATACAATTACACTTACATAATAAATTATATCACAAATGCAGTAAGAATTAAATGCAAAGTCAGTGAATTTTCATTGGAAAATCGCCCTTCAATAATGAGCCTTGTAGCCAGGCATGAATAGCGTGTATCTGTAGTTGAGAGGCTGTACTTGAGAGGCTGAGGCAAGAAGATTCATGTGAGTTTGAGGCCAGCCTGGGCTAAATAGTGAGTTCAAGACCAGCCTAAATTACATAATGAAACTCTGTGTCATCAAAACCAGAGTGATTCTTCTCAAATGTAATTTATATGTCTGGGGTTAAATAGTAACTATTGCTAGAATTGACTAGAATTGATTCAATGTTCTGCACTAAGAATCCAAGTTCATGCAAATAAACAGGTAGATCTGGAGGGAATTTTATGATACTAATGTCATTCTGGTTTTGGAAATACTTTCTAGTTATAATTATAAACTATTCTACCATTAAAATGATTTTTAAAAATTTTCTGCATTTATTATGTTTAGAATCATCTGTTTGCAACTGTATTATGTCCTCTCCTACTTTTTTTCTTTTTTAGGAAATAAGTTATACAGCATCATTTATCCAGTAAGTAAAGTCATTTATTTTCTTAACACATACACCAAGATTTTGAGTTGTCTCATTGTTTATCGTCCCAGAGGATTTTGTGCGCCAGGCCAGACACTCAGAAAAGGGGATATCTTTTTAGCATGACCTGTGGATCTCAGTCTCATCCTCAAGGCAAGGAGCAAATTCCTACTGTGCCAATTTCCTCTGGCCCTTTTCAACATAATCATACCAAAAATTATGCATTCTGGATGGTAATCCTTTATCTGAGAAACAACTGGCAAAATTCTTTCTCACACTGGGAGTTCTCTCTCAATTGTGTTGGAAGCTTCTTTTGTGGTGCAAAAGCTTTTTAATAAGATGAATCTCTGTTGTTGATCCTTTGTGATAGTTCCTGTGTCATCAGAGTTTTGGTCGTAAAGTCTGTGCTACACCAATGTCTTCAAGAATTCTACCTATTCTCTCATTCAGCAGAGTTAGTGCTCTCTTTTAATATTTAGATCTTTGATCCATTTTGATTTTAATTTAGTGCAAGGTGAAGGATATGGGTTTTAGTTCTAATCTTGCACCTGTGGGAAGCCAGTTTTTCCAGCACCATTTATTAAAGAGGCCATTTTCCTCCCAGTGAAGCTTTTTGGCCCATATGTCAAAGATAAGGTGACTAAATATGTCTGAAATTGTTTCTGAATTTTATCATTTGCTCTATTGATCCTGAGATCTTCTTTTCTGCCAGAGCAGGCTGTTTTTATCACAGTAGCTTTGTAGTATAATTTCAAATCAGGGACTGTGATACCCTTGCCTTATCTTTATTGAACAGAATTACCTTTGCTATTCTAATTCCAAATGACTTTCAGGATAATTTTCTGTGATTCTGTGAGATATGTGATGGAATTTTGATTGGAGTTGCTTTAAATTCCAACTGTAAAGCAGTTTTGAAAGTATGGCCATTTTCATCAAACTTGGGTTCTTGCACTTGCCAGGCAGGTGTTTAGTCTGCCAAGCTATCTCCCCAGACCTCTTGCTACTTTCTGGTATCTGCTTCAGTGTCGGTTTTCACAGTACTATAGTTTTCAATGTAGAGTTTGTTGACATCCTTCCTTAGATTGATTTCCAGATATTTCATTTTTTTGGGATGCTATTGTGAAAGGTGTTGTTTTCCTAATTTCTCTCTCAGTGAGTTTGTCGTTTGTGTGCAGGAAGGCTATTAGTTTTTGGGTATTAACTTTGTATCCAGCTATTCTACTGAATTTCGTTATTAGATCTAGAAGTCACTTGATGAAGTTTTTGGGATCTCCATAGAGTATCATGTCATAATCAAACAATGATAATTTAGTTTCTTCATTTCCTATTGTTACTCTTTTTTATTTCTTTCTCTTGTCTATTTGCTCTGGCTAATATTACTAGAACTACATCAAATAAGAGTGATGACAGTGGACATCCATGTCTTGTTCCTGACTTTAGACTGACACAATAAAGGCCACCAGTCTTGGTTACTTTTCTTTCATTGCAGAAACAACATACTTGATGCTCAGAATTAAGGAAGGAAAGGCTTATTTAGCTCACAGATTGTAGAGGTTTCAGTCCATCCTTGGCTGGCTCCAAGGCACAGTGGCAGAGGGCAGCAGTTTATGGTGGTGCAAAATAGAGAAAGCATCAAGAGTAAAAAGTGGGGAGGAGCAGGGAGCAAGCCTCTTCCCCTGTCTGACGTTGCATGCAGCCTGCCTTCCCAGGGCGGGTGTAGCACTCACATCCATTATCCCAGCACCAGACCATTAATCAATCACAGACTCTAGAAGTCTGCTCCACAGCTGCATGAGGCTTGAGGGAACATCTAGATACAAACCATACAAACCATGATGCCATGTATTCCACTGTTCTACAGAAATTTTGCTTTGTCACTTTTTCTGCATCTGTTGAGATGATCATATGGTTTTTGTCCTTGGCTCTGTCAATCTGGTGTGTCACCCTTAATGATTTATATGTGTTGAGCCATCTCTGCATTACTGGTTTGAGTCTCAGTTGGTCCTGGTGTGCAATCTTCTTAATGTTTTGCCGCATTCTTTTGGCCAGTATCTTACTGGGGATTTTTGCATCTTTGTCCATTAAGAAGATTGGCCTATAGTACCCTTTCTGGTTGGGTATCCTTCTTTGGTTTTGGTATCAGGGTAATACTTGTTTCCAGGAAAAAATTTGGGAGTGTTACTTACCTTTAAATTTCCCTTTGAAAAAATTAATCCCATGTCTGTTGGACCATCTAGACCTACCTAGATAATTCCTACTTTCTTCATACAATTATTCTGAACACTTTCAAAATTTAGGTATCTTTTCAGAACTGGAGAAATACAAATGAATTTATGCTACATATTGTTTATGTTTATTGTTTTCTAAAGTCACATGGTCTGAAGTAGATTATGCCCTGTCTGAGAATATCAGTTCTAATTTATAATTCTGCATTAAACTATACCTACCTCATTGATGACAGCTTAATTACATTCTCTAATATTGTCTGTACCCTTGTGCATGATAATCCTCACAGTATTTATTGCTTGATTTCTGATGGGCTTAAGCTGATTTCCTTGTCTGATAGGAATTTGTCCATTGCATTTCATTGTGATTTGCAGTAAATTTCTAAGAAAGTCATTCTAAATTCACAATGCCTCAATTTTGAGGCAGACTTAAGCCTTTGTATATTATATTAAATGCTAATTAGCTAAGTTAGAGCTTATCAACCTATGGTCCAAAGAGCCTGTGCCTGTTTATATACAGCCCAATGGATGAAGGATGGTATCTATATTCTTCAAGGGTTGCAAGAAAACAAAGAATATGCAAGACACTGTCTATGGCCTGTAAGCCCTGAAACAGCATCTTGATTTGCTGAACTCTCTCCTGGGACTCCCCTTGTTATAGAGGAAAAGAGTAGCTCAAATTGAAAGAGGAGTTGCAGACAACAAAATGGCCCAAGTTTTGGAAAATATATTAAAGTAATAAATTAAAATCAGATATTTAAAACCATTTATAACTTTACTGTGCTTTAATTCTGACTGTAGTCTAATGCTTGTTGTGCTCTGCTTGTTGTTTTATAGGGAACCCAAGTAAAGTCATCAAAAATTAACTTACCTGTCTCCATAGGCACAAAAGTTAGGTGATTTGTATTTATTCAGTAAAATAAAAGCTAAGACAGTTTCATTTTCTAGATTTCCCACTTCCTGAATCTCAGTTACTAGGATAAAGAATGCAAAACATTTGAGACTTGAGAAACCTGTTTCTATTTCTTCTAATAATACAGAAATTATAAAAAGACTTTGTGATATTCCTGCATTTCCTTGTCACCTCATGGGGAAAATCTTTTACATTTTGTTGAGATTTAAAAGTATTTAATTCTAAAGTAGCTGTACTTGGAACAGTACGTTTTTACTGATTTTCCTGAACTGCTAAGAGGAAGTGTTCATGTTGGATAACAATCAAGACAAACCAGTTTTCTCTAGTTCAGGGATCAATTCAACTGAAGCAAGCAAGAATGTTGACTGCAGCACCTTACAGAAGGAGAGAGAGAAATCAAAAGCATAAAGTATTTAAGTAAGTGGCGTCTGAATGTCTAGCATTGTCTAGAGACCGTGCAGTGGAAGCAACGAAAGGAGCTCATGAGGACCCGCGGTGGAAAGATTCTGTCGTTTCTCTTTTTGTCTAGCTTTTCACATACAAAATTAGTAGAAGTTCAGTGTGAAGCACAAATATAAAGTGAGCTATTTTATCTATGTCAGTGAAACATGTTGTGATAAATAACAATATCTGGTGACTAATAACAGCGCTAGAAGATGTACACCTCTGAGAACAGTGTGTGCTAGATCTGTGCCTCTGGATAGAACATAATCAGAATGAATTGTTGTTTCCTTTTAATACAATAAGCCTTGTGTGCTTTTTCATTCCTTCATTCACTTACTTATCTTTTTTTCCACAGGTGATGGCCCGTCTGCCTCATTGGCAGATGACCCTCAGGACAACAGTAGGGGTATTTATTTGTAACTTTGCAAAGTTAGTGTCATGTGACACATGGTAGCTACTAACTGATAGCTGACTCTGACCAGGCAGAATGCTTTATTTAAGGCTGAGGTAGCTTGACTGCTGTAGAATTCATTCATTATTTTAAGCAAGTAGATTTTCTCTTATGGTAAAAACTCCAAATTATTACCACTGTGACATACATATAATATAGGCCCACATCAGAGGCTAGGACTAGCTCTCCCACGTCTGGACTAGATACCCAACCCATTAGTATCACCCAGCCCAATTAGAATAGCCCTGCCCTTGGTCAGAGGCTTGTTTTCAGGGCTGTGCACATTGCCCAAATAAAACCAATATAATCAAATTTCAAAGGCTGAAGAAGAGAAAACTGATTGGACAAATGAACAAACCCAGCACAGGAAAGACAAACCAGCAGATGGCGAAAGCCAAAGACCTGAGCTCCTTCATTAGCCACTTGAGCTGTGGATTCATCTGTATAAGACAGTCAACTCTATACTGTTGCTGCAAAGGTTTGAGTTAAGTTTCTGCTGCTGGTACACCAGTCTTGACAGACACGTAACTGAGTCTCAAAGGTGGAAAGTTACAAGTGGTCAAATCTAAACCGCAAACTGTAATGAGCTTGTGTAACAGGAAAGAGAATGACTCCCCATCCCTGGGTGCTGAGAGTAGGGTTACTATTCTTAACATATGGGGAGAAAGGCAATTAGTTGAGTTATTGTTGGTATATTTTGAATTCAAGATACATTCTTACTGTGTCTCAATTTCAGAGTCTATAATAGAAAAAAATGTCAGGTGTTGGGTACTTTTGCACTGCTTTGAAAGTTTCAGCAACAAGGACATGATGACAGGTGAAATTAGCATATTTAAATGAGGAGAAGAAAAGAGTGGGGGAAAGAGAGAAGGGAGAGAGAGAGAGAGAGAGAGAGAGAGAGAGAGAGAGAGAGAGAGAATTTTTCTCCTGAAACCATCAATTCAAACAGACAGTCTTTGCTGCAAGAATAAAAAAGCCAAACTATTTGAGTCTTTGTTAGAATTACAGATAAAGCCAAGCATGGTGACACATGTCTGCAATCCTAGCATAAATGAGGCTGAGACAAAAGGAATGCAAGTTCAAGGTCAGCCCAGATTACATAGCAAGACCCTGCCTCAAAAAACCATAAAAGGAAAGTGATAGAACAACAAGGGACCTAAAAAAAGTTGGAAATTCCAAAGCACTTCACTCATTACAGTAACGAGGAGCAGCTGTGGCAAGGAGCCGTTGACTAGCGCACTTTCTGGCTCAAAGAACAATTAAAGGTAGTTCCATAATTTTGAATGGAAGACAAGGTGAAAGTTAGTGAACCAAGGAGAAGGGACTGGAGGCTACTGAGAAGATCCCAAGAATGCAGTCTAGACTTATGAATACAAGTTGTTGTTTTTTTTAAAGAAACATTAAGTAAGGCAGAGTAAAGCAGGCATGGAAAAACAAGTTCCAAAATGGCCCTGAAGAGAAGAGGGGAGTAGGAAGTCCCCATCCAGGTCAAGTCCAGTATAGGGACTTGGAATCTATAGTGGAGAAGCTGTCAGACACAAACTTAGTAAGTGATAATTAAGTACTGGGAAAAGCTTAAATTATGTGTCACCTGGTAGGAAGCAATGAGAATTGAATTCACCTCTATGATGCTGCTACCATAGGTACTGTATAAATTTTAAATTGCTTCAATTTTTTCAATTGAATTGAAATTTTAAATTGTTTCAAGTGAAACACACCTGGTCTGAAGGGATCTCTAATGTTAGCAACTGCATTTTAAACACAAGTAGAGCCACAAGCTACTGAAGAATTTTATGTCCAACATCCTACTATGCTGCTTAGCCATGGTACTGTCAGATCCAAAGTGTGGACTGTAAACCAGGCTCAACACCTAGAAGGATATAATTTCCAACGTCTTTTTCATATCTAAGAAAGATGCACCAGAAGGCACTGGATTGGGAAGGAAAACTTAAAATTATTTTTAGAGATGACACGACCTTGTATACAAGATCCTAAGAAGTCCCTGAAAAAATTATTAGAGTTAATAAATTAGTTTAGTAAGGTTGCAGTATGGATGGCCAATGAATAAAATTTTATGTCTGTAAACCGGCAATGAATATTTTGCAAATGAAATTAAGAAAGTAACCCACTCATAATAATCCCCAAAAGAGACATATAATCAGGAATAAATTTATAAAGGAGGCAAAACTTATGCTCTAGAGGCTACAAAACTTTGGAAGAAGATAAAGAGCTAAATATTGAAAATACATCCGATGTTCATGGATTAGATTTAACATTGTTGTCCTTAGTGTAATGTTGCCCAAACTGATGTAGAGATTAAATGCAACCCTTATAAGAGCCTCAGCAGACTTGTTTTCATAGAAATGGCAAGTTGATTCTAAAACTTATGTGAAGGTATTAAGAAACCAGAATAGCTGAAATGTTCTCGACAAGGGACAAAATAGGAAGACTTGTGCTTCTTGACTTCATAGAGTACTATGGCAGAAGAGTAAACAAGGCACATGGTCCTGGCACAAGGGTAGACACACGGGTCATTAGAACATAAATGAGACCACCAATAAACTCATGCACTTGAGCTAATGAATTTTAACGTGGTTGTAAGTCTACCCCATGGAGGGAAAAAGGGTCTTTAAAACACCAGGAGGAGTATAATATTTACAAAAGGTTCAAGTTGGATGCTTAGCTCACATTATATACAAAAACTAATTAAATGGGTCGCAGGCATAATGTTAAAAGTAGGGCAGATGTTGAAAGTATAGAACTCTTAGAGTAAAAAGTAAGACTAAATCTTCCTGAGCTTGGATTTGACAAAGAATTTTTAGATAAGATGCCAAAAACGTGAACAACAGCGACAACAACAAAATGGTATAATAGAATTTGTCAAAATTTAAAAACTTAAAAACATATATGTATCAAAGGACGCCCTCAAGAAAGTGAAAAAGACAACTCACAGAATGAGAGAAAATACTTATAAGTCCTATCAGACAGGAAATTTATGTCCAGAAAATATAAACAACCTGTCAATACTAACAGTGAAAGAATAGTAAGTTAATTAAAATCTGTTGTAGCTTGTGTCTAGATGTACCCCCAAACCTCATGCAGTCACTTTCAGAGGTGGCTGGATCAGAGTGTGTGGCCCTCAGGCTGATTCATGGGCTGTGCTACAATTAAGAGTGCCAGGATTCAGGGTGTGAGCGCCGCCCGCCGGAAGGCTAGGAGCCTAGATGCAATATAAGGGGGCGGAGGGAGGCCTCTCGGTCGCTTGCTACTTGCTACCTTCTGCCTCCCCTGCTTTGCACAAGCTCTTTCTCCTCTGCGATGCCCCTCTGCCATGCTGCCCTGCCTTGGATCCAGTCAGCCATGAGCTGAAGCCTCTACACACTGAGCTAAACCCACCCTTCTTCCCTTCATTTGTGGGAGTTGGGGATTTTGCCTCAGCAATGAGAAAATTGACAAAGACAGAATCTGAATAGACATTTTTTTGCCAGAGAAGATATGTACATAGTCAATACGGGAAAATACACTCAGCATCGGTTATCAAGGAAATACAAATCAAATCTCGGAAGGATTTTACTGCATATCCACTAGGGCAGCCAACAAAACATGTTTTCAAGATGATAAGTGTTGGTGAGGAGGTGGAGAGGCTGGAGCTTCACACACTGTTAGCTGGAATGTAAAACAATGGAGTAACTTTGGAAAACAGCCTGACGCTTCCACAGATGAGTAACTAGTGTACGCTCTCCTAGATATACCAGGCAGATGGGCAGTGCACACCCACATAATCCTGCACAAAACAGGATTATTAACAATATCCAAGAAGAAGAAACAATTCAGATTCCCATCAAATGATGAAAGAGTGAACAAAATACAACACACAGAACATTCTTCAGCCATAAAAGTAATGATGTACTAACACAAATGAGTGGGGGCTTAAAATCTTATTCTAAGGGAGAGAAGCCAGTCACAAAGTGCACATGCTATATGATTCCCCTGACGTGAAATATGCAGAGTGGGCAAATCTATTGGGATTGAAAGCAATGCCACTGCTGAAGGCTAAAAAAGGCAGGAATAGGGAGGAGGATTAAGCATTCCAGCCAAAGGCCAGCTAAGAGTGACAGCTACAGGGCTCCTCTTTTGAGGTAATGGCCATGTTCTAGAACTGACTGTGGTGCTGGTTGCAGGTATCTGTGAATATATGAACAGCTACTGAACTGTACACTGAGAGTGTGAGTTGTGGGTGATTTGTGTCTCAATAAAGCTGTTGAGAAACAATGACGGGAGGGCCTCCAAAAGAGTAGAACAAGGTGGCATTAGACTGGCTGGCCAAAGAATTTCTTCTGTCACCAGGTGGGTGGTTCTTTCTTTTCCTGTCAAGTAGGACATAATACATGTCATCCACAAGGAACACTGTTATCCGTTATACCCTCTTTCAAGTGGCAAATCTTGGTGCAAATCTCTTTTGCTCTTGCTTACACAGATGTGCGTGTGTGTGTGTGTGTGTGTGTGTGTGTGTGTGTTAGCAAGAGACAACACTAGTGCGGGTGATTAGATTTATCACTTGAATTTATCCTTCCACCACAAATTGCCAGACCACATGGATCTACACAACAGCTACAGCGTAAGACTTGCAACTGGGCACAGCCACCATGTAAGCCTGGCTCCCCCATGGTGAGGAGCTGAATCAACTTTAGTTATTTATTTTTGTTTATGTATTTGGTACAGGGGCTCACTACCCAGCTCGGACTCATAGTGATCCTCCTCTTTTCAGCCTCCCCGGCTCCGGGATTACAGGTGAGCGCCACCATACCTGGACTCATTCACAGGCTCAGCACATCCCGGGGGCAGGGCTGATGCAGCCGGTGGGACCGGGGATCAAACTCTGGTCCCTCAGCTTGCCAAAGCAGGTGCTTAGTCTGCTGAGCTATTCTCGCCAGCCCTGAATGGACTTTAGGTGGGACATTTTCAAGATCTACTTAACACAAATTTTAAATCGTTGTGTACTTGTGAAGTCCCTTCGTCTCCTGAATGACTTTTCATTGTTAATGACTTTCCTCATTTTAACTTTTCAAGATTGCTGAACCTATTTGCCCTACATGTACCTGCTTCAGAAGGCAGGGAACTAAATTATTATCTACAATTCCTGCCTGCAAGCCCAAGGCTCTTTCCATTGGTCTGGACTCTCCAGCAGAAGAATAGGGTATTTGCACTTTCAGATGTTTTTCTTCTTTAGTCTTTGATCTTTCTATGTAAGATCTGAAACACATAGATGAACAGTGAAAAGTGCAGTCACTGGTTTATTTTACCTATACATCTTGGTGTATGAAAATGTGTCAAACATACTGCATGGTTTGATATGTAATGGCATATTAAGTGTTATCTAAGTAAAATGAAAATTTTCATCTTATTGTCTTAAGCCCTTGATATTCCCACTGCTGACCAAATCACAGACCCTCAACAAATGTTTGTTGATTTTTTTGTGCAATATTTGGGTGAGAATTAAAGTAAAAAAATGATACACTTTGCCCTTATAGAAGTAGTCTGAAATTTGGCTTTTGTGAGAAGTTAAAGGGCAGTCATTAGAGATCAAAATCAGGTGATTATCATTATTTCTTATTATTCTTCTTACTGTTATGCTAAAGAAAAGAAGAGATGGTGCTCAAGTGTCAGCAATGCCACCGGGAGGGTGAGGTTTACTTGCTTGTTTTCCTCCTGACGCTGGAGGGACAGGGTTGGCAATTTACTGCACCAAAGCAGCCCCAGTCTCTCATTTTCTTCATTTGCAGAATGAGATCACGATGTCTCTCCTGCTGACCTCATAGGGGTGTTTTGAAACCAAATGAGGTCATTTTCAAATCAATTTGTGAAATGAAAAGTATTATGGGGCAGTTGGTGCTTAGAGGCTACTTGTCATGTCTTAATGGCATTGCTTACATAATGACAAAGAAATAAATCACACGGTGGCGCTTACTCCAGTTGATTGCAGTTCTGAAACTGTGCTGACGTCTGAGCAGAAACTGTAATCCACCCAGGATTTCTCTGGCTCTCTTTCCTTAGTGGTAAAGTTTAAGAGATTTCCCTGCTGCTCCCAATTTTACCTTTGTAAAATCACAGTCCTAAGAAACACATGAGGAAATGGTTTCAGAAGAGTCCAGGGGCCATTTCTCTGTATGGGGACTTCTTAGCGGAAACATAGGGGACAATGCCCTCTGTGTGCTCAAGGCCAGCCACCCTCAGGAGCTGGTCTTTCCATAGAATGGTTTCTGTGCTGGTGAGCTTCCTAGAGCCTGAAATTTTACAGAAGAGCCATTTCTTGTGATCTGCTACTTGTGTGTTATTTTGAGTCAACCAGGAAATAAACCTGTGTCTTAGTATCTTAAAATTTCTTGAAGATGCTCTGAAGGTATCTGTGTAAATGGTATTTGAACATACAGAGAGCACTTAACAGTAAGTTCATGTCTACCAACCTCTATTCTGTCATTTTCTTGGCAGTTCAACTCCTCACATGCAGCAGGCTGGGAGGCAGCGAGGTGGTGCTTCCTGGGCTGACCTTAGACCAGGACACTGGAGATATCAAGCCTGTGGCTGGACAGGGCCCAGCACTGCTCCTTCTCTCTCACTTTCTTTTCCTTGCAAAATAGGTAGTGCATATAAATGATCCAAACTCCCAATTCCTAGAATGAGCTCAGGAGCACAGCTGGGAGGTTCTTCCTCAAGAGCAGGACTACATTCTGTCCACTAGTATAATCTCTCAGGCTTCAACTTCATCTTCACTGTGAGCAGAAAAGGCACTTTTTGGTTTTGTATCTGATTGGTTAGGAAGGAAGAAATTATTTTTTTCCTATTTCAATATTTTTGTGTTAACTTGAGAAGTTTAGAAGTTTAAGCAACTCAGCAGGGAGCCAGTGCCCTTACTTTGTGAATGTTCTCCTCTTATACAGAAGGAGAGCACAGAGATTGTGTGAGTGCTGCACCTGCCCTGAGGTGGGGGGTAGCCTGCTTATAATATAAAGGAAGATAAATAGGCTTGCTGATCGCTGCTTTTGTTGCTTTTGCTGCCTTTTGCCACCTTGAAATGCTGCCCCTGCACCATGCCACACTGCTATAGAGCCAGTTGATCATGGACTAAAACTTCTACAAACTGAAATAATTAAATTTTTCCTTTCTTAATTTTGGGCATTGAGTATTTTGTCTCCTCAATGAGAGAAATGTACCAAGACAAAATTTGGTACTGGGGTGGGGCCATTGCTGTGACTGTACCTGACCATGTGATTCAAGAGCCTTTGGGATTGGCTTGTGGGAAGAGATACATGAAGTGTGGAGATATTGTCTCAGAAAGAAGCAGTGGAATGCCTTTGGCTGTTCTGCATGGGACATTCTGGTTGGAGCTCTGAAGCCCAGAAGGCTGAGGGAAATCTTGCCTGTAAAGAACAGGGTAGGGAGGTCTTTGCTGGGAAGAAGGACTGTGTTGGCAGTTCAACTCCAAAGGATGTGTGTTACGGCATGGCAGAAAGTGTGTCTATATTCTGCTTGTGTCTGGAGACTGAGCCTGAGAATAGGGTTAAAGGCAGAAGACTAATCTGGCAAAAGAAATTTCAAAGCAGTCAAATGTTGAGGTGGTGGCAAGGCTACTGGTGGGGGCTTTTAGCCTGATCTGTGTTGAAAACCAAGATTAAAGACCCAGAAGAATGACTTAAAAAGTTTTGGGTGTTGGCAGCATGTAAGCTCCAGTAAAGCTGTGGACTGCCAAGATAGAGCTCAGCAGATCTCAACTGCTGAGAAGAAACAGAACATACAGGACGGTCTGAGGGCGGAGGGCAGAGGTCTGTACCCTTTGCAGTCTCAACACTGTGGAAGTGAAAACTTTGCTTCGAGGAAAAAGCTTCAGAGCATTATGTTCCATAAGGGTGGCAGCGTAGAGAATTTGTTGTTCAAAATTGGATTCAGAGTCCCAAGCTGTCCAGGCAATGGACCTCCACAGCCAAGAGAGAAGACAGCCTGGCTGCTATTCCAGCTGGCAGCAGACCTTGGCATAATCCACATGACATAGTTTTAGGCACCTGCAGAATGCAAGATTTCAGGGGTTAAAAGGCTTCCATTCAGATTTTAGAAAAAGGCCTTAGAGGCCTGGCAATATGGTCCTGAGAGATCCATATGTCAAGCTATGAGTGTGAAGGTGCAGTGCAGAATGTAGGAGTTTGGAAAAATCAGGAATGTGCATCATCAAGGAAACCTGCAAGGAAAAGAAAAGAAGCCCCAAGAGAGACGCTCTGGGAGCTCAACCACCAGAAATGCCCTAGGTCCAGAGCCATGCACGTCCTTTGGCGCTCACAACTTACTACAGATTGCTTCGGATGTTCCACATGGAACTACAGGACTTAATATTTGCCCAGCTAGGTTCTGAACTTGCTTTCATCTCACTCCATTGTATTCCTCTGTTTGTAGCTTTTGGAATGAAAATGTTTGTCTTGTACCATTGAATGTTGGACGTGTTGCACTTTTGGTTTGTACTAAGAGTTCACCTCACATCTCAGAGGAGACTTGGGACTTGAACTTTTCAGCGATTCTGATGCTGTTAGGACTTCGGAAATTCTTGCAGATGGGCTAAATACCTTTTTCATAAAGGGACGTACATGAGTTTTGCAGGGGCCAGGGGCAGAATGCTGTGATTCTATTTTAATATAATGTTGACAGACTTAATATTGATTCTTAAGGATTGTTAAACCTGTGTTATAATGTCCAAATTGTGAAATTTTAAGAATAAGTATGTCTTTGTATGTGGAGACTAGGGCCAGGGTTATAGCTGTGGAATAAGCACCTGCCTGGCAAGTGCAAGATCCTGAGTCTGATACTCAGTACCACCCTCCAACCCCCCAAAAAAAAGAAAGACAGAAAGAAAAGAAAGTTTGTATCTGAGGGCCAGTATATTTTTTCAGTTTTAAAGCAAATAGAAAAATAATAAGATGAAGTATAAATTTTAAGCATTAACTTACCTTCAAAAAACTGATAAAAATTGGTAATATAGTCATCTTAGCTATCCTGTGTATATACATACATGATTTTTCTCCTTCCTTCTTTCTATCTTTTCTCTTTGCCCTCATCCCCAATTATTTATTCTTCATGTTCAGTTTCTTTCCCTTTTATATCTATTGTATCTGTCAGATTATACTCTTTCAGGTTCTTACAATAGGGAGACTGTACAATGTTCACACACATAGGTCTGATTTATTTCACTTACAAGTATAGCCTCTAGTTGCATACATTTATCAATAAAGGACTCAAGTTTATTTTCTTTATAGCTGAGCAATATTCCATTATATAAAAATGCTACATCTTTTTATCCATTCCCCAGTCGATGGGCATTTGGGTTGTTTTCAAGATTTAGCTATAACAAATTGTGCTGCTGTCAACATGGGTGCATATATGTCAGCATGGTATGAAAAAAGTAGGATTAGAACTTCCATTCAACCCAGGTATTCCCCTTCTGGGCATTTTTGCAAAAGAACTGGAGACCAGTTTAAAGAAATGCGTATTGTTACCAAATTGACAAGCAGTGGATTGTAATGGTTGATAAATTGGGTCAACTTGAGCAGTTTGGAACTTCAACTAATCAACTCAGCAAGGAGCCAGGGCCCTTACTTTGTAAACGTCCTCATCCTGTGCTGGAAGGGGGGGCTCACTGGGAGTGAGAGGAGACTGCTTAAAATATAAGGGAAGAAAAAGAGGCTTGCTTCTGTCTCTTTTGCTCTTGTTGCTTTTTTAAAAAATGATTTTACAATTTAATAAATAATTTTCTTGGTGAATGCAGTCATAAGAGTTGTTCAGCAGTATTCAAGTTATTGGTCTGCAGTCTTCAGTAAGTGTAAGAAGTTACTGTATGAAACTTCTGTCAAGCTGGTAAGGCCGCCTTGATGCATCCATCATTTCTAGGATTGCTGGTTACCTGGGCATATTTACCCCACATGGCCTTGCCTCCTTGTGTCACAAGGCCCAACTTGCTCACATTCCAAAGTTAGGACTTTTCTTTGCACACCTGAGGCTGCTCGCGGCAGCTCTGCAGCTGTCATCACGCCACAGAATGAATATATGGAATTATACTGTAAACACTATGGGAACCACTTGGATTACCATGAGAAGAAGTGAAAAAAGGAAAGTCAAAAGGCTTGTGAATGTTCAAAGAAGGCAAAAAAAAAAAAGATTGGATTGAAGGCTAAGCTCTATGACAAACAGTGTCATGCAGAGGAAACACAAATGAAGAAGACTATCAGGATGCATGAGAAAAGAAACACCAAACAAGCACGATGAAAAGACTCCACAGGAGAAGTACCTGCCTACCTGCTGGACAGAGACGGACAGTTGTGTGCAAAAGTACTTTTCAACATGATTAAACAAAAATGAAAAGAAAAAGTGGGAAAATGGGAAGTTCTTCTCATTGCTTTTGCTGTCTTCTGTCACGTTGAATGTCGCCCCTGTGCTGTGCCACCCTACCTTGGAGCTAGCTGATTACGAACTGAAACCTCAAAAAACTGTGAGCTAAATAAACCTTCCTTTCCTTCATTTTGAGCATCAGTAATTTTGTCTCCTCAATGAGAGAAAAGTAACTAAGACACCACAGTTGGTACTCAATTTTGATGTCTAGGTTTGCTTAGCAAGGCAGTGAAGGTGCTTTGTTGTTTTTGGTCTTAATTTTCTGCCTCTATTATTCTTCAAGGAGTGATCAATATTTGGTGGGGGTTTTTGCTGTAGTTGTGAAATCATTCTGTGCTTTGCTGATCCTTGGATATTTAATCAAATGAGATTCATGTTTTTCTAAATTCTACAAAGTTAAGTTGATTTATTTATTTTGTAATTTTTTATTAATTTTAATGAGAAAAATAGCAATGAAACAGTTTCAAAACAGGCTAGTAGGACAGTTACAACAATTAATACATTGATATTGTTGTCTTTGTAGTAGTTATTCAGAGTACAAGATGCAGACATGATATCTTGTCTAAACACTATTAGTACAAACTTTTTTCATTGAACTAAGAGAATGCAGCTGTATATCTACCCTAACTATTTTGTATGTACAGATATATATATATAGAGATAGATAGATAGATAGATAGATATAGATAGATATAGATAGATATAGATAGATATAGATATATTAATATGCTGAGCTGTAAAAGGCTCAAGTCAAGAACTTCTGACAATTGCCAGTTCTGCTGATAACCCACTACTTTTATGGACTATTGAACTATATTGGGTTATTTTCCTGAATTCAAGTACCTACAATCTTTGAACTGGCATCAAGTATGAAAAGGTCCTTTAAGATTTCTCCAAATACCACTTCTCTAACAGCAATGAAACACCCATCTCTGATAAAAACAAAACCAAAAAGGGGGATATAAATGAAGGACTATTTTGTAGTTAAGTTGATTTTTTTAAATGATTGAAATTTTCATTGAAATAACTACTACATTTTGACTTAAGAGAAGGTGTAGGACCAATATTCTTCTGAGGTATTTCTAACTTGGTATTTGTCAATGGGGATCATCTATGTTTTAAGAAGGCATGACATAGAGAGATGAAAAGAGTGCCTGCTCTTGTATAATATATCTAACTGCCTGGATGTCAGTAAGTTGAGATGTCATTGGTTTGCTTTTGGAACTAGCAGTTACAACAATTAATACATTGGTATTGTTGTCTTTGTAGTAGTTATTCAGAGTACAAGATGCAGACATGATATCTTATCTAAACAAGCAGTTAAAGGAATTTTTTAGCTGGATGTGGTGGCGCATGCCTGTAAGCCCAGCACTTAGATGCTGAGGCAGGAGGATTGCTGTGAGTTCGCCAGCCTGGGCTACTAGGTAAGTTCAAGGCCAGCCTGAACTGCATAGTGAAACCCTGTCTCAAAAAGGCGGAAAAAAAAAGAATTTTGTATTAGCCTACCACCTTACAATTTCTACTTTGTCTTCATTATACAAAGACTTTGTAGAAGTCATTCAGGTAAATTATCTATATGGCGCCTAACACCTGGATATTTTGTAAGCCTTTTGATAGCTTCACATTTCCTCTGGTTTTCAGTCCAGACATAAAGTGGTGTGTAGGAACCCCATGTAAGAATCCTACTGCATGGCGGTTATGCATCATGTAACGCAGACATGCCATCATATGCTTTTATTCCTCCTCCCTGCAATCCTAGACCCTGTATTTTACCTACACGAGTTACCACTATTTACACCATCATTACCTAATTGCCACTGAGTTTAAATATATATCTGAATGATATTTCCAAGTAACCAGAAGCGGTCAAATAGATGAGTTAATTTTGTCTGAATGAATATGTTCATTTTCTGAGACATCCTTTTTGCACTCTAGAGATCCAGTTACTTTACCAGGTGCCTATTTTCTAATCCAAGATGTAAGGAAAATGTATCAGAAGACAGTCATCACTGCTTGATGACCACAAGCCTTTTGCCCATCTATCTGCATCCCCTCTGCCTAACTGAAAGTTTGCCTTCTCATTGGTACCTAAAGAGAAGTATAATTTAAACAAATGATACAAAATACATATTATGGGATCCTTTACAGTTCTCCCAAATTTGTCCTTTAATTCAAATCCTTGTTTAATTCCTTTTGAGAAGGGTCAATTAGATGTAATAAGTAACTTCCTCCTGGGGTCGTGCATGGCATCACATGTACCTGACTTACTGTTGGGAAGCTGCATCACTGAGAGGAGACGCAGATGGGTACAGGTGAGGTTTAGACATCAAGAAGGAATAAACACAGATCTCTTTCCTTATGTTGCCTTAGAAAACACTTCTCATCTTAGATGCATTTTCTTTATCTCTCAGAAAAGCAGATGATCAGAGAAACAAAACAATGCAAGAGAGTCTTTATTGGCTTTTGACACTATAGTTACAAATATGCACCCTACTTTCAATAATGTAATACTCATTAAACTTTCTTTTTTTATTTTATTTTTTAAAAACTTTCTATATATAGATACTGACCTGTTAAAGACATGGTATAAAAGAAACATATCCATACTTCACTGTCCTGCTTTCCCGGGTAATGGGAACACAGAGTAGACGTAAGTTGCTCCTACATCTACCACTGGGAGAGAGTGTGCCCTTAGAAGGTTCATGCACTGGGCATAAAGAAAGCAAAGCTCAAATCCAACTACTTAGCAGGTTGGACAACACCTGAGGCCCAAGCCTGACCCAACAGTACCTACGAATGAATGATGATGTGGGAGACCAGCATCGCTGCCAGCCAGGAAGAGCAAGGTGCAACTTGGCACAGCAGTCTCGTCTTCAATTCTCTGCTCATGCTAGGGTTTGAATCACTGTTTAGAGTTCACAAGACATTTGTGTGCACCCCTTTTCATCTTCCAATACTCTTAAGATTAGACAGGCCAAGGCCTAGCACTTTTGTCTTACATGTGAGGAAAGTGAAGCTCAAGGAAGGTCAGGTCTTGCCTAAAGTGGTGGTGGGTGACTGAACCCCATAATCTCACTCACTGGGACTCCTTTGTAGGACTCCTTCTTAGAAAATCTTGATGGGAATTGAATCAGAATTTTCATGAGGACACTCACCAAAGAACCCTGATGAGTGGATGAGAACTGGCATGTCATAGCCTGGTTTCTGTTGCTGTCACAGGATACCTGAGATTAGGTCATTTATGAAAGACAGATGTCTAATTTGGTTCACAGTTCTGAGTTTGAAGAACATGGTGCTGGCATTGACTGGCTTCTGGTAAGCCTTCATACATAGTGGAACAGTAGCAGGCCAAGCAGGCACATGAGGAAGAGAAGCACATGCTTGAGACAGTGAGCTGCCAGGCTCACTGTAGAACAACCAGCTGGTGTGGTGACTAATCTAGTCCTGAGAGGTCTGATTTACTCCCCATAGTCTGAACTCCCTCTTCTAAGGCCTAATCTAGTCTGGAGAAGACTAAATTAGTCTCTCAAGAAAAGCATTTTCATGGGCTGGCAAGATAGCTCAGGGGACTAAGTGCCTACTTAGGCAAGCTTGGGGGACTGGGGTTTGATCCCTAGCACCACAGGCTGTGCTGGCTCCATCCCCAGGAATGCTGAGTTAGGTGTGGTGGTGCATGCCTGTGATCCAGCTCTCAGGAGACTGAAAACAAGAGGATCACTATGAGTCTGACCTGTGTAATGAGACTGTGCACCAAATACATGAAAAAAAAGAAAAATACCCCCATGTTCATGAGGGTAGATTCCTCATGAGCTCAAATGCCTCTTAAAAGATCCACCCATCTCTCAACATGGTCACTGACAGGCAAACTGCACAGACAAAAAGGGATCAGGGCACAAGACTATGTATGATCGTGCTGTATGATTATGGTGATCAGGAAATGTAGAGGGAAAGAGGGAGCCATGGAGGGAGGGACACTTCTAGATTACGTCCCCCAGAACCCTGTGTCTTCTGACATTTTATCTCTGGGTAAACTAGTGTCCAGGAAAAGCTAGTAGCTTATCTAAATTCATTCCCTGAGATGTGCTGAGTCATTGGGGTATATTCAATAAAGAAGTTTATAGCATTGGAATTGTGCTATCAAATGGGGGTACAATCTTAGCTTACCAGAGGTAGGGGTTCATGCATGTTTTCTGCTACAGATCCACATGTTACATGTCTGAAAAACTGAGAGGATCCTGGCGTATGACAGATACCTGCCCAAGTCACGGCTGTGTCGGGCTAAAGCTCTGCTCTTCCAATTCTCACCCTAATCCCCTGTTCACTACACCCTAGCAAACTGTGAAGGGACTGTAGAAGTGCCCAGTAGCATGACCATGTAAAGCAGGGGCTTTCCATCCCCTGAGTTCTTGGCCTGGAATTCAGAAACACAGGGCGAGTCCTAGATGGGAGGAGGCAGCCTCCCGCCTCTTTTCTCTGGCTTAGCTCTGGTTCACTGGTTGACCCCAGCTGATAACACCCGTGCGCCACTTCCCTCTGCCGACACCACACACCCTTTGTCCAGTACCTTCCTCCTCCTCTTTTCTCCTTTCCCTTTACATATATTTCTACCCTATGGCTTTGTAAAAGCTTGGCTGAGTGTGGCAAATGTTAGAACCTGATATGGCAGACACGAGGGTGGTCTTCAACTTTCAGATATCTTTCAGCTCTCAGCTTCTCATTTTAGCCAAGCCCTGTGTTGTGTGTGGTAAGCAGTTAGATCTGCTTCAGTGCTTCGACTACCAGAGCACTGGCCCCAGAGAGCACATGACTGGATACAAAAATACCCTGGCTGCACTTACATAATAATCTCATTTATATACGATGCTTGTCATCAGAAATCCAATTCTGCAGCCATCTTACAGATGAAAGTCTCAGGTAGGACTTCAGGGGCTGTAATGAGCAGGAAACTGGGCCAGGCCCCTGGGACAGGAGCCTTGTGTTATCCATTTCTTTTTTCCTCCTTTTTGACATTTGAATCAGGGCCCACTTTCCACCTCCGTCAAGCAAGAACAATTGTCGTGGAGGACTTTCTATTTTTCTCTCCCCTCTCTTTGGTGAAAAAGCCTTGGGTAAGGAACCTAACACAATGCTGTAATTATTTTCATATGTCTGGTACCTGGCCTAAGCCTGCACGCTATCGCAGCCCATGAATGCAGACTGGCCTCCACTATAGTACTGGCGTTGCCCCAATTTTACACAAGAGCAGTCTCCGAAGGGTCGTGATTGGCTTGGGTGTAGCCCTCGGATGACAGAGACCCAGTTTTTCCATTTACCTCTATCTCCCCTTAAAAGACCTAGCCTTGGCTTTGGAGACTTTGTGTACCCTCTTTCCAGGTTCCCAAATAGAAATGGAAAGCTGGCCATCAGGTGGCCGGACAGTGCACCCAGATCCACGTGACCTCGAGGGCTTTCTCTCCTCCTTTTGTGGGCCATTGCCATTGGCATTTGGAGTGAGAAATGGGGACAGATGTCTAAATAGAATAAAGCTATGCCATCTACTTCAGAGCTTTGTTGAGCCTTAAGAAAATGTGTCTGCAAATTCCAAAACACTGAATGAAAAGTATGTTGTTAATAATGATGAATAACTTTCCAGGCAGACGTGGCCCGAGGCTCTTACGTTGGCACAGCTTCGCTATCAAACCATACTACTCTGTGACCAAAGCAATTCTCTCATTTCCTTGTTACTAAATTTGTTTCATTTTATTTTGTAGCATTTTTCTCCTATAAACATTTATTTTACTTTTTAATCTTAAAGACTTCCTGGTTTTTGAAATTTACTTTATATGACTGTCACTTTTGTGTTTTATAGGGGAGTACATATTAGGCAACATGTCCCTTTTATTTAACCTTTTCTACCACTATTGAGCAACTATACAAAAAATTCTCTGATATTTCTCAGTCTTCATGGTGACACAAGTTGTATGGAGCAAGATTTTTCTATTTTAAAATAAATCTTTGTCTTACTCAACTCACATGGGTGCCATTTGACTGACGGCTAGACACTGAAAGGTCTGACACTTAAAACTCCATGAAGTATCAATAGCTAGGAAATTTCTACACACTCTCCATATCAGAAAATACTTCAACTTAGAATACATAACACGCCAGCTATCGAGATGTTACCAGGTTTGTCCTGAAGTCTCCTCTAGGAACCCCAGAGTGTTTCGTGCTGCAGGTATGAAGTGGAACCCAGGCCTATGGAGGTTCGGCTAAGGTCATACTCTCTGATGCAGAAGTCTGGAGCCCTGCTTGACCTTCCCTAAGCTGTGTCACCTGCCTGCAGTGGCTTCAGTACCTTTCACAGCAGGAAACAGCCAACCCTGATGAATGCTGAAGGCCTCTGTCCTTGAGCCCAGAGCTAACCCTGCTGTCTCTTTGGTGCGTGAGGACTTCTGCATTCTGTCTTCTGATCCAGGATAAGATTATTGTCACCTTGACACTAGAAAGTCACAGATACTAGTATGGTATGTCCAGACCTGACTTTCCCAAATATATATGAAATAGGAAACATACTTTTTGCGTTTTAGAATCTTTCATAATTCAGGTGGATTTCCCTTTCACCTCTTTTATCCTGCCACCACTAATAAAAGAACATTGATTAATTTTAGTGGCAATAAAAATCAATGATCTGGAAAATCTCTTTCAATGTGTTCCCTATGAAAATATATTTATTTACAAAACTGACTACTCATAGTGACTTGAGTTATCAATTGGCTCAAAACCTTACCTTTAAACTGCGGTCAATAGAAATCAGCATATTCACAAAAGGGAGGTGGGTGCCAGAGGGCTGAGCAGGAGGAGGTGCAAAGCCAGGTGCTCCCCGCTCATGGCTCCTAATACTGAGTATTTGTGAATCTGGTAAGTCCATTAGCCCTGGACTGGGAGCAATCATTGAGCATTTCTTATTTGAGACTTGGATAAATTCCACTTAAGGTGACTGAAGAGATACTGTCCTTGTCCTCTGTGTAACGACCCCTGTTCCAGTGGGCACCTGGATGCTCCCAGGATAGTAATGACTGTGAAATGTTCCCTTTGGCTGAAAGCCAAATCTCAGTTTTTCATTGTGTTATTTATTGAGAAAAAAATCACTGTCTCTAAAAAACACTGGGTTTAAAGAGTTTATAATTGTAGAAAGCATTTTCACTGTAGAGATTAAAAAAAAATTTTTTTTTTCTTTCAAGTCCATCAAATGTAGCCAGTTTGGAAACCACGAGTAAAGAAGTGAATTGCAGAAACGAGGACTGTGACAAATCCAGTGCCATGTGATCAATGCTATTCTGACACAGAGATCTCCATCTTGCTCTGGCCATGAGGACGATGGGCCTAGACAAATTGCCACCACAGCAAACAGGATACCTGGCCCAGTACAGGCCTCAGACATCGGGCTATTTAACGTCAGACACCAAATTTGCAACTCTCTTGAGGCACACAAGAGCATTAACCAGCTGTGTGAGCAAAGACAAGATAGTTTAAATGTCAGATTTCTTGAGATATGGTTTATGTTGTGAGGTATGCATTTTGATAAATCCATTCAGCAATGTAAACACTATCATGTGATGAAACAATTGCATCATCTCAAGAATTTCTCTCATGTTCTTTCATACTAAACTCCTTCTCCACTGCCAATCTGTGGCAACTACTTATCTGCTCCTAATCCTCATGGTCTGAAAACAGAAATCTGTGGTTTTCTTATTCATTAAAGTATTGACAATGTCATTGGGCATGTTACACACACCTGTAGTCCTGGCCCTCAAGGAGGCTGAGACAGGAGGATGGCCACAAGCTCAAGGCTGGCCTGAACTATGTAGTAAGACCCTGTCTGAATAAACAAAGACAAAGAGAGAGAGACTATTAATAATATCATCTATGTGACTGGGCTGTTGAAAAGATTAAATAAGGAAACATAAATAAAATTTGGTACAATGCCCAGTATAAAACAAACAGTAAATAAACATTAGTGGTTACTATTACTGTCACTGCTATTATTAAAAGGTTGACAGTTGAGATGTAACCCAGCAAACACAACAGAACAGTAAAGTTAGAGGTTGGAAAACATAAGCTTCCATGTAATACGGAAGCATTCGCTTCAGTGCCCTGCTGATTACAACAGTGAGGGACCGTGCATTTTTGCATTTTTCTAGGCAATCATTGTTGCATAGCTGGACAGGGACAGTATTTAAATGCTCCTTTTCTTTCCAGAGTGTAGAACACAAATATGATTTCTCTTTAATGGAAGGAGTCTTGAAATATTTTAAATGAGTGTCCTTACTTGCTCTCAGTTCCATTCCTCCCCAGTTTCCCTGCTGAAGAAGCCCAGGTTGATAAGATGGGACACACTGGTAGGCACTGTCAGTCCGAGGGCTGCGGCTCAGTATAAACAACAATGTCATCCTAAGAGTTACCCAAAATGAAAAAGGAAGTAATTAGTCCTCTATCTCTTAAGATACTTAGATTCTGGTGAAGAATCATTCATGAGAGATGCTATAGAAATAATTTGAACATTATATAAATAGTCCAGTAATATGAGTTGTTGGACCAAGTATTTCTTAAGCTCCTTCTAACCTGAGAAGCATGATTCTACATACATTTGTTCCCTTTGTCATGTCTCCATGTGATGGTTGTTATGTCAACTTTATTGTACCATGTAGTTCCCAGATATTGATATTTCTGTGAGAGTGTTTTTCATAAAATTAACATTTGAATCAGCAAAGCAGATTGCTTTCTCTTGCAGGTGGGCCTCATCCAATCAGTTGAAGACCTGCATAGAAGAAAAAGACTAATTTTCTCAGACGGAAGAATTCTGCCTTTTTTCTACCTTCAGACTCAAACCTGACCTGATACATTGGCTCTTCCTGAGTCTTGATCCCTCTAGCCTTTAAATCAGTACTATTAGCTATCAGTGCTATCAGCTCTGTGTTTCCCAGGCCTCTAAAACATCAGCTGTCCTGGTTGTCCAGTTTCCTGACTCATGCTGAAGATTTGAAAATGACCACCCTTCAACATTGTAAGAGCTGATTCCCTATAATAAATTATTTCAACTCCATATGTTATCCTATATTTCTTTCAAGAACCCGGGTGTACTCTGAAACATTTTGTCTGTAATTTCAGAGTCATAGGAATCATCCTGAGTCCTTAAAGATGATTCTTTGCCTTGGCTTTTACAAATGCATTTACCTTCCTGCAATTGCTTAATCAAATTCATTTGATGTTTTGCTAATCCACTTTGATATGAGAACATATATTAAAACTTCTTGAAAAGCTTGAAAAAGGTTGTACTATGTCCTAGACTGTAAAATTTTAATTAGAATCCTAGAGTAGCAGCCAAATTTTTATTTTATTACAGGAGAAATTTGTCTAAATTACATACATACCAATGTGATGGAGTTTATGTATTTATTTATTTATTTTGCAGTACTGGGGATTGAACTCAGGACCAAGTGCTTATTCCACTGAGCTATCTCCCCAGCCCCTGGAGGTCTTAAATAGCTAAGCATTTTATATCTAACAGCCTTTTGTATTTGTCTTATTTTGCATTTTGCTTATTACTGTTAAGAGCAGTAACTGGGGGCCGGAAGTGACGCACCTGCCAGGCGGCATCACAATGGGTGACGACAGTCCGACAGCACTTCCTCTTCCGGCCATCTTCCGGCCGGCTCCCGGGTAGAAGCGCGGAGGCCCGCGTCCCGCAGAGCCCCTGCCGGCAGGATGTTCCGAGGGTTAGGCAGATGGTTCGGCCCGCAGATTGCAGGGACTGATGGCGGCGAGGACAGAGCGCCCCAGCAGGTCCCCAGGGCCGCGGCGCAGCCGGGGACCGGGCAGCAGCCGCAGGATGCCGAGCCCCTGCACCGGGCCGCAGGCCTCGGCAACTATCTGTGTCACCTTGCGAGTGCTGCCACCAGAAAGATAACTGAGTCCTTGACGGAAACAGCCCAGACGATAAAGAAATCCGTGGAAGAGGGAACAGTAGAGGACATCATTGATAAGACAATCCTAGGAGACTTTCAGAAGGAGCAGAGAAAGTTTGTGGAGGAGCAACACTCAAAGAAGGGTGACGCAGCCGCGCCGCCCTGGGCGGACGGCACCGACGAGGAAGCCATCCAGCGGCAAATCCTGGCCCTGGCAGCGGACGAGAGGAGCTTCCTCCGCGACCCCCCAGCCGGCGCGCGGTTTCGCTTCGACCTGGCTCACATGCACCCCGTGGCGGCGGCCATGCTGCGGGAGGACGCGCTGCTGGCCCAGAGGCGCTTCGCCCTGGTCCCCAGGCTCGTGAAGGAGGAGGTGTTCTGGAGGAACTACTTCTACCGCGTGGCGCTCATCAAGCAGGCGGCCCAGCTCGCGGCCCTGGCCGCGCAGCCGCAGGCCTCGGGCGGGGCGGACGCCGGCCGCGCGGGCGCACCATCGCGAACGCCGCCTGTGGTGGTCGGACCTCGGCGTCAGGCTCGGGAGGATGAGGAGGAAATTTCCACAAGCCCGGGCCTTGCCGAGTTCGTCAGTGATGACTTCGATGCCTGTAACTTAAATCAGGAGGACTTAAGGAGAGAAATGGAGCAGCTTGTGCTTGACGAAAAGGAAGAGGAGGCAGCTGCCCCAGAAGAGGATTCCACCGATTGGGAGAAAGAACTGCAGCAGGAGCTTCAGGGGTACGAGCTGGTCACAGAGGCAGAGACGCGGGATGAGAACTGGGATGAGGAAATAGAGAAAATGCTGCAGCAAGTAAACTAGCAGCGTCCTGCAGGGAACGGATGACCCGGAC
>NW_004524612.1:6204761-6208296 GCF_000260255.1 Octodon degus | reverse complement strand
TCTCAGGCCAGAAGAAAATAGAGGGGTGAATGTTTGCTACTTATGAGCTGTATGTGTGCGCAGGACTTCTGCTTTTTAATTAACTATCCTCCCTTGCAAATAACAGTCACAGTGAAATTACCTCTCGCAAGTTGCTTTGCTTTTGTAATTTATTATGGTTTGGGAATCAGCTACCAAAAACCAGCATGAAGGCCCTGGGTTCAGTTCCTATATATATATGAGAGAGAGAAAGACAGAGAGAGATAAGAGAGAATATGGGAAAGGAGCCAGGACATTGTATGGTCTCTGTGCCAGATTTCTTGGCCACCTTTTTGATAAACATCTCATTAGGTGACTATTAATGCCAATTTCAAAGAAGTCGGGAAGGAAGCAGAGGAAAGAATCTAACCCCGCAGTATTCCGATTTGAAAAGACAAGGAAAAAATATGAGGTCAGGGCAGAGGGTGTGGGTGGAGAATAAAAATCTCCAAGAGGCAGGAAAGACTAGGCCTGTTTTTCTTTGAGCTTGTTTGTCCCAGCTTCTCCTTTCTCCCAGGAGGTGTACCTAGCTCTTGGGTACAGGTAAAAGTTATGTTCCTGGATCTTGGCACCATGGCAATACTCCAGGGGTAGTGTGAGGAGGAAGTGCTGAGGTCACTGACGTCAATGGCAGAAACCATTACATAACAAGCAGGCTTCATCCAACCTGCTGAATGTTCCCCACCACACTTGTCCTCACAGACTACTAGGAAGTATGTTCCTGAGCTCTGACCTCAGTGCCTGAACCCTTTTCAGCTGAGTCCCTTCTAAGTTCTAATGCCCCTGCAAACTTGTTGGGGAGGCCCCATGGTCACGCAGAAGCTGACTCAGCAGATCTGGGTGGGCCTGAGGTTTCTAACCAGGTTCCTGGTGATGCACCATGAATTGCGGTGGGCCACAAAGTCTCAGCTTTTTCAACTCTGGTTGAATGAATGAGTTTTAAGAGGAAAGAGAATAGTTACAAATCAGCAATGAACTTCAAAATGAACGTAGAGGACGTCTACGTCCCCAGAGGGTCTCCAAGACCCATCCCAGGTGAGTGATGAAACTGGAAACCCAAAGTCAGGGCCTGTCAGTTTCTCACGAGTGAGTTTCCAGGACACCATGCAGCTTCTCCTGAGAGCAGTGCCTGCAAATCACTGAAAGAAAGGGATCTCTGGAACTGAAGGAGAAAGTGGAATAGGTATATGAGGAAGCGTCAACAGAGAAAAACAGCTTATTTCTCTTACAAATGTCCAGTCATGAAAAGGACAGCTAACTTAAAAGATGTCTCTAAAATCTGGAGTTTAGTTGAAAATGGTAGGAATCACAACTAAAATTTTAAGAAGCAGTCATTTATTATGTATAAAATACCTTACTTTTGCTTCCCCTGAAAGCAGAGCCTGAGGCAAGGATTTGGGTGCAGGTAGTTTAGTTGGGAGGTATGGTAAGCAGGATTCCAAATAAGTAGCTCCAAAATTTCCACCCTGATCCCTGAGACTGACTGTGTTGAGATACCATGATTGAGATTATTTAGCAAAACGAAAGCAAAAATCAGCTGACTGAGTTCATCAAAATGGGAGATTCTTCAGGTTGATTTAATCTAACAACTCTTTTTATACAAGTGGAAACATTTCCCCAGCTGGTTGCTGAAGATTTGAAACACATGAGTTGATGTGCTTTCCCAAGCTTGGGAAGTGGAGCAAGAAATGAACTTGAGCGTGTCCTCTAGCAGTGAGCATAGCCCCAGGTGGCATTAAGGTTTCAGGGACCTTAGAGCTACCGCTGCAAGGAAATGGGTGAAGCAGGCTCTTTCCGGGAAGCACCTAGCCTGGCTGGCGACTGCATTTCCTTCAGCCTGGTGAGACCCTAAGCAGAGAACTCAGGCGATGTCACCAGACCTCTGACCTGTGGAACAGGTTTCACATTTATTGCAGGTAATGACGATGTGGTGATTGGATCATGGTGATGCGTTACACAGCAATGAAGCAGTAATGCAAGAGGTAACCTCAGGAATTGGGCAGAAGGGAGTGGAGGGGAAAAGGGAGAGAAAAGAGCCACCATAGCAGCACCTGATGGGAGGTTGTGGTGGGCAGCAAGAAGCACTCAGCTCTCCCTTGTTCTCAAAAGATGCAGAACTCCTTCCAGAGTCGCCCACCAAGCACCACAAGGGGGCAGCACCTACCTGCTGACACCATCTCCACCTTCCCTGCCCCAGTTAAGAGGATCCAAAGAGCCTGGCACTTCTGGTCTATGCTGGTAGTGTAGTGCAAGAGCCTCCAAGAAGGCCCCACAGTGAAGGGCAGAAAGGAACAAGCTCCTCAAGGTGGGTGGGGGAGCATTTGCATTTGAGCCCCCTGTGGCTTCCACTTCTGCTACCAGTTGGAGAAAACGGTCTACTTTCAAAAAGGGGAAGGGGATCAAGAGGTGGGTGGATGGGGGAGGGAAGAGGAAACGAAGATAGGAAAGATGCAACCCAGGTGGGAAGAGAGCCGAGGAGAAATAGAAAGATTTATTATACACATGTACCAATTTCCAATGGTCAATGGAATTATGTACTACAAGCACTGACAAGCTTTTTAAAAAGGGGTCTGAGCTTATACAGAAAATATTAAAAACCTGCAGTGAACATAGAAGTAGGCTAAGGTAATGTGAGATCAGTGTTTTTAAGAAACAAAGTGGGCTGGGGAGATGGCTCAGTGGAATAAGCACTTCCCTGGCAAGCGCAAGGGCCTAAGTTCAATCCCTGGCTCCACCAAAAAAAAAAAAGTAATGGATAAATAAGAGTCCTGGAGTGTCAGATCTGAGGTGGGGGAGCCAGAGATGCTTCTCAAAGGAGTCAGGTGTGCAGCAAGCAGGGTCAGAGTGACAGCCAGGACCCACACTGACTCCCAATGCTGCTGCTGAGTCGGGTGAAACAGTGATAAACCTCAAACTGAGAACTTCTAAGTTGTTCCTTGCATTCCTGTCATCCCACGGGCCTGGTCTTACTCCAGACAGGAGTGGACCTTGAGACCTCTTGTAACCTCCAACTTCATTTCACACCAAAGCACATCAGGCTTTGTACTGGCAGGTATGTTGTAGAGGTACAGCATGTTAATAATACAAAATCATGGCATGTAGTTTAGTGTTGCCTGCAAAGAAACATGGAGGTTAATAGGAAAAGTCAGAGTTAAGTTGATATTTTCTGGTTTGTTATCTATCTCCAATTGATCTACAGTCATTGTGATTTGACAACTGGTGGCCAACTTGTAATACCCAGCTGAACTGAGTGAGTGTGGTGCTGGCTAAGGAAGGCCCACCTGAGGAGTGGTGCCAACAGCGTAAAAAACGAGAACTGGAGAGGAAGAAAGGGGGCTCTAGGTGCTCCTGGAGGAGCTTGTCATGCTGGTTCTCCTGATATGAGCTTGGCTGTTATCATTGGAGGAGCTCAGGACTTTGGTGTCACTGGGCATGTCTGTGGTTACTTTTGAGGAACTCTGGTCCTTTCTTTGAGCATTGTTTCCTGGCTCCAGAAAGAAAGGTGGTGCACTGACCA
>NW_004524612.1:6179631-6203936 GCF_000260255.1 Octodon degus | reverse complement strand
TCCTATAAATTCTGTGTTCTGTATTGTACTATTTTGCTTGCAAACCCTGAATACAGTAGTCATGTAGAGACTTTTAGCTTAACTTGATGTATCTATTTCTCACTCCTGGAGTTGTGTATCAGTGAGTGCTCACTAGAGAAACATTTAATATAAGATATATAAATATGTCATGTGATGGGCATCAACCCCACTCTCAGGAGGCTGAGGCCAGAGGTTTGCATGAGTCCAAGGCCAACTTGGACTACATAGTGAGACCTTGTCTCAAAAAGCAAGGGAAAAAAGCAAGTTTTACAAGGCAGGCTTACAGCAGCTGCCTGCCATTGAGTGTGGGGGCGTGCAATAGGGCAGTCCTCTCTGGAGACCCACAGGATCCGGGTGAGGCTCACAGGCCTGCGGTTCCCTGCAGCGTCTTGTGGGTCTGTATCATGAGGCTGAAGTGTCTGCTCCGGAAGCCAGGAGATGACATCTGAAGTGAAGGTGAACCCCAGAACTCCTCCAAAAAAACAGAACCAAGCCTGCCTGCCTTGTTCCCCTTGTACCCCATCCAGGTGACAACCTATTGTTAAGTGCACTCACACCCAGGGTGGGGTTCTATCTTCAGTAAATCCCTTCAGCCATGCTCAGAGCTATGCTGAGCCCATGTAGTTGGACATTTTTTACTCAAGTTAACACAATCAGCAAACTATTCCAAGTGAAGCTGACTCAGGGAGAAATGGACAAAAACACATTCATTTCCAACTTCCTGCTCACACGGTCTTGCTCCTGCTTCTGGACCAGTCATCCTAAGTGACATCTACTGTATTTGTGAAGAGAGAAATCTATTACTTCATTATGAGCATGTAGACCTCTCATCCTGAGGAGCAGAGTTTATATAACAACAGATAAAGCTTGATAAAGTCATTGGTAGACTTTCCCCATACCTACAAAGAAGCTTAGTAAGATTTTCTAAGCATTTCCTCTCACTTGTTTCAAGTTGAGTTCCAAGAATTTAAACTTCCTTGGGGGGTGGTACTCCAGTTATTATTAAAATAACCTATTTACCACATGAGGGAAGCATTTGCAGTATATTTGAGCTTCACATTAAATATCTGAGTGTAAAAGCCAGAAGATATACATAATCTGAAGAGAAACCAGAATATTGACACCTGGGTGTAAAGTGAGGAAAAACAAAGAAGTGATGCTTCAGAAAAGAGGAAACAGGGCCGGGGAGATAGTTCAGTGGAATAAACACCTGCCTGGTAAGAGCAAGGTCCTGAGTTTGATCTCTGGTACCAAAAAAACCAAAACAGTTTAGGAGCTCCATTAGGATGGTTGCTAGGGAACCAGTGGAGACCCTACTTCAAGGCTTTTACTCAAGGCTGGTCCGTCAATCCTCTCTGTGCTTCATGTCTCAAGAAATGATCGGAAGCAGCAAAGCCTCTGTTCCTAGCAGAAGTGCAAATGACGTTTTGCATGGGCCAAGTGCATCCTGGCCAGGGAAGTGCCTCCGTGACGCTAAACCATAGCTGGGAAAAGGGAGATTCCCGGCAATGCTGTGGACCAGACCAACTTCGGGAGCAAGTGAGAATCAGTGGCAGGTCAGTGTCTGGGAAGGGACAAAGTCCTGTTCTTATCACCACAGCATGAAGCCCAGTTCCCCTAATTCACTCCAAAGGTTCAAAGGATCCCCTGGTGTTCATGTAGAATGACCTTGAATCACTGAGCAAATGTTTCATCTAGTCTCTTTCCGGAAGCTCTATTGGGTTACCATGGAAGGGCATTGCAAGAATTGTAGGATGAAGCACCAGCTCTTCAAAACAGGAAATCAAGATGTTGCTGGTCTGAGAACTTGAGCTTCAGACACGTGTATTGTTGTCTCATTTTAAAATTTATACCTGTTAGTATTCCAGGATGATGGGTTTATTCTGTGAAATCTCCACATGCTTCTTCTCTATGGTACTCAACAAGTCCTCTTAATGCATTGCCCTTTTCTTTCCCCTCCTGCTTATCCCCATCCACATGTCTAGAAATCTACCTTCTGGCTTTCTGTCCTTTCTCTTTTGTCTTAATTTTTTATTAATTTTTATGTGTTTTTTAGTTTCTTGCATATGAGAAAGTGCACTGTTTAACTTTCTGAGTGTAGCTAATTTTAATCAACATCATGGTTTCTAGCTCCATTCATTCTCCTGCAAATGACATGATTTCATCATTCTTTATGGCTGAGTAATATTCCTTTGTCTGTGTCTCTGCCACATTTTCTTGGTCTGTGTGTCTGTTGGTGGGCAGCTTGGCTGTTTCCGTAGCTTGGCTGAGTGTGTGGTCACTGCATCAAGTCATTCTTAACTGTTTGCAAATGCGCCCAAGAGTGGCACAGCTGGCACTCATAAAAGAACCAAGTGCTGACTAACTGAGCTGAAAAGAGCCTCACCTGAGGTTGCTCAGGTTCACGAGGAGGAGGCGTGGAGACAAGAAGAAGGTCGCCCGACTCATGAGTCTTCGGTTTTTCTCCTCACTGGTTTGCTTTCAGCCAAATCTCATAATTCACAAACACACACACTTTTACACTGAGGCAAAAAATAATCTCTGCCATTGATGACCAAGCACAAAGTAATCACGATCAGAGAATAAAAACCAGTTTCTGCTTTGTTTTCCTGTCGCCGAAATGTTGTTAACGAACCCCAGAAAACACCACGGGTGACAGAAGAGAGAATGTGCCCTGCTGAAGGGATCCTCAAAGGAAAGCCTTAGGGAAACTCCTGCCCAACCCTGCCTGGCCCCCAGAGAAACCCTGACAGTTACCCACACAGAGGAAAAATGGACCGGAAGAAAGAACATGAGCTGCGTTCCAGCAGAAGCTAAGACCTGGGTAAAGAGATCCCCAAAAGAAGGCAGGAGTGGGCGAGGGAAAGGAGGCCGTGCAAGCTGGCGTGCAGAGGCAAGGAGAGGAAGCAGGGCTGGGCGGACAGACACACAGGCGAGGGAAGCAGAGAGGTGACAGGGCTGGGCGTGTAGGTGTGGGAAGGGGGCAAGTTGAGCACCCTCCAGGGTCAGAGAAGCACATGTTGATAAGATGACCGCTAGGGAAGGAGAAAAGTACATTCGATAATCTGGTAATTTCCATTTAGCACTTACAGTCGCCCGAAAAAATGTTTGATGGTGCTTAAAATCTGCAGGGTTCCCCCCCCCCCCAGCAAAAATCAATCAGTCTGGGCTTGTCCTTTCTTAGTGGGGAAGATGTTCCACAATTCAATGCGTTGAAATCAGAGGAAAGCTGAACACATTAGGTAGAGAATAGCGCCTCCTGCTGGCCATCACTTTGCAGTGCTTTTCATTTTCTTTCAAAGAGCGGCAGGTATGGATTCTGTTTTGCTTCTTTTTGTTTTGAGACAGGACCCTTCTGTGCAGCCCAGGCTTGACTGCAAACTCGTGATCCTCCTGCCCTGGCCTCTAAGCATTGGGGTTATAGGCGCACACCGCCAGACCAGGCTGGAAGCTTTTCCAGTCTTTTATTTTTTTATTATTGCATGCTTGCAGTATATCTAATGGTGACAGTCATCATGGGGAACTGGAATGCGTTCGTAACACATCTCCCTTCTTTGTTCATCCCCTCCGAAGTGTTTGTCTTCTTCCCATCTGCCCAAGACCTATCTACCTATTCCTGTTACTATTTCTCTATTTTGTTTTATACTTTAAGTTTCTCCTTTAAGAGGACCCGTGTGATATTTAAGCTCTTGTGTCTGATTTATTTCACTTGATATTATGGTCTGAAGGTACAACCATTTTCCTAAAGTGACCCCAGTTTACCCTTCTCTACGGCAGGGCAGTGCTCCACAGTGTATAAATGTCACATTTTCTCCATTCATCTGTGGAGCACCATGTAGGCCACTTCCAAGATTTAGTTATTAGGAGTTGTGCTGCCCTGAACGTGAGCATCCGTGTAACACTGTAACATGACATCTTTAATTCTTTAAGGAACGTACTAGAAGGGGGACAGCTGGATTTGCATCCTCACCAACAATGCGCTAGGGTTCCCCCCCCCCCCGATTCTCCAGCATTGGTTGTGATTTGATTTCTTATGATGGCCATTCTTTCTGGAGTAAGATGGAATCTCAGTGTTGTTGTAATTTGTTTTTCTCTAATGGCCAGAGAACATTTTTTCATGTATTTAGTGGTACTTCTTCTATGAAGTGTCTGTTCATTTCACCTGCCCATTTTGAGTGAGGTCTTTTATTTGGGGGAGCATCTAATTATTTTTAATCTTTGTACATTTTAAATGTTAGTCTGCTGCCCAAGGAAGAGCAGAATTTTCGCCATTCTGCAGGATTTCTCTTTACTCTATTGAATGTTTACTTTGCTGTGCAGAAAGAGCTTTTTATTTTGGCATAAACCCTCTTGTCGACTCTTGGTACTATTTCTTATGCAATTGTGGTTCTGTTAAGAAAATCTTAGTGTAGCCTATGTTCTCAAGAGATTTTCCTGTTTATCTTCCAGCATATTAAGTGTTTATGGTGTAGCATTTAGATCTGTGATCCATTTTTGTTTTATTCTAGTACATGGTAAGAGGTATGGATCTAGACTCAATCTTCTGCATGTGGATAGACAGCTTTCCCAACACCATTTATTAAAGAAATGCCTTTCCTCCAGTGTATGCTTTTGGCCTCTTTGTCAAAGCTCAGATACCTGACTGGGGTATATGTTATTACATTCGCCATCTGCTCCATTAATCTGCATATCACTTATTATACCATATCATGGTGTGTTTTTTAATCACCACAGCTTTGTAATATAACTCAAAATCTGAGATTGAGATACCTCCTACTTTGCTCTTGGTACCCAGGTTGCTTTTGGTATTCTGAATCTCTTCTGGTTCCAGATGAATTTTTGGGTGCATTTTTCTAGTTATTTTAGCAATGTCATTGGTAGTTTGAGTGGGATTATGTCAAATCTGTGTATCAGTTTGGCTGCATGGCCATGTTGGCTAAATTGGCTCTGCCTATCCAGGAACTAGAGCTATCTTTCTATTTTCTGATGTCCTCTTTGATCAATTTTTCAGACTAGTAGCTTTTGTTGTAGAGATTTTTCCCTTCCTTGGTTAGGTTATTCCCAAGTATTTATTTTTTCTTGAGGCTATTGTGAATGGTATTGCTTTCCTAATCAGTGAATTCATTATTATTGTACGGAAAAACTATTGATTTTTTTAGCCTGCCATATGACTAAATTTAGTTAACAAATTTGGGCATCTATTGGTGAATTTTGTGCTCCTCTATAGAGAATGATGTCTTATGTAAATAATGATAATTTGGCTTTTTTCTTTTCCATATACATATACTTTTATTTCCATCTCTTGCATGATTCTTATGGTTAATGTTTGAAGCACTATGTTGAGTAGGAGTGATGACAGTGAATATACTTGTCTTGTTCCTGATTTTAGAGGGAGAGCTTTCAGATTTTTCCCTATTTAATATGGAGTTGGTAGTAGGTTTGTCATAAATAACATTCATCAGATTAAAACAAAGTCTTTCTATACCTGTTTTCTTCAGAGTTTTGTCATGAGTGTATGTTGGATTCTGTCAAAGGCTTTTTCTCCATCTATTGAGATGATCATATGGTTTTTGTCCTAGCTTCTGTTTATGCGATGAATTACATTTATTGATTTATGTACATTGAACCATTTTTGCATCCTTGGGATGAAGCCTACTTGATCATGATGTATGGTCTTTCTCATGATTTATTACATTCTGTTTGCCAGTATCTTGGAGAGGATTTTTTTTCATAATTTTATTGAGAAACAAATAGCAATGAGATAGTTTCAAACCAAATTGGTAGGACAGTTTCAATAATTAATGTATTGCATACATTCTTCCTAGTGGTTAATTGCTGTACAAGATGCGGACATGATATCCTATTTACAAACACCATCAGAACAAATCCCTCTATTCATTCAGAGAATGTAACTATATATCTATCCTAACCACTTTGAATACACAGATACAAAATGGACATTCATCTGTATCCTTTTTTTTTTGTTAAGTTCCATCATTTAAATATTATAGGTGTGTAAACTCAGGAAAATATTGTAAAAGAGTTCAATAGTCCATAATAGTATTGGGTCTTCTGCTTCACTGTCAGTGTCAGCCATGTGGATGAGTCATGGCCATTGCTTGGCCAATGTGCTCTCTGTGAAAGTCTGAGAGAATGTTTTCTCTCCATGTGACTCTCCTAAGGCACACTGTACATCATTGATCACTTTCCTCTTTGGCCCCATAATCTCCTTGATCAGAAAATTTGGGACACTACTGAGTTATGGGATGTTACAGTACAAGTTCTCATATATCCTGAGTCTTAGTTGACCTTGGAAGGCTAGGGCCAAAATGTTGGTTTTCCCTGCAGCCCTCCTTTTTCTCTAATTTTGGTCTGCAAACTTAGGTTGTTAACCATCCAGAAGACAAGTTTATTATTATTACCATGCAACCTAGGCTATTAAGTTTAACCTCACTATCTGTCTGAATATCGAACATCTTAGGCATAACATGGAACAGGTATTTTTCATCAAGTATTGATATGTTGAACTTTAAGTCCCTATAGAATATGATGAAAATACATTTAAAAATTAGAATATATTTTTAAAAATAGGCACAAAGAATTATATACTTCTTATGTTTACACATAAGTCCAAAAATCTCACTATATACAACCTTGAAGCAGGACAGTCCCACAATATTCCTTTTCCTATCTCTTGCCTTCATTCACCACCCCCTTCTTTTTGAATAATCATCTACCTGAGAGACAGCACAGCAGCAACTGGCATGTCATGACAAGCAGCCTGTATTCAGAAGACCAGAATGACAGGCACTCCAAGCATGAAACTACTATTACAGATCACCATCTTCAGTGCAGTTGCTTAGTTTACAGGTATCAGTATACATAGTTAGACAGGGTGAGAATCTTTCCAATTAACTGCTAGATTCAAAAATCTTCTGGATTGTAGAGGATTTTTGTTTTTATGTTCATGAAAGTATTGTTCTCTTTCTTGGTTGGATCCTTTTCCAATTTTTTTTCTTTCTTTTTTGTTGTGGAACTGGAGATTGAACTCAAGATTGAACTGGAGATTGGCATGCAAGTGCATATTTACTGAGCCATCTCCCTGGCCTCCCTTTTCTGATTTTGAAATCAGGGCAATGTTAGGTTCCATGAATGACTTTGGGGAGAGAATCAGAATAGATGGTCTATGTGTCAACCTGGTAAAAAGCCATTGATGAGAAACCAACAGCCAACATCTTACTAAAAGGGCAAAACCTGAAGGACTTCACTTTGAAATCAGGAACAAGACAAGGATGTCCATTGTCTCCACTCCTAGCCAATATAGTTCTGGAAACATTAGCCAGAGCAACTAGACTAGAGAGAGAAGTAAAAGGAATAAGTATTGGAAAAGAAGATATGAAATTATCATTATTTCCAGCTGACATGATATTCTACATAGAGGACCCCCAAAACTCTACCCAGAGTCTTGTAGATTTAATCATGAAATTCAAAAACATAGCAGGATACAAAGTCAACACCCAAACATCGGTTGAATTTTTGTACATAAACAATGAATGCACTGAGAGAGAAATTAGGAAAACCATGGCTTTCACAATAACATCCAAAAAAATAAAAAATAAAAAAGAAATACTTAGGAATCAGTCTCACAAAGGATGTAAAAGATTTATACATTGAAAATTATGGTACTCTGAGGAAAGAGATTGAATAGAACTTGAGAAAAGGGAAAAATATTCCATGCTCCTGGATAGAAAGAACCAACATTGTTAAAATGGCCACACTTCCAAAATTGTCATACAGATTCAATGCAGTCCCAATTAAAATACCATTAGTATACCTCACAGAGCGAGAAAAATTCTCTCAAATCTATTTGGAACCAGAAGAGACCCAGAATATCAAAAACAATCCTGGGCAACAAAGGAAAAGCAGGAGGCATCACAATCCCTGACCTGAAATTATACTTTAAAGCTGCTGTGATAAAATCAGCATGGTACTGGCATAGAGACAGACCTGAGGATCAGGGGAACAGACTAGAAGATGCAGACACAACTGAAAACACTCAGCCACCTTATCATTGATAAATGGGCCAGACATGCTCCCTGGAAGAAAGACAGCCTCTTTAATAAATGGTGCTGGAAAAACTGGCTTTCCACATGCTGAAGGCTAAAACTAAACCCATAGCTATCGCCAGGCACAAAGCTACAGTCAAAATGTGTCAAAGATTTAATATTAAAAAGAAACACTAATCTTCTGGAGGAAAATGTAGGTAGAAATCTTAAAGAAATACAAGTAGGTAGAGAATTGATGAACAAAAACCAAACTGCTTGGGAAATACTTCAAAGAACCAACAACTGGGATCTCATCTTTTAAAAAGTTTCTGCACTTCAAAGCAAATCTCCAACGGAGTAAAAAGAAAACTCACAAACTGGGAAAAAAGTATAGCTAACTGTCCCTCTGAGAAAGACCTTCTATCTAGAAAATACAAAGAATTTTAAAAGATCAGGCCTTCCAAATTCAAACACATAAACAAAAATGTGGACACCTGAGATGAATACACACTTCTCAGAGGAAGAAATACAAATGTTAAGTAAATATATGAAAACATGCTCAACATCACTGGTCATTTGAGAAATGTAGATTAATTTCATTGAAGAGTTTAAAGAGTATTATTGCTTGTGCTTTTTTGAGGTTCTTGTAGAATTCAGCAGTGGATTCATTGGAATCTCAGTTTTTCTTGGTAGGATTTTTACTATTATTGTTATTACTGTTTCAATTTCATTACTGGTTGTTGGATTATTTGATTTGGGTCTTTCCTTTTGTCTAAGATTGGCTAGTGGTGTATTTATTCTGTTTGTTCTTTGAAAGAAGCAGCTCTTTGATTCACTGAATTTTTTGGTCTCAATTTCATCATTTATGCTCTGATCTTAATTTTTTTTCCTTATACTATTTGGATTTGGATCGTCCTTAGTTTTTCTAGGATCTCAAGGTACGTCATTAAGTTATTTATTTGGAAACATTGCATGTTTGATGAGGCCATTCACATTCCCTCTGAGGACTGTGCTCATTGTCTCTCGTAAATTCTGGTATGCTGTACTGGCATCGTTGTTTGATTCTGGGAACCAGTTTGCTTTTATTTCTCCCACGGCTCATTGGTTATTGAAGGGTGCATTGTTTAGTTTCCATGTGCTTGCGTAATTTCTGTGATTTCTTTTGTTATTGATCTCTAGTTTGATTGTGCTATGATATGATAATGTGTGTGTGGTAGTTTAAATTCCTTTGTACTTAATTAAGTGTGCTTTATTGGCCAGTGTGTGGTCTACCATGAGGACAGTTCCAAGTGCTGCTTTCAACTGCTGCTGAAGGACGCATATTCTGTTACTGGATGGACTACTGTGTAGTTATCTATTAAGTCAATTTGCTCAAAGCATTGTTTCAACTCGGCTATTTCTTTTGTTGTTTTATCTGGTTAATTTATTTACGACAGTGGGATATTGAGATGCCCACTATCATTGTGTTGATTTTTTTTATCTTTTATGTCTAGTAGTATTTGTTTTATTTGGTTGGTCACACTGGTGTTTGGTATGTATATGTTCATAAGTGTTATTACTTCCTATTGAATTATTTCCTTAAATAACCTCTTCTGATCAATTCTGGCTTTTAGTCCACTTTGTCGGAAAATAGAATAGTTACTCCTGCTTGTTTTCAGGTTTTCATTGCATGGGAAATTGTTTTCCATTCTTTAATTTTTAATCTGTGAATTTCATTTTGGGGTTAAATATATTTCTGGTTTACACAATACTGTTGGGACTTGTTTTTTGATCCATTGTGCAAGCTTGTGTCTTTTGATTACAAAACCGAGACCATTCATATTGGCAGTTATTACTGGAAGGTATTAGCTTATTATCTTCATTATTTTTCCTTTGCTGATTTGCTTTTTCTCCTTTCTGTTTTACTGCTCACCCTGCCTAGTATACTCATTGTATTGGACATTTTTGCATTGTTATTTTTATTGTTTCTTTCTAGAATATCCTTCAGAACTTTTTAGAGTACTAATTTGGTGGTCATGAATTTCTTAAATGCTTTTTGTTAAGAAATTATCTTATTCTTATATTGCCATCAACTCTGAAAGACAGTTTGCAGGATACATCAGCCTGGATTGGACATTGTTTTGCTTTAAAGCTTGAAACACGTTACTCCAGGTTCTCCTGGCATTTAAGAGTTGTGTTGTAAGGCCAGGGAGATATCTCAGTAGAATAAGTGCTTGCCTGGCAAGTACAAGTGCAAGGTCCTGAGTTCAATCCTTGGTACTACAAAAAACAAAACAAAACAAACTCAAAGACTTGTTTTGAGAACGCAGCTGTAATTCTACCTTTATTAGTGTTTCATTGCTTTTCTATAACAGCTTTTAAAATTAAGTACTTATGTTGCACTTCTGAAATTTTGAACGTGATGTGTTGTAGATAGATTCTTTTCTGATGATGCATAGTTGAGGTTCTGTATGCTTTACTTATCTATATGTTAAATTACTTTCCCATATTTGGAAAGTTTTTCACTATTATTTCTGTTAATGGTTTTTCATGCCATTTGTGTTATCTTCTGATTTTTTCCCCCTAATTCCAATCAATCCAAGATTGCATTATCTGGCAGATGTTGGATCTATTTTTCATGTTCTCTTGTTTTTAAAGATATTTCTGAAATATGTAATTGTTTATTCATATTTTAAAAAATATTTTTTATTTTTGCTTCATATTCTGTACAGACTTAAAGTTTAACATATCAATACTAGATGGAAAATACCTGTTCCATGTTATGCCTAAGATGTTTGATATTCAGACAGATAGTGAGGTTAAACCCAACTGCATATGTTGTAGGGTAATAATAAAATTCTCTTCTGGATGGTTAACAACCTAAGTTTGCAGACCAAAAATTAGAGAAAAAGAAGGGCCACAAGGTCAGCCAACATTTTGGCCCTAGCCTTTCAAGGTCAGTAAAGACTCAGGACATAGGAGAACCTATACTATAACATCATATAACTCAGTTATGTCCCAAACTTTCTAATCAAGGAGATTATGGGGCCACAGAGGAATGTGATCGATGATGTAGAGTGTGCCTAAGGAGAGTCACATGGAGAGAAGACATTCTCTCAGGTTTTCACAGTCCACATGGCTGACACTGACAAAGGATCTACAAAATGTGGTACAGGGTTTCAGGATAAATCCTGAGGGGACTTGACTCACCTTATCAGATACAAAAGTTATGTTTCTTGTTATATAGGTCTTGTTTTATCTTGGTCTTAACCATCCAGCAGAAAGGTATAAAAACAAGGTATAAAAGGAGAAGCCATGTTGGTATGCTGGGTTGTAAAGGGCTCAGGTCAACAACTTCTGACATTGCCAGTCCTGTGAATGACCCACTGCTATTATGGACTACTGGACTATATTGGAATATTTTGCTGAATTCATGCACCTACAATATTTATATGACGATGGAATACCCATCTCTGACAAAACTAAATGAAAAAGGGAATACAAATGAATGACCATTTTGTATCTGTGTATTCAAAATAATTAGGATAAATATACAGCTACATTCTCTTAATTCAATTAATAAGATTTGTTCTAATAGTGTTTGTGGATGGGATGTTATGTCTGCATCTTGTACAATGAATAGCCACTGAGACAACAATGTGCAATGTATTTATTATTGAAACTGTCCTACTGATTGGTTTTAAAACTGTCTCATTGCTATTTGTGTCTCAGCAAAGTTATTTAAAAAACAAATATATTTCTGAGTAACTGGTCAGACAGCAGCCCTACCTTCTAGTTCTGATGCTCTGTCCTCACATTAGTGTCTTCTGCTGTATGTGGTTCCAGTAGAATTTATAGTTTTATGAATTTCTGTTTGATACCTTTTTATGGACTCTCGATTCTTTGCTAAGCTGGTTATTCACATTTTGTATGATTTTGTTTAGCTCAGCTAAGTTTTAATCAGTGTCTTTTCTAAACTCACTGGTGATGTTGTATATTAAGTCCATTATCTGTTTAATTATATCTCCTTTAGCTTGCTGATCACCTTATAATCTTTTTTTTTTTTCCAATCTCTTCAGTTGTCCTTCTGGTTAATTTGGCTGTGTAGCTTTTGATTTTCTCTCCTTTAATGCCCATGAGTCCGCTTGGGGCAGGGAGCGAGGGTTCTGGAGGTTTTCGTCATCTTGTCTTCTCATGTGGTTTTCTTGTTGTTGTTTGGTGCTCAGGTTTTCAGGTTGATAATAGTGGAAGAGTGTATTGCTAGTATTGTGGCCACTGTAGTTCATGTCTGCTTTTCTGTGATGCACTGTGGTCATGACTAACTACACGCCTTTTTTTCTATCCCCAAACCCAACTACCTCCATTTATTTGGGAGGAGAGACTTCAGACAGTGTGCGTTATGACTTGGTAGAAAGTTTACATGTGTTTCACTTGTGTCCAGAGACTTTGCCTGAGACTAAGATAATGGGACAGTATTTGGCCCAGCAAGTAGTTCTCTGGGCATGAGCTCCAGTATTGTTAATGACATGAAGGCAATCCAGATACTGGCATATAGGGAAGCCCACTTAATAGCAACAATTATGCTATGTTTGCATAGTAATCAAAACAACAGCAGAAATAATATAAAAAACAGACTAGATATTGACAAACTCTATGAGCCAGAAATATATCTCCCAAAAATAGTATGAACACTAAAACAAACCCAATGTTGGCATATGGTAAATATCAAGTGAAACTATACCTCTACCAACAACAGAAGAGTATGTAGCATGTTCTGACTTGTGTCTTGATAGATGTCCCTCCAAAACCTCATGCAATCATGGGGGTCAAGCTAGAGTTGGTGATTGATTCATGGTCCAGTGCTAGGATTGAGACTCTAAGTGCTACGCCCAGCCTAGAGAAGGTAGCTGACATACAAGATAAGGGACAGAAAGAGGCTTTTCCTTCCTTTCTTTGCTTGCATTCATGGTCTTCTACTGCCATGAACTATTGTGCTCTGTCATGGCCACCCTGCCTTGGAGCCATCTAATTATGAACTGAAACATCTACAAACTATGAGCTAAATAAACCATTCCTCCTTTAACTTTGTATGTCAGGTACTTTGTCTCAGCAATGACAAAAATAACTAAGATGCAGTTTGGTACCAAAGAGTTGAGGTCATTGCTGTGACTATACCTGACCATATGGTGCAGAGGCCTTTGGGAACAGCTTGTGGAAAGATGTGGAAAGGTTCAGTGTTCTCTCCTGAAAAAGTAGCTTTGGAATAGCTTAGGTTGTACAGTATTGGAGATTCTGGTGAGGGCTGAGAAGGCTCCAGAGGTTTCTACTGGGAAGAAGGACTGTACTAGCGGTCTCCAGATGATGTGTGTTATGACTTGGCAGAAACACAACATATACATTTCCTCTATCTTAATTGTGTCCAAAGACTTTTTCTGAGTCTGAGATAAAGGGTGATGGGATAATTAATCTGGCAAAAGAAATTTTAAGGCAGTCAAATGTTGAGTCAGTGGCATGGCTTTTAGCCAGATCTATGTTGAAAATCAAGAGCAAAGAGCCCAGAAGAATGATTTAACATGTTTTGATTTTAGCCAGAAAGCAAGCTCCAATAAAGCTGTGGACTGCAAAGATACAGTAGAAGAGATCTTGATTGCTGCGAAGAAATAGAATAGAAAAGATGGCCTGACGGCATCACGAGAGGCAGCAGGATTCCATCATTTGCAGCCTCAAAATTCCCAAAATAAAAGACTTTGCTTTGAGAAAAAAGCCTCAGGCCACCATGTTCCAGAATGGCAGTGGCCTAGAGAATTTTTTCCTTGGAATTTGGTTGAGTGCTCAGTGGTTCTGTACTTGGCTACTACAGCCAAGAGAGGGGGAAGACTGGCTATTACTCCAGCTGTCAGCAGAACTTGTCATCATCAACCTGGTGCTGGTTTTAGGTGCATGCAGAATGGAAGAGTTGAGGAGTCAAGAAGACATCTCTTCAGATTTCAGAAGAAGACCTGGCAGGCTAGAAGTGTGCCCGTTAGAGAGTGGGTAAATCTGTAAGTGGGAAGCTAAAGGGGCAGTGGAGGTCCAGAAGTATGGAAAAGCCAGGAACAAGGATGGTGTAAGGAAATCTGCAAGGAGGGAGCAGAGAGATCCTAGGAGAACAGCTGTGGGAGCTACAACCATTGGATGAATCATAGGGGTAGAGCTCATAATTTTCCACAGATTGCTTCAGATGTGTACAGGGAACTACAGCACTTAATGTTTGCCCTGCTGGAGTTTGGACTTGCTTTGGTTCCATTCCTTTGTATCCCCCATCTGTAAATTTTGGAATGGAAGTGGCATTGGATGCTGGAAGTTTTAAACTTTCTTTTCATTTGTACAAGTTCTCACAGATAAGAGTTTGCCTTAAATGTCAGAGGAGGCTGGGGACGTAGCTTAGCAGTCTAAGCACCTGCCTCACAAGCCAAGGACGCAGGTTGGATCCCCTGAACTGCATGCTGTGCCAGCCCCCAGACTGGGTGTGGTGGTACATGCCTGAATCCCAGCATTAGGGAGGCTGAGACAGGACTCTCACTATGCATCTGAGCTGTGTAGTGAGACCCTGTACCAAATCAATCAACCAATCAATCAATGAAACAATCAGTCTCAGAGGAGAATTGGGACTAAGACATTACAGCAACATTGAAACAGGTTTTGGCCACTCTTCAAGATGGACTAAATACCTGTTGTGCAAAGGAGAGTGAGTCTTTGAGAGGCTAGAGGCACAATTTCATGCCTCTTCTAGATGTTCTGCCAAGACCTCATACACTCCTGGGGGTGGGGGTGGGGGTGGGGGTGGGGGTGGGGGTGGCACAGGGTGGAGTTTTCAGAGATTGCTGAATCTATAGTTTGTGATTGATCCAGTGCTGTAATTAAGGGTATAAGTACTACACCTGCCCTAGGTGGGTCACCTGCATACAATATAAGGGTCAGAAAGAGGCTGGTTCCCCCCTCACACACACACACACTTGTTGATTTTGCTGTCTTCCATTACCATGAATGCCTACCTCTCTACCATGTGCCACCCTAATTTGGAGCCATATTGGGAACTTCTCAGGCTCCAGATCTTATAGATAAATTTACAGGAAAGAATTAAAGTACAAGTATGGTTTATAGAGAGTTCAGGAAGTTTGGAACTCTTGGAACGAAGACAAAGACTTCTCTTGATCATCTGTATTTATTGGGCCCTTAACAATTTAGGGTGTTGGGTCAGGGAGTAGAAGGCACTTCTGAGGCAAAAGCCCATGTAAATGAGTAGGTATTCTGAAACAAAGGATGAAAGATATTCTGAGCAATAAATCTGGCTAGTTGAGAGCTGTCTTTTCTCTTAGGTTGGCAATCATTGCTGTGACATAGGGAAAGCAGAGCTAGAATCTACAAACTAGGAGCTAAATAAGCTTTTCCTCCTTTGATGTTAGGTGTCAGGTATTTTTTCTCAGCAATAAGAGGAAAATAACTAAAACAGTAATAGTATAAATTTAAGATCATAAAGACTAGTGGTTATATGGCAAGGATAAAGCAAGTGAGGAACCAGAGAATAAAAAAGGTAGAATTTGAAAATTTAAAAATCAGTGGAAGATGAGAAGGAAGAGAAAATTTGAGATTAAAAAATCCTATTGAGTAGGGGCCAGGGAGATGGCAGAGTGGAATAAGTGCTTCCCTGGCAAGCACAAGGGCCTGAGTTCAATCCCTGATTCCGGGAAAAAAACAAAACAAAACAAAACAAAACAAAAAAAAAACCCTATTGAGTAAAAGCAAATTAGTAGTATTAGATAAAAATAGTAGAAACAAACAAGAAAAAGAAACAATAGCAAAATGAAGAAAAATAAAAAGAAGAAAATTAAAAGCAGAAAAGCAAAAGAAAAAAAGGAGAAAAAAACTCTAAGACCTCAAAAAGCAATGATAGAAAAAGAAAAAAAAAAACTTGAGTAATTTTTTTTCTTTTTTAAAAATAAATGTTTTCTTACCAGAATCTACAGTTTTGCAATCCACCAAGTCATAATTTCCTCTCACTAGTTTTATGGTTTTTGAGTGTGTGAGATGTTCCCTCTGCCCCCCACACACACACCATAAGCCCCTCTGTCTGTACACCCTAGGCAGTGGCAACCTTCCAAATCAAGGTGTTTTCTTACTCAGTTTAGTGGATGGGAAAAGCAATCATCTGTTGGATGCAGCCAATAGGGTTCAGGCAGTAACTTCATACCAGCACTTGCAGATCTAGTTGCCTCTGAAAGTCAACCACCTAGGCCTGATTTCTCATGTTGCAGTGTGGAGCCTGTGTCCTGCCCAGCCTGACCTTAGCCTTCTCAAGGGATCTGTGTCTGGCTCACACTCGCCCCATGACTGTCTCCTGTGGCTATCTCTCATCTAGTCACCATAGGGGCATGGTACTGGAAATCATGAAGTGTCGTTGTCCTTTGGTTGTTCTGTGGCTCTATAACCTGTTCTTACATAGTGCCTGATTAAACACCATCTGGCAATGTGGTGGGTGCTGCACTGGGTTTCTTCTCCAGCCCCAGCTGCTCTGAAAGAGCAACTTTCAGTGTAAATCTCCATTTTGATTATGTAGTTTACAAGATCTGTGGTGTTTTCTTGGGGCTAACGCTGGTGTCCCAGTTCCTTATTTCTCCCTGGAGCTTCTGGTTAAGAATTAGTTTCTTCTTCCTTGTATCATTATAACTAGCTGAAGTTCCTCTTGGCAATTTTCCATTTATTCGTAGGTTGTAAATCTCCACTTGTTGACTTGTCTCTCTCCCTATTATAGTAGTTTTCAATAAAATCTGCCTTGCAATTTCTAACAAATATCTAGTGATTAATTTGTTTTACACAGTTCAGTAACCTTCACAGAATGATTAACAGTGTAGTTTTAAAGCAGAACAGATGCTAAGTCTAAGGTCTAATAAATTTTTTTTCTTTTTTATGTTGCTAGAAAGAAACTATATACTGTATAAGAAACTGGATGCTTCTGTTATGGGAAATTGTTACTCTCGAAATAAAAATAGGCATGACTATATTAAAAAAATTTATTCTGTCAGATACCAAGCCTTACCACAGTGCTACAGTAATGAAGTCAGTGTAGAATTAATGTGCAGACAATAAATAGGCCAACAGAATAGAGATGTAGAAGCAGAGCCCCATACATACCAATAGCTAATTTGTGATAAAATATCTTTGGTTTATTGGAGAAAAGAGCCACAACTTTTTAATAAGTCATTGTGGGTAAACGAGGCCCTGTTAGGGCCCCATTCTTTTCCTTGTTCCATATAAAAATCATTGCTTAAGTGGATTGTAGATTAAAAGTAGAAAATAAAGACATAATTTCTGGAAGAAGTCACAGTGGATTATTTTTATGACTTTGGTAAAATGAAAGATACCTAAAACAGAACAAGAAAAAACTACTTTACCAAAAAGAAATGAAAAAGCTCTTTTTTGTTCCTGTTTTGAACATTAAATTTGTTATGTTTTAAAAGAAACCATCACAGAATAAGCTGAATAAGATACATAGAATTAGAATATATAAAATAAAATAGATCAAGTCTCCACTGGGAAAAGATATTTATAATACATATATTTGCAATAAACAGACAAGAGAGAGACAACACAATAGAAACAGAAAAAGCAGCTGTAACAAGAATTTCACAAAACAGAAAACTGGCCATAAAGCAGATCAGAGGCTCTATTTCTCTGAGACATGAATTAAGGCTCCGATATGATAGTACAGCTGATGCACTAGGATGTGCAACTCAGCCTCGCACGTTCTAGTGGGAGCGTACAGTAGCACAGCTTTGGAAATTGCTTACCAGTTTCTATTCAGATTACGCGTGCACACCCTACACCCCTGCAGACGGACGGGCACCACAATTTTACAGCAGCCCCACGTTGGATATATCTGTGTGTACTTTACCATTAGATAGATTGAACTGTGGTACACACATCCAGCTGAACACGACACGGCTTGTCAACGAGCCTATCTGGGCCACCACCTCGTAAACTGTAAATACAGTGTTCCTGGGGCACAGCCCCAGTCATTCTTTCACAGACTCTGGCTGCTCTTCATCTAATGGTAGCGAAATGGTCATAACCAGGAGTAGAATTAGGCGCACGAAAGTCTACCTAGCCATTTGTGACAAAAGTTTTCTAGGTGTACAACAGAAATTAATCTCACAAAACCAAGTGATAAGAAAATAATACTTACATAAAATTCACAAGCAATTTCAACTAACACATGATATTAGAAATGAAAAGAGTAGATAGTGTGATTTTTATGGGACATGCAGAAAGTTTCCATTGGTGACGAAAGCACTGGATACATAATTGGGTGAAATTTGAAAATTCATTCCGCCATGTCAGATACCAAGACTTTCCACAACTCTCCAGTAATTAACAAAGTGTAGAATTAAGGTGTAGTGTTATATTTTTTAGTTCACTTTGAAAAATATGTTTTTCACAGAGAGGCAGTAAAGTCACTTCTGTGGTTTACTAAAATTCAGAGCAGAGAAATTACATAAAAGGATTGTAATTAAATATCAAGAAGTGAGGTTTCCCAGAAATATTTTCATTCCTGTATGTGAATTTTTTCTGGCATTAGGGGTAATTAGCAGTACAAATCTATTATGAAAAAAAAATAACTACAGAAATTTCTGTAATTCTTTGGGCTATTAAAATAACACAAATAAATTAAAGCCCAAGGCACTTCTATTGTAATGTGGAGAGTAAGGCAGCGTCTAAGGCTCCCTCAGTTGCCTTCATGGGACGACTAAGCAGAGGCATGAAAGCGCAGCGTGTCTTTTTTGCAGCAGAAATGGGGAGTGTGAGTCGCACACGCCTTTATATGCTCACACCAATGGATTTGGTCCACTTTAGAACGATGACTTTATATGAAATTAAGGTTGCCTATCTCTCAGGACTACATCAGCAGTAGTATTTATTCCTCCAATTTTTTGTAACTTTCTTTTGTTTGTACACATCCTTTGCTAACTATTCTCTTTTCTTTGACTTACGTTCTTATTGTTTTTATGAGCCTGTCCCCTAGCTGTTCCACTGTCTCTGTCTTTGTGTTATTACAGTATGGTTTTGTTTATTTACATAACATTTTTCTTGAGAATATTTTTCATGTCACATCATTGTGTATTCCATGAAGTAGGATTCAATCACTCGTTCAAGGAGACAGGGGTTAAAGCTTTGAAAATGCCAATTTTTAACAATTAAACATTTATCTTGTATCTTACAAAATGTATACTAAATTTAAAATATTGTCTCCTAAGCTGTGACACAGCAACAATTGTGATATCATGCTAGGATTGCCTTTTGTGACAATAGAATACATACAACATGGTGTACAATTTTCAAAGTACTTCTTTTTAATGCCTGTAATATATCAGCCCCTAAAGTAGGAGCCACAGCAAAGACAAGTAAACATCAGAAAGCTGAGGAACAAGGGCTGAGGAACAAGACAAACCAACTATGACTATGTCAAAACATCAGGAAACGAGCAGACAAAAAACATCCTGTTCTCCCAAGATCCTCAGCAATGAGTGAAACCAGAAGTGCATGACCTAGCCTGCATCTCACCTTATTAGCACTGTTCTTTTTGAACCCCACCCCACCCCATAGACTTTGGATACAGGGACACTTTCTCTAAGAGCCTAGTATGGTAAAAAAAAAAAAAAAAAAAAAAAAAATGAATTCACGCATCTGGTGGTTGGGCCATGTCAGATGCCCCAGTGGGCCATTAATCCTGTGGATCCCTAGCTGTAGATCCAACTACAATTATAGGACCTTATGAGACGCAGTTTCTGCCCTTCTTGGGGCTGTGAACTCTTCTCACTGGGCCTACACTGACCTTGTGGAGTGTATTTTTTATTCTCTGGCTTTCAATAAATCTTACTTGTGTTTTTTTCTATTGAATATTCCACTGAATTCTTTGTTCAGAATATTAAGAACCTGGAAAAACTCTCAAGAGACCTGTCTTCTAGTAATAGTACCATGACAAATGTTTCATGTTAATACAAAGTATAATAGTGCTATCATTTTATAGATAAACTAAGATTTAAGAGGTTAAATAACTCCATGCCTGTATAAGGGGGTGGTAACAAGACAGAGTTCTAAGATAAGGCTGCTGGATATCTGTCTTGTTTATGATGTTTGGCCAGAACAAGTTACTTAGTTCTTTGTGCTTCAGATTCTTTCCCTATAAAATCAGATTATCTTAGTCCATTTTCTGTTGCTATAATGACATACCCCAAGCAGAATATTTTATAAAGAAAAGAGCTTCGTTTACCTCACAATTCTGGAGGTTCGAGCATGGTGCTAGCATTTACTCTGTTCTGGAGAAGGTCTCATGACGGAAGGCATCACAGTGGTGCAAGCATTTGTAGAAGAGATCACAGGGGGACACACGGGGCAATGGGATGCAGCAACACAGCCAAGCTTGCACCGTGACAGATCCTTTTCATAGGAACTAATCCAGTCCTACAAGACTTGCCACAGTAGTGAACATGATCTAGCCACTTTCCACAGGGGCTGGCTCTGCAAGTGTCCACTACACTGGACACCAAGCCCCGAGCACATGAGCCCTTGGGGGACAAACTCAAGCTACAGCAAAGATTAGGTATGTTAATAATGTGTCATCCCAACAAATGATAGTTTCTGTCATTGGTACCAGAGCCGGGTTCACCACACAGTCTCTCTGACTCTAAGTGCAACCATTTCTTTGATTTCCTAACAAATGATGAGGAATTAGATTTTGAATTCATAAATTTCTAAGTAGCAGACCTGATCTCTCTCTTTTTTTTCTTTTTGAGGGGAAGTTCTCAAGAAGGTATCAGACTAGGAAATATGGTTGCAAATGGATAAAGAATGCTCACTGAAACCTTCCCTTTTTCAAGACATGGAGCAAAGTGGTGGTATCAGTGGATATTACTGTAGCTTCCACGTGTTTGTGGCCTCAAGAACTTTTTTTTTTAAGTAGGCGTAAAGAATTATATACTTCTTAGGTTTACACATAAGTCCAAAAATCTCACCATATACAACTCTGAAGCAGGACAGTCTCACAATATTCCTTTTCCTGTTGCTTGCTTTCAATTTACCACCCTCTTCTTTTTGAACAACCATCTACCCAAGAGACATCATAGCAGCAACTGGCATGTCATGACAAGCAGCCCATATTCAGAAGACCAGAATGATAGGCACTCCAAGCATGAAAGTATTACTACAAATTACCATCTACAGTGCAGTAGCTTAGTTCACAGGTATCAGTATATATAGTTAGTCAGGGTGAGAATCTTTCCAATTAACTGCTAGATTAAAAAATCTTCTGAAGATTCTCAGGATCATTGCCTTGCCCATCTTCTACATATAACTGTATGGCTTGACTTATTCATGTTTCCTAGCTCTTCTCCTTTCCCTCTCTTGATTAGCCCTTGAGATCCTGCTTTCCTTTTATTTGTATTATACTCAAGCACTTTTCTATTTAAGTTCTGGATATAAGGGAAGGCAAGTGTAATAAGTATTAGAAGTACATAGAGAAAAATATCTGACAGTCAGGTCATGGTCTGAGAAATACTAAACTCTTTGAGGAGATACAAGGTGAATCTTGAAATATCACAACATTTTGGAACTACTGTATGGGGCCCAATGGCATTCCAACCTTATACCCTATTTGCTTATTTGCTGTGTCCTGGCCAGCCTGCACAGCATAGCCTTGTGTCTTAAGTTACGCTTTTGTCACTGAGATACAATACCGAACACGCACAACTTAAAGGAAGAGAGATTTATTTTAGTTCCCAGTTGGTACAGGTTTTAGTCCACAGTCATCTGGCACCAAGGCAGGGCAGCATGGCAGAGTGGCATCTCAGAGGGGAAACAGCTCCTGGCTTGGATACAAGTCATAAAGACAGGGATTAAGGACAGGTGAGGACATAGACGCTCCAGACCACACCCACCGCAACCCATCTCTTCTCACCAACATCATGCCCAGCTATTACCCATGGTCAGTATCTCACAGCTTTGATCTGGTCCCCTCCCCAGACCCGATCTATGAGCACATGAGCTTTGTGGGGCCATCTAGACCGAAGCCGTAACACCTTGCCGGGTTGAGCCATCGCCTGTTGCTACTTAGAAAATAAGTATTTCTATAAAACATTTCTTGCCCTGCTATTTCTGATAATTCCTTTTCATTTTAATACCTGGCAATCTGTCTGGCTCATAGAAACTGCTCAGTAAACATGTGTTCTGTCACATAAATAGATGTGAATTTGCTCTCTTTAAGTAGAATCACTCCAAAGCAGAAAGCCGTTCTGTAACCTATGAATGTGAATGAGTTATTTTCATCTTTCTCTTAGAAGACAGAAGCATAGCGAAGAGGCCAGTCTTTGCCTCCTCCAGTCTTGCCCTGGCCTCTAGCGTAGGAGCTGGCATGCTCCCCTGTAAGGTTAGAAAAGCGGGGGAGCTCTGAGGGGCTGAGGTGGTATCACCACCCCTAGGATAAGCAGAATGGGTCACACAGATCATTTGATGGGAAGGTAAGTCCTGCACAGAAATCAAGCTGCAAACAGCAGGGCTGCTCTCCCAAGACATCCAGGTAGGTTCCCAGGTAACTGATCTTGGGATTTCTCATTTGGGTGAAATTCCATTATCATATCTGCATTGCTTTAGCTTTCAGTATGTACAGAAGAAGTTTAGTAGGAGCTCTGTTTGACGTTGCTCATAGGAAGCAAGTGTGAGGATGAACACAACAGAAAGAGGAACATGAAGGTGCCTTGCTGACACGTTTGCCCCTTCTCCAGCTGCCTCCAAGTTTCTTTTGATTTGATTTCATGGATTAAAGCAGCATACTCGGAGCACCTTGCCGGATACAGCTGAACAACTGTAAGGCGTTTGTTGTGTCCAGATGGTAAAGACACCTGCATTAGACTGGTTATAGAAACAGCTCAAAGGACCCTTTCTTATAAGGACACTCGTGTGTGTGTGTGTGTGTGTGTGTGTGTGTGTGTGTGCATTCACAAGATAGATCTAACAAATTGGACACACACTAGGATACACAGATACTATCATTCACAACCTTGTCCTCTAAACTGTTATAGCGAGGACTTGGAGGGGCTGGGGAAATAGCTCAGAGACCTAAGCACTTGCACTGGCAAGTGCAAGGACCCAAGTTTGATTCCTGTTACTGCATGCTGTGCCGGCCCCAGAACACTGGGCCAGCCACTGAAACTGGTCATGGTAGCACATACCTGTAATCTCAGCCCTGGGGAGGCTGAGACAGGAAGATCACTACAAATCTGAGCTGTGTACTGAGACCCTGTATCAAATAAGATTTAAAAAACATTTTTTTAAAAAGGAGTTGGAAATTAATAATTATTGAAGTCAGTCCTCTCCAAGAATGTATTAACGTATATTTCCCAAATGACCTTTTAAGAAAGACCTGGAGTTTTACTCTTCTCTGACATCTCTGTTTATATCTTTGGCTATTAAAGGACAAATTTTGGGAACAGCAAAACATCTCAATGAAACACTTCCTGGGAGAGATGAGGGCTGGCTATGGAAAATGGACAGAGTTTCTTTTTTTCTTTTTTTTCAGAATGAGGCCCTTGCACTTGCCAGGGAAGCGCTTATTCTACTGAGCCATCTCCCCGGCTCCCAGAGTTTCAGTAGGCAGTAGATTAGGGCTGTGTTTCAGGGAGACAGCACAGCTTGACCTAGGGTGTGGGGCTGGGGGAGCTTGTTCAGGGCGGCTGGAAGGGGAGGAGAAGAGCACCAGGGAGCATAGCTGTGCCCATCTGTGCAATGCCTTTAGCTCCCAGTGTCACAGCTCTGGGTGGATGGGGGAATCATAATTTCTCTCCAGTGCATGGCAGGGCTGTGTGTCCTTTTTCTTTTCTTTTCTCTTTTCTTTTCCTTTCTTTCTTTTTAAATAGAACATTCAATCCTAGAGAAACTTCTTGGAATTTTCTTTGGACTCTCCAGCATGACATAGTTCACAGAGGAAAAATAAAGAAGTCTGTAAAATTAAGCTTAGGGTTATTCTCTTTAGTGCAACTAAAATGTTATTTGAAAATCTAAGTCAAAAAATTATTGCATGGCCTCTCCTCCTATGACAACTGGAATCTGGTGTACATTTCACACTTAGGTCACACATCACCCTGGACCAGCCTCACCGCACACGCTCTGCGGCCAAGGGTGAACAGTCGTGACTGTTCTACACACCTCAGCTGCAGATTTAAGAACTGGGTG
>NW_004524612.1:6142785-6179331 GCF_000260255.1 Octodon degus | reverse complement strand
AGGTGATCTTTCATTAAGCATTTTTCAGTGGCTATGTCTCCCATTGTTCAATATGTGCCTAAGGAAGTGCCTCTCAATATTTTTTACTATTACAGAGAATACAAAATAGTAAAAAGAGGGCCGGAGAGATAGCTCAGTGGACTAAGTGCCTGGTTTGGCAGGTGCAGGGACCGGGGTTTGATTCCTGGTCCCACATGCTGCACTGGCCCCACCCCCAGGCCACTGAGCCAGGCACTGAGACCAGATATGGGTTCACCCGTAATCCCAGCACTGGGGAGGCTGAAAACAGGAGGGTCACTATGAGTTAGAGCTGCGTAATGAGCCCTGTGCCATTAAAAAAAAAATAGTACAAAGAAAACATGAGAATGATACAGAACTTCACCATCAATATTTTAAAAGAACATATCAAATTGGCCATTAGAATTTGGCTTGCTCAACTGCTAACCAGATAAAGAGATGCATCAAGGTGTTTCAATATAAGCTCCAACTCATAAGAACACCCTCTTAAAATCCATTATGTTCTTTTTCCTTTTTATGTCCTAGAAGCAGTTTCTTTAGTTTTTAAATTTTTTATGAGAAACAAAATTGGTAGTCATAAAAGAAGGCTTCTCTCCCTAGACACGGATAATTGTTTGACTTTTAATTATGAACCAGAAATACTTTATACCCTTGTCTTCACCTCCAGTGGGTACCCTTGAGGGAAAGTGATTAATGTGTCACTCTAAAATCACATCCTCCCACACCTATGAGTTTATGTACATTGGAACAGAATGAAGGCATCCAGAAAGAGTCATATTTTCTAGTGTTGGCCATTTATTTATTTATTTTTATTTTAGGGAAGGGTCTACAGGGTGTTCAGGGTCTCACTACTAGATCCGACTCCTAGACTCCTAGTGAACCGCCTGTTTACAGCCTCCCAAGAGCTGGGATTACTGGTCCCCAGCACCACAACCATCTCAGCATGCCCAGGGGCGGGGCCAGCATGCAGGCCAGGTGTTGGCCATTTAAAAGAAAAAAACATTTGCTGCATAAATTCTCTAAGAACAAATACTTGCCCTTGCTTTGTATACATATAAAGTCTGTTTGTGGAATTGAATGATACGGAGTATAGAAAACGTCAAATTCCATGAGATGTGGAGAAAGTGATGCTGTTCTGTAAGATTAGGTAAACGGAAACAATGAAAGATGAAAAAGTTGTGAGGCTATCACTGATTGTGTCCCCTCAAATATGTGGCAGTCCTCACCCCCAGTATGTCAGCCTCTGACCCTACCTGAACATAGGCTCACAGCTGTTACAGTCAGTTTAGATGGGGTCCTTCGAGAGCAAGCAGATCCTAGCTGAGGAACGACTGATGTCCTTGGAGAAGAAAGGACATGGACAGAGATGGGGAGGGAAAGGACAGGGAGAGAACGGGAGGGCCCCAGAGGTGATGGTGGGAGAGGCTGGAATGATGCAGCCATGGGTCAGAGGATGTCAGTGACTGCTGCCACCATCAGATCTAAGAATGGGCAAAGGGTCACACCAGTTTCAGGGACAGCCTGGCCCTGGTGATGCCTTGACTTTTCTATTTGAACCTCCATGAGAGGTAGGTAGGCTGATCGCTAGGCTGTTAATTCTGTTCCTATTGTGCTTCCTAAGAATTGCAATAATAGATATCTCTTCTTTCAAGCAACCCAATTCATTATACTTTTTTACAGAAGTACTAGGAAACTAATACCTAGGGTCTGAACAATTTGAACAGATGTGACAGAAAAGAAGAAATTATGCAGGAATTCATAAGGAATTTTTTTTTTTTTTTAGAGATTAAAATTTCAGAAGGGGGCTGGCTAAATGGCTCAGCAGATTAAAGCATCTGCTTAGACAGATGCAGGGGCCAGGAGTTTGATCCCGGAGCCTGCCATGCCAGCCCCACCCCCGGGGTGCATTGAGATGGCAATTGAGATGGCGTGGTGGCACACGCCTGTAATCCCAGCACTTGGGAGGCTGTAAACAGGAGGATCACTATGATTCCTGTCTATGCAGTGAGACCCTGTACACCCTGCCCTAAATAACAAAAATAAATGAATAAATAAATAAAAGGGGCCAGGGCGATAACTCAGTAGAGTAAGTGCCTGCTTGGCAAGCACAGGGTCCTGAGTTCAATCCCTGGTTCTGAAAAAAAAAAAAAAAAAAAAAAAAAAAAATTCAGAAGGAACATTTAGCTTGACCCACTCTTTGAAATAGGTCTCTAGTAGGCCTATGGAGCTGCCATCTGTAGGCATGTAAATAAATTTAGAAAACTCATTAGGGAAACACAGTGTTTGCTATTGTACCATTAGGACCAAGTAATTTTTATCATGAGAAAGATGAAAGTAGAGCAGTTTTCATGAAGATGTGTGTGATTGAGCCAGCTCCTTATTTCCTTTGCCAGGTAGAACTGTGGTGAGCTCTGGGCTCATACTGAAGCTGAAATGGCAAGAAGACTGAGGGGACTGGGAAAGATGGGATGGAGTTCCAAAAAGGGAACTCAGGGCCATTGGAGGTGGGCTGCCCACTAGGCTGTTAATTCTGTGAAGGTAGAGATGGAGCCCATCTTGTTCATTCTAATGCCTCTAGCGTCTGGCCAAATGCCTGCTACTTACTAGCACCTGAAAGGAGTTTTAAAATGTTAGACTATTTCCAACAAGCTTATTCATCTAATAAAAATCCACTTCATAGTTCACAATTCAGTGTGTCCTTGGTAAAGCCTTTCCACACATCTGTCTCAGTTACTCCTCTCGTTGCTGGAACACACAAAATGAAGAAAAGAAAGGTTTATTTAGCTCACAATTGATGGAGGTTTCAGTCCATACTCAGCTGGCTCCAAGGCAGAGCGGCACATGGCAGAAGGCAGCAGCTCATGGCAGCAGGAGGCAGCAAAGCAGGAAGAGCATAAGGAGAGGTAGTCTGTCTCTCTTGTTACATTCACGCTATCCCCTGCAGGCTGGGTGCAGCACTCACACCCCTAATCCCTGCAGCACTCACACCCGTAATCCCAGCCTTATATCATGAATTAATACACAAACTGTAGAGTTGCACCTCAGTGACTGCATGAGGCTTTGGCAGGGACAAATGCACACAAACCATAACATCTTTCCGTTCTTCCTTAGGGCTTCACCTCTAAAAGACAACTAACACAGGGGTAATGAAGTCTGTGGGAGCCGTATGAGTGCCCCATTGTCCAGTTCCTCCAGGTAGAAGACACACCGAGTCTGTACTCTTCTGTCTTTAGTTACTTACATATTCCTCAGAGTCCAGCTCCACAGCAAGCACACAGAAGCTTTTAAGGAGTCTAACACAAGGGTTGGGACTAGAATCCAGTCCTTCATGTAGAGATCAAATTCTTGCCAGTCACTAGTCAGTTATGTCACCTCATGTCACTTCCCAAGTCTCAGTTTTGTTATCTATACATCATTCTATCTGTCTCCTGGCATTGTTGGGAATATGAGAAACGGTAAGTGAAACACTTTGCACAGTGCCTGTGGTAGTTAGTGATCGGTAAATGTTAGATGCTATTTTAATCCAAGTCAGTTAAAAATAACAGCTGTTTCTCCACGATTTGGTGTATCACAGTTAAATTTATCACCTAACTTTCTGTGAGTTCATCTCAGCCAACTTCTCTCCTACCGGAAGTTGCTAATTCTCAGAAAAGAGCCACTCTGGCAGCATCCAGGAACACACATGCCCATCACAGGGAGACGTGCATTCGGGCTTTGAATCTGGAAGGGAGCCACGGTGGCAATGGGACATGCCTCCACAGCAAAACTTATTTTCACAAGTGTTGCTTAACAGCCTACTAAGGTGTTTAATGAGTGCCAAGGCTAGCAGGAGAACCCCTAAGCTGCCCTCACTGCTACACACAACTTCTAACAAGAAATTATCTTTTCCATTTGTACTTTTAATCACTTGTGAGAACAGACCTTAATAAGACATCCCTTGTATCAATGCCTGCAGCAGGCAACAAGTGTACAGCTGAACAGTCAAGAGCTTAGTTATGTTTCCATTAATAAAAGAGTGAAGAATTAAAGTCAGAGACAAAACTTTTGGGAAAACAAGGAGCCAGAGAAGCTACATAAGAGAATGAGATGCTTTATCTTAGAATCAGTGCTTGTCTGTTTCTGGCTGATCCCCTTTAACCAAATGTCTTCCTGGAACAACTATGTTGCTGTGTAAGAGAGTGATCTCCTTCCAGTGTAAGAGAGTGGACACAGAGAGTAGAAAGGTGGCTGCCAGGGACAGGAAGAAGGAAATCTGGAAGCTGCTGTAGTTAGTTTTTGGGGGGTGAGGCAGTGCCAGGAAGCGTGGCTCAGCGCCCTGCCCATAGTTAATACTGTTCTATGCACTTCAAAATCTGCAGAGGCTGGATCTCATGTGTTCTTACCACTTAACAAACAATAAAAAGAGTAAACAAGAAAATCCCTTTTAGGTTAAAAAAAAAAAAGAACCCCAGCAAACAGGAAGGTCAGGGCACATGTGAGTCTTTTTAGCTACCCATCCTCCTTTTACACTCAACTCTTTGATAAAGGTTTCTTCTCTCTGAAAACCTTGAATTGCAGAATTGTGCAGCAGACAGAAAAGGGCAAAAATACAACAGACAAGGATGTTGCAACACCGTAGAGCAGCTGACAGCCCGGGCACAAGTTACTATCATCTCTGCTTGGCTTTTTCTTTGTAGTTTGACTTATTTTTAGGGGTGGAAAAGCTCCTCAGCATTTGTTCTGGATTCCACTCAACACTAGCTTAGTGTTTATTTTACATCACATCAGTGAAACAGAAACCGTAATCCTAATCTATCTGCTCAGGAAATGTAAACTGAGCTCAAAAGCTATTCAGTGGGTGTGTTCACGCTTAGCTGGACCACATGTCAGAGCAGGGCAGAACTTCAGCAGCACAGGGTCTGTGTCCTTGAGACAGACACACGACTGTTGACTGCACCCTGTGAAGTGAGGTGATTTGTGGTCCAAGAACAGTGGCACTATGCAATCTGGGTGAGATTTCCTTAAATTACTGGACTAAAGACAACATTATGAGAATAAAATTCCTTTTCTTTCCAGCTTATCACTTTGTACCCCTTAGTTTAAAAATGTGCTTTGTAGGACCTATATAGCATTACTGAGGAAGGGGAAGCCCTTTCTACCGACAGCTTATGAAGCACCCTTAATCACAGGCAACACCGTTGGGTAGCAGCACCCTGACACCAAGCTCCTAAAATACTACACAGAGCATGTCTGGGGATATGCACCTAAACCAGAAGAAATTCAAACGTTTTGGCGTGTTAGAAAACGCAGACATCCTAGGGTCTGTGGCCACGTGCACTCCTTTGGAACTGCTCCTGTGTATGTGCTACGGTTTGTCTCATGCAGTCACTAGAAGGGGCACCTTCTAGTGTGATTAATTTATGATCCAGTGATGGGACTATGAGTGCAAATGAGCACTACACAGCCCTGGGGCAGGTAATCTGCATACAGAGGTGAGGAGAGGGGAGAGGCTGGCTAGCAGCCTCAGCTGCAGTCCCTCTCTTTGCTGTTTTCTGATGCCATGAAAGGCTGCCCTCTGCCATGTGACACTCTCCCTTGGAACCAGCTGAGTATGGACTGAAACCTCCACTAACTGTGTGCTAAATAAACCTTTCCTTCCTTAATTTTGGGTGTTGGGTGTTTTGTCCCCAACGAGAAGAGTAACTGAGACAGTGTGTATACAGGCACACACATGTATGCAAATGGTACCTTTCAAGGCAGAGTGAAGCACAGAGAAGTTAAGTTGCCGTCTACGGTACAGGAAGCAGAGGGCAGGCTGGCCTTATGCCTGCGCCCTGTGTACAGACCAGGACTACCCTGTCCTGGCGCAGTAGCAGGCCCTCCTGATCCTTGACCAGGGCAGCTTCTCTAGTTCCCCTGCTTCTACATCCACTTCCTTCCCTGACTTACAGGCCCCCTGAGCACTGTTCCTTCAGAAGACTATCCAGTGGGTACAGAGAAGGTTCAAATTCAACTCTGCCTAAAGGTGTTGAGAGCTGGGGAGATAGCTCTGAGGTCTAGGTGCCTGCCTGGCAAATGCAAGGACCTGGGTTCTATCTCCAAACCACATGCTGCACTGGCCCTGCTCCGGGGCATGAGCCGGCCATGTAAACTGGGCGTGGTGGCACACGCCTGTAATCCCAGCACTGGGGAGGCTGAGACAAGAGTATCACTATGAGTCCAAGCTATACAGTGAGACCCTGTTTTAACTTTTCTAAAACTTCAAATTTTAGGATGATTTTTATTTACAAAAATTACAAAACATGACTCTTAAAAATAGAAATAACTTCTGCAGGCTTTGTGCACTACTTCCACACAACCCGGGGCTGGAGCTCAGGCACGCTCTTCTGAGAATGGTGACATCGCTGCCGTGTAGCGCTTCTCACCACGCAGCAACCAGCTCTGGTGCAAACCCCCTCATCAGGTCAGAGTCTGAAGCAGCAAGATCTTCTCATTAATGCAGAACCTGTGCAGCACCACCATCAGGTTCTCGCCGCAGCGGGAGACCTGGCGCTCCATGGCCAGGCGGAAGTCCTCCTTCACACCTTTGGTGATGCCACGAGTGACTGTGTGGTGCCTGAGGTTAGTGACAGGGAAACAGACAGAGACCAGAAGTGAGCAGCAGCATCACTGACTGGTGCTACTTACGTAGGAATAAAGCTGTATCATATCTAAGTATACATAAGTAAAAACTTATGTTTAAATCAAATTTAAAAAGAAAAGCTGCAACCAAACAACCACTCCTACCCACTCCTGCTCAGCAAGACTTGAAACTAGAAAGGTATTTTTACCACCCCATATAATTTATTTGAAACACTTGTGCTCAGTGAAATGCCATTGAATCCCTGAAGCTCTGATCTGACACGTCCCTACTGCTGGCTCACTAACAGTGCTGTTACGTGGGATGTGAAGGCTGCTGTCCCACTGGCTATGACTACTGGCATCCAGCCAGGCCAGCACACTGGAGAAGCAGCAGCAGGGAAGCAGAGATCCTGAGAACACCAGTTCCTGCCAAGGTTCGCACAGCTGGGGCTCCTGAAGGGCTTCTGCAGTTCCTAGAGTCCTGAGGCATCTCTTTCCCCAGGGTACCAGAGGGCGGCACCTGAGAGTTGGGCCCACCTACACTTTCATCTGCTTAAAAAAAGGTATCCTGAGGCAGGAAGGTGGCATGGGTTGGGAAAGGGACAGGATCCTAAGAAAGGTCAGTGGCCTCCAAGTCCCCGGAAGACAAGCTCTGTCCAGGTGCTCAGAGGGACCTGTGTGTCTGTGGAAAGGTCAGTGAGAGCACAAGTATCGGGGTGTCTCACTGTACCCCAACACATGCATATCAGAAAAGGAAATCACAAGCAAAGTCCCAGAAAACTGAAGACAACCAAATGAAGACAGGAAAGGAAAGCCAGCGAAAATCAGTGGCTCGGAAGGAAAGGAGTTTCAGCTACTGTGGCAGCTGTATGACATGGGACAAGATTCAGGCCAACGAAATCCAGTCCTTCACTGCCCCCTACTGCTGCCTAACTTCCTCAGGCAAGGAGCAACATTTCAACATTAGCTTTCTGTTCTGGACAAAATAACCTCTGGACATCACTCTAAAATATTTGTTTTAAAGTATTAATTATGAGAAGTAAACAGGAGTCATAAGATTGCAATACAATAGAAGAAAAACATCAGGATTTGTTAAGACTGGTGAAGCTATTACAAAACAAGCTACAATGGCCATGGACATTTTTAAGAACTATGTGGTGACACAGGAGGGCCATGGAGAAAATGCACAGTTCTGTGTGTACATCTCAAATCCATAGCTAGGACACAGTGACAGTGAGGTGGAAGCTCTGAGTCCCTGTGGGAGTGGATATAAACCTCGTCGTGCTGCCCTGAGACACTGCTCTTCCAGAGCCTGGGCTGCAATCCCAACCTGGCCAAGCAGATGATGCTGGCATTTGCAGGCAGGGAGCTAACAGGCAAACTGTCCCTGTAATAGGACTAAAAGTATGGAATCGCACCCTTGCTGATCATGGTCTGGTGGTTTCGTTTCCATATACAAAGAGCAGCACACAGCTCATTCTTATTTCCATCAGCACCTCTATTCCCTTAGTAAGTTTAGGTAAAGAATTACAGTCATGCGCCACATAACAACGCTGCACTCAACTAGGGACCATGTTGTTCCCCTACAGCCTGGGTGTGCTGCAGCTCACCACACCCACTAGGTTTGTGTGTGTGCACACTCTGCAGTGTTCACACAAACAACGATGAAATCACCCAATGATGTGTTTCCAGAAAATACTCTTGCAGGTAACGCATGACTGTAATTAACTTTCACTTTAAAAATAGGATAAATTATCTAATCAGCATGGCATTATTTTAGCTTATAAAACATTTTCAATTCAGAAAGGCAGGGTCTGAAAACAGTACCAGTGGTTGGAGGAAACTGCTCATGCCCAGTTAGATCAGCACTATACTGGTCCCTAACATTAGAAATCCTTCTACAAAAATTTATCTCTAACTTCAGCATCCTAAGTATTTATGACCTCAGGTTTTAGCAAGAAAATCATAGTTCAGTACTTAATTGAATGTGCACTTAATTTAATACAATTTTATAAAACTTTCATATTTATTTCCAGATCCATAATGATTTTTAAATTGAACACAAACACACTGGCAACTTATGGAAAAAAAATAAGAAATGTTACAATATTACAACCAGATGGTTTGCTAAGGAATGCAGAACAAATTAAAAAAATAAAGCATGAAAAAGAGCACTGAAGAACAAAGAGCTGAAACCATGGGCTGGAAAACATGTGGACAAACAGCACACTATGAGCAGGTGTTTCCACGTGGTACCTGTCAGCAGTCTGTATGCTGGGCTGAAGCACAGGTAAGAATTCCTGCTGCAGTAACCCCAGGGGAGGGCTAGAAGGCCTTTAAAAAACAGCAAACAGCAGCATTCAAACACCCACACCGGCTCACCCTGCACTGCAAAAACAACACTCCGGAGAAGATACACAAGACTGAAGCGGACTGTACAGAGACGTTAACTGTGACGCGCCCCTGGCTGCAGTATGTTCCGGGGAGACTGGGGAGAAGCGAGACAGCCCTCACTGCACTGGCTGGCTGTGGGGAGGGGCCAGATGCCACCTGGCTGCTGGCCCCAGAACTCAATCCACTTGAAATTTGGTATTAAAAGCCACCAGTGAGGAAGAAGACAGTGAAATGCCCCTGGATGGCAGAGGAACAGCATTATCATTTGGGAGGACATATTTGCAAATCCAGCCTTGACTCTGTGCTCTTCTCACGCCCATGCCAGTCCCAGAAACACACCTGGTGACTCTGTGTAACACCTCTAAAAGGACTGAAACCCCAACTGAGACACCCTTCCAAGAAGACTAGAGGGGCTGGCAATATTTTTGGTAAGCAAAGGGTGAGTTTCAAGATCAAATAAGTGTTACAAAAAAAACAAAAACAAAACAAAACAAAACAAAAAAACACTGATGGGAATAGGGAGGGAAAGTCTGGGACCCATAGCTTTGCAGAATTCTGTAACAACAAAGATTTAGTATATTAGCTGTGATTACCTCTAGGACATTATTATTTTCCATTTCAGTCCAGTCTAACACAACTAAGATACTGCAAATATCAGCATAGAAACATTTCTCTATTTTAAAACAAGAGCAACATGCCTACATGGCACCTGAAGAGCTGGTGCCTCCTTCAGTCAGGCACTGGGTGCCGTGTGTGTACCATACCTGCTCGGAGCCAAGGTGCCACAACTAGGACAGACTCACAACCTTACCCCAGGGAAGGAGCTGAACTCTGCTCACAACATCTGCCACTCAGCGGGAGGGACCACCCCAAAGGTCTGCAATGGCTTCAGAGGATTTGTTTGGAACCCAGAGGGAAAAGGAATATAGATAGTTTTATTCAAGAGTCTAATTAGACCTCTATTAGTAAAAGCTCTCTGTCTGATGTAGTTTCATTCTCCTACAGTAGTTCAGCTATCCATTCTCTGAACTGCAGGTCTGAAATTCACTCTGAGACTCATGCAGGCAGGAAAGCCCCAGCAACTCCTACAAGGGCAGATGAGCGGGACAATCCCTGTTCTTGTTCTCACACTGATGAAACTCTAGCTTTCCTAAGAGGCTTGTCTCCCTGGCAAGTTGGAATAAGTTAAGGGTCAGATTAAACAAAGTACGTGAGCCTGGAATTATCCTTCAAAGGTCTAGAGATGCAGATTGTGCACCCCTTATGCAAACAACCCAAATAACCCTTTCCTGAGATGTTACCTGGGTGTCGTAGGGGTTGTCTATATATACCCATGACACTGTTCAGTTCAAGAAAAACTAGGACAAGAAGAAAGGCTGAAGGCTAAGGTGCAGCTGCGGAGGGGTATTTTTTTGTATTGGGGATTGAACTCAGGACCTTGCACTTGGCAGGCAGGTACTTAGTTGGGGAGCTGACTGCCTCTCCTTTCAAACTGCTACAGTTGAGCCTAGCTCCTAACATGACATTCCTCTGGAGGTTTATTCCCAGGGAGGAGGGTGGTTTTGCTAGGACTGCTGCTACACTATGACAATTTGTACTGTGACTGTTGACGAGCTCACATACTGCATACTTGGTTTCAAAACCTAGAAATCATAACACAAAAGGGATTACACTCGGGCTCCCACACAAAAAAGTAACCTTTATTCTCATATAACATTAAGAGTATTTTTAACTGCGTGGTTGCTTGCCCCTGAGCCTTGATCCATCATGTCAGAAAAGTAAATGGGGAAGGGAAGATGAGCCTGTCTAGGCCATCTTGCTTACGCAGTCTTATGGATAAGGATCTCATGTTTTCAGAAAGGAGCATTTGCTTCTTGACTTTAAATATTTACAAATTCAATACCATTTATAAGATCAAGGGAAAAAAACAATCCTTCCATTTTTCAGAAGGGATTCCATAAGACCCTATTCTTGGTAGGACATAAAAAGAAACGCACCACATGACTAAGGCTTTAGAAATCCAGAATGATTATCTATTTTTCTCCTTCAATATTTCTAAGACTCTACAAAGAAAAAAACATGAAATTTGCTTTTAACAACTAGACATTCCTTTATTCCACAATTGAGGGAGAAAAAAAAATGTCTTCAGTCTTCGCAATCCTTCCTTCCCACTCAGGTTCTGCCTCTTGTGTAACTCTAACACTGACTTACAGACACACTAAATGTGCAGGAAGCAGAGGTGGAGGTGTGGAATAAAGCTACACGTGGCACTTACAGCAGAGGGCGTATTACCCAAACCACAATGAGGACCAAGGAGAGAAGCAAGATTCATGAGCTATTTAAAAATCATAAATGGTCACTGCTCTGACATTTTCATCTGGGTCGCCTGTTACTTCACCACCATTCTGTGGGAGGCGGGGTCTGTCTGAGACCAGGCATACCTCCACCATTTCTTGGGGCAAGCGTGTTTTTGGAGACAGCAGGCCTTGCTCTTGCACTCTGTGCTACAAGCAATGAAAACTGCTTTCGGAGGGCTTGAAAGAGAATTTACAAATGAAAGCTGCTTTTCCTAATGGTCTTTCCTACCAGGGCAATTTTAAACATGGCTACTCTTACTTGTAAGCACTAAGTCTAATCAGACATTTATAAGACCAGTGTGTAAATTCCAGAAAGGAGAAGATATTAGGAAAGAAACTTCCATCTAGTGAAAGTTCCATATTTAACAGAAATACCCCAATTTAAACTTATGTTTTCTCTAAATTAATTAAGGAAACAAATGTTTCCAAAAGTACTGAGTCAAACTGACACTCAAAATAGACTAGGTTTGGTATTAAGTTTTTGAAAGACACAGAAATTTACAAATAGTTCATAGAACAACAAAAAAGAACTTGGAAGACGAAAGAGAGTCTGCTTACTTGATCAGCATTCCTTGATTGGGTAGTAATTCCAGATGGATCTTCCCACCTTCCTGAGTTCTCAAGTAGGCAAATTCCTCCAGCATATCAATGTCTACAGCCAAATTCAGGTTAACCACACAGAGAATAAGGTGCCCCGCATTCTAAGGTGAGGAAACGGGCTCTTGGGAGTTGACAACCTGTCACCATTCCACTCACTACTACAGGTTGAGGATTTGAATGTGCTTGATTCCAAAACCTCTAGCTCATAGCCCAAACAAACTGCTGTAAGATAACTCTTGGCTTATGATGTGCAGGCTGAAGGACACTAGGACAGTATGTTTCCCTCTAGAGATAGTTTAGCACAGTTATATGATTGTGAGAGCAAATACTGTTTCTTAATGAGGAATCAGAGACAGTGGAAATAGGGAAGAGTGCTTTTGGTCACAGAATGAATCATAAAAACAGAGTGACTCTTTCTTCACACCTACTGTGCAAAGCTTTACAGAAGCTACAGGGTGGAAGCTTCTATAAATCCAGAAAATTTCAAGCAACATTTGATATTCCTATACACATTTTTCTGGTGAAAAATCATGTAACTCCCTGATAACTCTCTTATTAAGTATTTAACTTGAAAAAATTAGTTCATTTAACAATTTTAACTGAAACAAAAATTAAGGCTGTCATTAGATTTTCTAAAGGTATTTGTCTAAAAGAGGTTAAGAGTTCTTGCTATGGACACTTGAAGAAAAGCATGTATCTCACAAGTGAAGGCTGAACATAATGCACTAAGCAATTGCGACGCAAAGTGCTCCCTAGCACAACAGGCACCTGCTGCGGAGGGCATGCCATGTGGCTGCTCTGGAGGGGCTGGCAGAGCTGCGGACTGGTGTGCTAACAGCTCGAGGGGACAGCAATGCCCCAGGAGAGGCTGCAGGGCATCTTACGATAGAAGAGGGCCCCAGAGCTGTTCTGTTGTACGGCTACAGTGATCATTCCACGCTGTCCAGAACTCATGGGCTAACTTCTGGCATCTTGGGTACTTTCTGAGAAGCCCGGTAGAAATGGAAAATGGAACGGGTGGTTGATATTCTTGAATACATCTCTGCTCTTAGGGCTTTAAGATCAACTGGTACATACTCATTTCTAAACCACCATCCCTCTCCCTCACTCAAGAGATAGTAAAAACCAGTACTTCAAGCCAGAATGGTTCTTTTTTTTTTAAAATCTCAGATTCATTAATTCTAGTAAATCAGAATTTGCTATGCTTATATAAGAAAAAGGATACTTGTAACATAATTGAAAAAATTCTCATACTGGAAATTTCCTTGTTGGCAAATCTTATTGACCGCTTTCAAGAACAGATTCTCTCCCCGTGGCCACTCCTGTTGAAGCAACACAATCACATGCCCCAGGGCCATGTCATCGCGGTTGTCGGTGAAAGCTCTAAGCTGCAAAACGTTTACACGGGGAAAGGAAAGCATGAGGAAACCAGATAAAACATACCAACTATTAGCTCTTAAACAGTGCCGCACATAAGTGTGTGACCCAATCTTATGGCCAGTTTTCTAGCTCATGCTTCCTCCTTGCTCACACCTTCCTTCCTAAGCCCCGTGCTCTCCAGCCCTCTCCCCCAAGTGGCCTTTTACCCACCGTCCACTCGCCACTGTCCTCTAAAAGGAAAGCTACAAATTCCTTTCTGTGTTAAGAGTGTGACTCAACTTCTCTAGGCCTGACTCTCAAGATTCCAAAGCAAGAAGCTCACTGCTCCTGTGCAGCTCATAGCTGCGGATATTTGGGGACTGTGTTCACAGCACAGGGCGCCCAGGCTGCTGTCACTAGGAGTCGCCCGTGGAAGGCAGTTCTGATGTTTCTGAGCAGCTTTTCTCTCTGCTTTGTTACCTTCATATTCCAGTGACCTTTGTCACTGTTGCCCCAAACAGAAACAATGAAGAAGTTTGCAACTGTTGCACTGGAGCAGAGACCACATTGGCTCTTGCAACAAGCAAAGCATCTCTCCCCCTGGTGCTGTTCCACAGCTGCCAGGGCCCTGGTGTCCTTTCAACAGTCCATGAACCCTCCTGGCACTGTCAAGCCTCTGCTGCTGTAGATCTTGGTATCTAAGGTGCCTTCACCCATCCCATCTTGCTGAAAAATTCACCCTTTCCCTGTGAAACCAGCGGCATTTATGTCCCCTTCTTCAACAGCTAATAAATTCTGACCTGTACATTAACTTATAAAATGTTTAGCAACATTACTATCGGTTATTTGCAGGTTTCCCTGTTAGCAGTAAACTTTGTGAGCATGAGGTTAGTTTTCCATTCATCTTTATCTAGTACAATTGTTATTTAATGAATATTTACTCATCCTTAGCACATGTGCTTTTGCCACCACTATCAACTACTCTTTAAAGATATTCACCTCACAACTGTCAAGGAGGCTTTCCACTCAAATCACTGCAAGTCATAAGCACAATATCTTAAGGCAAGTGTTCACGCTCGTCAGCTTTCGGCTTACCTTAAAGCAGGCTAACATCAAGTGCAGGCAGTACGGCATGATAGCTTTACTGGTGCAGGGCAGGAGCTTCAGATCCGAACCTAGCAAGTCCAGAGTTACTCATGTTAATGAATACTACCATCGAAGAAAAATCTCTGACAAGCGAATGTCTGAGATCATTTCCTTCTAAAATTCAAAGAGTAACAGTCACATGATTTCTAATAAAGTGAAACCACAACCATATTGTGAGGTTGAAACTGGTTTTAGATCGTCCCTATATTTCGTTTTTCAATCTTTTTTTCCAAACACATTTAAAATATTTTTTACTATAAAACACTTAAAATATACAGAAAATCATATAGAAAACATTATAGACACTGATGTAATCACCACTTACCTTTATAAAGTGTTAGTATTTTCCAGATTTTAATACAAACCATCACAAAGTCAAAGCTTCTTGTCTCCTCTGATGCTACTCTCCTCCTCAGAGGAAGGCACAATTCTGTGCACTCCTACACCTGCTGCTTGTGTCCACCAGCAGCACAGAGGAGTGTCTGCAGCTGCCAGTCTACCGCACCACATGGTGTCACAGTGTGTCACTCCCTCTGCAAATTGTTTTTTCCACTTAACCTCAGGTGTGTCAGGTTTATCACTTGGACTCTCCCTCATTTCAGTATTACGTAGTATTCTGCTTGTTACAGGTCTAATTATTTATCCTCCTCATTGCAGACAATGAGATCTCCAGTTTTTCACTATTAAAACCAAAACAATTAAAAATACATACAATTTTACTGTGCACTTATGGAAAAAAAATTTAAGCAATGGTATTTATACCAACACCTTTTTCTTTATGGCTGTAATTTTATATAGTTTAAGTCCTTCTCTATCTAGAAGCAAGAAATAAGAAGAAATAAATCCTTTCTTTTTTGGCCCTTCCCTGCCAAAATACAATTTGGTATACAGGAATTGTGTCCCTGACATTCTTAACATTTATTTATATAAACGGTTTATGAAATAACATTTATCCTTTTACTTGGAATGTACTTGTTTACACTGTATCTCACTGAAAAAAAAAATCAGTTTCCCACTTGAAACTCACTGCCCAGTGGGAAGAGTACCCAGTTTGAAAAATACTCATCAAAGTTACAACTAGGAGATGAGGTATTTGCTACAGCAGGATATGTTCAATTGGTTTCCGAAGTGATCATATGAATTTACACATAACAAGAACTATAAGGATAATGTTATTTTCAGATCATGAAAATCAGTACTGTTACTCCTTAATTTTTATATCTGACGTATACAAAATGGTAGTTTGTTATTTTAATCTCATTGCTCATATTACTAATAGGATAAGAAGTTTTTTATTTTTTTCCTTAATTTTATTGAGAAACAAATAACAATGAGACAGTTTCAAATCAAATTGGTAAGATAGTTCCAATAATTAACACATTGCATACTGTCTTCCTAGTGGTTGTTGTACAAGACGCAGACATAATATCCACTAACAGGATAAGGAGTTTTTAAAAGCAGCTTTTTGGCTGTGCATGTTTCTGCCTCGCTCATACCCTTTGCTTATTTTCCTACAGGAGGTTCGTTCTTACTGATCTGATAAAGCACTTCACATTTTTGGATGTTTTTGCTGATCTTCTGTGGTAGACAGTTTTCTGGCCATCTAGAGTTTGCCTTATTCACTTTGACCATACTGTTAGTATTTTAATTTTAATATATTTTCCAATCCTTTTATTTTTATTTTTGTTGTTGCTGATGAGACATGGGATTGCATACTGCTCAGGCTTGGCTTACACTGGTGGCGCCCCAGCCCCCCTAGTACCTAGGATCACAGGGGTGCACTAGCACACCCTGCTCTGTGTGCTCTTGGAAGTCCAAGTCTGCATAAGGGTTTTCTGTATTTCTTCTAACAGTTTAAATTTTCATATTTAAATATCAAAATTTAAATGACTTTTATATAGCTCAACGAGGCATCTCTCTGCTGTTGCGTTTTACATCTAGATAGTCAACATTTTATTACCACGTACTGGATACATGCATTCTTCTCCCACTGAACTGCAATGTGACCTTTTCTTGCTTTTTTTCTGGAACTCAGGACTTCACCCATGCCAAACAAGCACTCTGCCACCAGACTATACTCCCCACCTTACCTATTCGTTTCAGAAGCTTTCTACAGACTTTCTTTTTCTACACAGCCAGACCTGCAATTGTAAAGTCACACCTGTGTGTAGTATTTTTCAGCCTTTATGCCTTTTTTTTTTTTTGCAGTACTGGACCCTGTGCTTGCCAGGCAAGCGCTTATTCTACTGAGCTATCTCCCCGGGCCCAACCCTTATGCTTTTACAGTCTTACTGTCCTGGCCAAAATCTCCACCGTGTGAAATAGAAGTGATGGGAGTGTTGATATATCTGTATTGGGGAAAAGAATTCAATATTTTACATTTAAGTGTGGGGTTGAGAAAGCACTTAGTGACGACTTTTTAAAAATTGCAAACAATACTCTCTGTATTAAGATTACTGTGACTTTCCTTCTTTGGTAACACAATGAGTTACCTTAATCTGTCCGTTAGCTGCATTTTCACTCCTGGTCCTTGGCTAGTACATACTTCTCTTCTTCAATATTCAGCTTGCTAAGCTGCACTCAGTATTTGGCACCTATATTTATGATGGATACTGCCACTTATTGGTCTTTTCTTGTAAAACTCTCATTGCATTTTGCTATCAGGATCATGCTGGCCTTGAAGTATGAGCTGGGAATTTGTCTTTATTTTCTTAAAGAGTATGTACTGGGTTGGTGCTAGTTCTCTTAAATACGTGATATAATTCACCAGTACAAGCACTGTGACCCCATTTTGTGTTGGGGAAGGTTTTGGATTTTAAAAACTTAACTTCTTTTTAGATGTACAAACATTTAGTTTTTCTATTTTATTTTGGATAGTTTTGGTAAGCTGTATTTTTCAAGGAACTTTGCCATTTCAACAGAATTAAATTTATCGGGATAAATCATTCATTCTCTAATTATTGTCCTTTTCATTTGAGTAAGATATATAGTGACATTTGCCTTTTCATTTTTTATATTACTAATTTATATTCCCCCTTTTTTCAATCTTGCTAGGGTTTATCAATTTCATAAATTTTTTTCATGAAAATTGCTTTCAGTTTTCTCTATTTTGTTCTCTATTTTACTGAATTTTGCTCTTGGAATGATTGTTGCCAGTCTTCTGCTTTCCTTATATTCAGTGTGTGTCTCTTTGGCTAATTTTTGATATGGAAACAGGTATACAGTTTTTCAAGCAATGTGAAATGAGATGAAACACAAATTGGTCCAAAGACAGACCAAGAGAAACTTCCTAGTTCATCACCTATAAATTGCCTACAATTGGTCAAGAAAGAAAGAAAAACAAAACAAAACAAAACAAAAAACCCTCATATTATTCAAAGAAGTACTAAACTCGGGAAGTGAAGTTTGCAAGAAAAATTCATAGTTGCTTCTGAGAGTGGAGCCAACGACCGAGGGAATAACATTTCACAAATCACAATGTGCTAAACCCTGCAGACCACAGTACTATCACCTTGTTAGGAGCTACAAAGCATTTCTCAGCCTTGGGGCCTAAAGCTACTTACAAAATAATAATACATTTGTCACTGTACCTTTCCTAAACTTGGGCTTCACTTTTGCGGGCTCCTCCTGGGATCTGCCTCCATCCTGAATGGGTAGGACCATGTGGCACATCAGGTCCAGGACTTTCTCACACGTCATCTAGAGGAAGAAAGACCAAAGGAACCAACTGGACGCTGCAGAACTGAAACCACACGAGCATCACAGCGAACATTTCAGCAAACTGCCAGGCAACGGGCAGCTTGTGGCTCTGCCTCAATGCTATTCTCTCCATGTGACCATTGCTGCTTGCTCAACAGTGAATATAGAAAGTAAAAATAAGACACAATGTATGTATGAGAGGGTACAACAGCCCACTGTTTGTGTTAAAAAATGAAACAAAAGATAATTAGTCTGGCGTTAACTGAAACCACCAACATGTTTAACAACATGGTAGCATCCAAAAAAGGGTATTGGCCTGTCAACATTTACTATCTCAACAAAAAGTCAATGAAGAAGACACAGAAAGGAACTAAGTGCTACGCTACAGAGCATTGTGTACAACAGTCAAGATACACATAGGCTGAGCCAGTAGGAAATGCTCTGGGCAGGACTTGATCAAAGTATGAAAGGGGGAGGGAAAAAGTCTTCCTACAAAACAGAACAATGAAAGGGAAATGTGAAAAGTTACCCAGCCACAGTAGCACATGGAGGCTAAGGCAGGAAGAGTCCTGTGAGGTTAAATAAAGCCAGGCTGGGCTACTTAGTGAGTTAAGGGCCAGCTTGAAATACATACCAAAACCTTGTCTCAAAACAGAAAAGAAAAAAGAAAAAAATGTGAAAAATCCGTGAAAGTTACAGTAAAGAGAAATCAAGTTTAAAAAAATCTTTGTGATTTTCACCAAAAGTCTAAGTAATGAGTGTAGGCAGAAGATGATACGCAAGCACAGAGGCACTGAATCAGGCCATTCTAGGGAGATACAGGACAGGTGACGCTGTCCATGTGAGGGCTGGGTGCAGCCCGGGGCTTACCCTGTACTCCCCTAGAGCAAAGTGACAAGTTGCCAGCTGGATGAGCGCCCTCTGATGCTCCAACGTGCCCTGTCCTGGAGTCTGTGGCTGAGAAAGTGACCCTTGGAGAGCTGCCAAGTGGTGCAGGCTGGCTATTGCCTTTTTATACTGCCCCTTGGAAGACAGAACAGCAAGGAAGGAAAAGATGTTAGTGACCTCCAGAGCTAACCAAGCACCCATTAACGATAAATGAGGCAGCTCTGCATGATCGTCTGAGGAAAAAAGGAGACCCAGCAACAGAACAACATCAACACACTTGGACCTGGATGACATTACTTCTAAGTACATCCATCCCTGGAAATCCCCGGGGGATTGGTTCTGGCACCCCAAAGACACCCAAACCTGTGGAGGCACAGGCCCCTATATGCACTCTGCACACTCTCTTCTGGACATATTAACCATCTCTAGTTCCTTGTACATAGTATGTAATGCAATACATAGTGTAATGAACAGCTGGTAACCTGTACTGAACAGAGAACGGTGACAAGAAATAGAAGTTGTACAGAGCGGCAACCATTTTTTTCTTATTGTTTTACCTATGCTTGATGGAGTCTGAGGATGTGGAACCACAGCTAAGAGGCCCAACAGTACAGAGATGAATCTTTCTGGTTTTAAGTCTTTAAATAAAATAACACAAGTCCTGGGACACTATACATTTTGGATCTACCATTCCTATGGAAGGTTTTCTCTACTAATACCACTGCTTCTTCACAGAGGATGGAAGGACAGACCTGACCACTTTCACACTGCACTAACGAGCTGTCTGTGTTTGCTGTGCCCGGGACGAGGCTCTGAACCCCTGTGCTAGCACAGAAAGGCAGGACTCCAGCAGCACAGAAGGAAGGTGGGTGAGGCGAGAAGTATGGACCTTCTCGTGAAAAGCAAAAATAGTACTTCTGTATGGAGTGGTGAGCAGACATACCACAAGTAACAAGGAAGGATGGTCTGAGCATTTTCAAAGTATTTTGAGATGAAAGCGGATCATATACCCTCAGCCACTAACGACTAAACACCTCGGAACATGCAAGGCCAGTCTCTGAGAGGGATCATAATCATGAACAGGAAATGAGAAAAATTAGCCAGGCATGATAGTATACATTTGTAATCCCAGCACTCAGGAGGCTGAGGCAGAAGGATCTCTGTGAGTTCAAAGCTACTGGTTAAAACTGGTTTGAAGCCATTATCATCCTCTCCACACATAGGTACCCAAAAAAGTGCATCACTCCACCTGATAGATGATCATATCGGTGAGGAAGATTCTTAACCACAGCCAAGTGTCGGTCTTCCATGCCAAACAAATTCTTGTAAATTCTGGAGAAGAATTGAAACAAATTCACCAAAAACACGTAATACAAAAGCAGGAAAAATATACCTAATAAGTCCTACAAGAGGCAGAGACACATTACCAGAAGATGCATAATTACTTTAAATTCTGATTTTTAAAACATGTGCCACAATTTCGTGCATAACTTAAGAGTCTAACACTCATTAATAATAAATAAATGATTTTTTTTCAGACAATTTATAAGCATATCCTGTGCCAAGAACCGTGTTTTTTAAGAAATTAGTTCATTTATCTTTAAACTACTCTGCTCTCTCTAGTAAAGTTCCTATTTTACTTTTTTTTTGGCGGTGCCAGGGATCAAACTCAGCACCTTGCACTTGCCAGGCAAACACTTATTCCACTCATCTATCTTCCTGGTGCCCCCTATTTTACTGTTACCCAGTCAAAATTAAAAACACACAATGACACTAACAAGTTCTACTTATATTTTAAAAAGTTGATTTACAACAAAAGGAAAAATTTCTTTCAAAACTGTTACACAAACATTCACAAATTCAGAAGCAACAGAGAAGACCTGAATGATGACAAATGACTTGGATAATATGACCTTACGCAATCTGACTGGCCAGGGGCTCTGCCTTGGCATATGACAGGTCAAGGGACGAATATTCACCAGCTGAAAGCAAAGTAATGGGCCTGACTTTCAAAATAAATGTGTACTGGTCAACAAAGGACTCATGTAAGCTTCAATATTTCGCAGATAGAACAACCTCAATTTTTTGTTTATACTCAAAACAGAGGCTTTCCCAAACTTTTGGATTTTGCCTTTTTCCAGGCAATGGCTGCCCTCTTAGACACAATACGTGTGAGGAAGATACAGGGCAGCAGAAAAGAAATAAAAAATAAACAAAAGGTCAAATACAAGTATTAAAAAGACCAAAACTCCCTCAAACTTCATCCTTATGGAAGAAGATAAAGACTAAATAATTATTTGAATATTAACTGATTGATTTCTTGTTCAAAAAGAATACTACAAAATGTGTACTCAGTTTAATTAGCCATAAGCGATAATGATATTTCAGGTAGTGTAGAAGTTTTAACATAATTTTACATAAAAAAGTTAACGCCAATTTGACAAGCAGTCTTACCTTTGTCAAGGAATTCTAGGGAATAGAGCAACTCCCAGCTCTCCCTGGCCAATTTAAAGCTTTCCAGCACTTCAGTGGAGTTAGTGAGCTCTGCTTTATTGACTACAATGTGACGGTTTCTTCCTTTTGCTGAACAATCTTCATCATCTGAACTCTGCTTAAAGAATTTGAGGAACCCAATTAACTATAGTTACAGTCACGCACTGCAGCATTTATTTATTGCTGCCAAGTCTGCCTATCATGGGTTTTAGATGCAAGAATATAACATGCCTATAATTATTTTAAATTGGACAATTTAGTTTTGAAAATGAAGCATGCACTCATTTATGACTCAAGGTTTTTTTTTTAATGATGTTTTCTCTAACAACTTCAAACCATCCATTTTATAAAGTCCAAGAATTAGATTGTTAGGTAGAAAGATAAAACTTAGCCTTTGCTTTATTACTTTTTCACCTTAATACGTGATATTGTTTAGTTTGCTTCGCAAGAATAGCTTCTCACGCAGTGGACTAAGACTGAAGCGGGAGTCCATAAGACACAGTTCTAGAGAAGCAGCCCTTCCTACCTTGTGTGCTCTTCATCTCAAGTCATACAAGCTGAGGAATAGTGAGGGTGGCAGAGAAAGGGGACTATGAAGATGTCACTGGGCTCCACCGGACACAATGCCGAAATGCAGGGGGGTAAAACAGCCCCACTGAATGATTTTGCTAAGAATGTCTTGAATCTTTTATTGCCCTATGCTATTTTATTATTTCAAAAACCCAAATTATTCCTAAAGATTTTTACTACACTATGGTGAGTTTTAAATACACAGCAGTACATTAGCTAGAAGCTCTGTTCCCAAAGCCAAGCCCACAAGAGGCCGCAACACACCGCCGTTAGTGTCTGCTGCCCGCCACCAGTCTTTCCCTTGTGCTTTAGAGCTCAGTATCCTGCTCGTCCTTGTACCTGGGGGCTCTACCTGTCTTCTCCTGGGAATGACACATTCTCAACAACACCCATCCGTCAGGTGTCCCATTCCATCAGGGCCCTGTTCTTGCCAAGTAGTGCCGATCTACTTCACACACTAACAAGCATGTTGTATCTGTTAGTGTTGTAACTTACAGAAAACATTTCTCCCAAGCGAGATGAGGAATTTATGAAAGGATCCCTGACCGGGGGTGCGCGGCGGCCAGGGATGGCGTGGTACTATACACAGCTGGTAAAATTCTGAGAAAGCAGTTTTGAAATGAGTAAACCTACTCTGAAGCTCCTAACAGCAGTGTAACCGCATGGGACATACATGGCACGTGCCACACGGGCACAGACTGCCCACAGGAGAGGACTGCCACCAGCCCTGGCCATCCGGGCTGTCACAGGAGCCTGTCTAACATGAGTAGCCGCACCCCACTCCAGCTGTGGGCCAGCATTATGGGTATCTCCAGTGAAAAGGGGAAAGTCAGGAATACAGACCTTTATGAGAAATGCTATTTCTAATGCCTACCTGCCAAGTGATTTACAAAATAGGTAAAACAAAAACAAAACCCTAAGCACAACCAGACACACCTGTGAGCTGAGCCTGTAGGCCATCAGGTGGTCCTCTGCTGTGATAACTGGGAGGATCTGCATCAGGTAGAGGCAGACTGGGACAGAAACAGAGTAAGACCCAGGATGACATCTGTTAAGAGAAATCCCAGCTGCACTGGAAGGCCAGATGATGAGAACAGGGCTGGCAGAGAAGGGCATGACAGGCAGGAAATGGAAGAAGAGACGCCCAGGCCTCCTGAGATCCCACAGCTTGTGGGGTTTAGTTAAAACCGCAGTGATCCATGGGAATCCACTCCCTTGAAGATGCTGCCTCAGGCATTGTACCTGCTATGGCTCGGGCACTGTTCGAAACGTCCAGGACACAGTGACCAGTGATGGACAGCAGACAAAGTCCCTGGTTCCAAGGAGCCTGTGCTCCAGTGAAGGGAAGCAGACAGGAAACCGTAACCAAAAGGACAAGAACAAATACACAGCAATGAGGCTTTTGTAAATAACTGACATGAAGTAAAAAAGAAAACAATGGGTAGGGCCTTAGAGGAGCCCCAGAGGGAAGAACACTTGGGCTGGGACCTGCGGGCCAAGGTCGGAGCCTACCTGGTAGAGAGCAGAGGGAAAGCACTCCATCTGCACAGCAGTTTCGGTGGGCAGAGGCTGGGAGGCAGGCCTGGGCTCAGAGCACAAGAGCTGTGGGGGCCTGAGCATTTGCAGCCTGCAAAGGCCCGCTCGGCAGCACTTGCAAGCTCTGGCTTCAGCCTAAGTGGGATGGGAAGCAGGCAGACACTGAGGCAGCAAGAGATGTTCGGTTGGTGTTTCAAAAGATCACCCTGGCTACCAGCTAGAAGAGAATGAAGGAGCGAGAGAGAGCAGGGGGACAGGAGAACACTCTGCCTAGTAAGGGGATGTGATGCCTTCAGCCAGGGGCAGTGATGAGAAAGGAAAGAAACTGACCTTTGGGGCTATGTTACTTATCTAGAACTAGACAAGGACACACCACTACTTTTGGTTAAAACCATCAACACTCAACCTGTTGATCTATATGGAAGAAAGGCATGGCTGGGTCTGCATGGGGGGTTTCTGCATAAGCCAGAGCATTAAAGAGGAAGAGCAGTTCCTTGGCTCACACTGAATTTTCATTCGAGACTCTTGGCAAAGATGTCTGCAGTTATGTATTCTGCCTGATGTGTAGTTCACAAACAGAAGCAAAAGTCTGCCAAAGGCTTGTATTTATGAACCAAATTGCTCACAAGTGAAAGCATTTGTAAACCGAACTGTCTGGCAAGCAGTAAAGAGAGGGCAGACAGCATCTAAGAAAGCCTAGCAAGCAGAGATCTCAACCTGGGGATCACAGTAAGTTTCAAAGCATTCTGACAACTATTGAAATAATCTGCAAAATTGTGCATGCATGTATTTTGGGGAAGATTACTGAAAGTGTGAATAACCTTACATACATTTAGAATAGCTTTATGTCTCCTGGCTCCAATCCATTTTATACTACAGAGCCTACCAACAACCAGTTAATCTCATCTTAATGCACATCACTCCAGCACAATGCTACACCCAAGGAACAAAAAGGGAGTAAAGATACTGAAAACAGGGAAGAGAAAGGACAAGAAGTAGCTAAGGCTCCTGGCTCCTCTCTGGGCATTTCAATTAGAGCAGAGATTAGTAAACTACGTGATCTTCAGGCTTTTGCAAATCAAGTCTCACTGAAACACGACCACACCAGTTGCGCATACATCGCTTATGGATGCTTTTAGTCTACAGTAGCAGGGTCAGGGAGCCACGAGAGAAGCCATTTGGTCTGCACAGGTAAAAATATTGATAGAGAAGGATGCTGCCTCCTGAACTGGGGCATCTCCACTTTTATGTCACAATGAGTCTAAGGATTTCACTGCAAGAAAGGTGAGTTGTCCTACATAGACTTGCTACCCAGCCAAGTCAGCAGGCCAATGGTTCTCCATCTGCTGTTCTCTGGTATTTTTGTGTAAAGTGTCCTCAGTTCCAATTCCAACTCATAATTCTACACATCCTTCCAGACAGACTTCAAATGCTGCTCTCCTTTCTGACAGTCTCCCTGCATTTCATGTTCTTCAGACATCTCAACCCTGGCCATTCTGAGGCCAGTACCTACCGAAGAACTGCACTCTGGATACCTAACATAGTTCTGGCTTTTTAAAATAGATGTCATTAACGTAACTCAGTCAAAAACAACCAAATACTCACACAAGGCTTTGTCAAACTTGTCATTATTGACCTTTTGGGCTGTCCTGCATGTTTGGCACCATCCCCGACCTCTGTGCACTATGTGTTAATTAGCAACTACTCCCCGTCAAGAGCAGAGATATGACAATAGAAAATGTCTCTAGTCATTGTAAAACATTCCCTAAAGGACAAAACTGTCTTCAGTGAGCTCCACTCCCTTTTAAGGTAATTATATGGCATAATTTCAATTTCTGTACTTTTATCACTATAAAACCGTATTTTACAAAATTCTTTTCTAGCAAATCAAAAAATATGTTAACAATTATATCTGAAAGAATTACCATGGTTTTTTCTCTTCCCTCAGCTAGTTTCCTCTTCTTGTGTATGTGTTTATTACGATCAGCTTCTACATCACCGTACACGTTTGATACATCTTCAAGCAGGACCAGTGGAACCTGGTTTGGAGCATTAGGTCCTATGGATGGGCAGAAAACATCAACATGAAATGCAGAAAGGAAGAGAGTACTCAGGATCAGCAAGAAGCTGCTCAGCTGTCACACAACAATAAAGCTCATCAAAAATGTGTTCAGTGTGATCCCAATTAGGTAAACAGGCAAACATGTGTAGGGAAAAAATACTGCAGATGTGTACCAAACTGTTGATAAATGTTTGCTCAGTGGTTTCTTTCTCATGTACTTGTAATTTTTTTCATAATAACCACAAGTCATATATTATCATAGATTAAAAGTGACATGTACATTATAGTTATAAACACCAAATGAAACTTAAATATATGAAAAACTATAAGGCAATACAAAAATGAAAAGATTATGGGTGATTTCACCTAATTATTTCTGGTTTTAAGATATATATTCACACTCTATATGTATTACATAAGTATACAACATACTGTATTTTACCTAAAACTTTGCTTATTATGTTTTTGTAAATACTTCAAAGCGTTTTTACATTTTTTTCAAAATAGTGGCATTCAATATCTGTATTTAGTTTCACAATACCATACTATCCTTTGATATAGGAAATTTTAATGGCAATCTTAAATAAAAACTACCAAATTAAGCCACACGCAATAACCAACTACAAAGAGCAGGGCACTGGCACCACCCCAGGTTTGGATCCAACGGCAATGGTGAGAGTGTTTTTGTCCTCTCTACCATCCCCACTGAGTCCATATTTCTAAAATTTGTAAACCAACCTTGGAAGAGAGACGGCTGTATGCTATTGACATATTGGAATGCATTCTTAAAGAAGACCAACATAGTGGAATAAACCACTTGGTTTTTATATTTTGCATGAGCTTCATTATCAAAGTTGTTCATGTATCTGCAGAGGTCCTTCATCCTATGTAATATATCACTATAGCTTCTGCAAAATAAAGGGTGGTAAAACTTACTCAAATGTCTGGGCCTGTCAGCAAAAGGCTTAAAGCTTTAAATCTTTAAAATGTAGAGATCCAAACTCTACATTTACCAAATACAACTCTAAGTTTGTATATCTTTCTAAAATCAAATTTTAAAAAATAATTTTAATTGCACAAATTTGTTACAATGTGGTAATACACTTTACATGTATCGTGTTCCACGATCAAATCAGGGTAGTTAAAATTTCTATCTCCTTAAGTATGTTCAATAGATTTTTATAATCCTGTAACAAAGTACAGTGTGACATTTCAGTAGGTCTATATGCTACGCACCAATCACATCAGGGCACCGAAGTTCCCACCTCACGAGTATTTCATGCTTGGAGCCTTCACGCTCCTCTCTCCAATTTATTCACATGACAGATAATAGTTTATTGTGTGGCTAGGCATGGCTCCGCAGTAAAACATTTGCCCAGCATGCACAAGGTTCTAGCTCAAATTCCAAGCACCACAAAGTTATAGTGAACTGTAGTACCCTGCTGTTCTGTGCATCAGAACTATTTCTATTCAACTGTGTTTGAGTATCTAAACTCCCATTACCCCCAGGTGAACCTTTTCCATCTCATGTAATCATTATTATACATTCTAACCAACATTTTTACATTCTCATGAGAAATAACACATGCAATCTGCCTTTCTGAGTCCAACTTAGTTCATACAATGTATGCTGGTTCTACCCATTTTACCACAATTGGTAAAGTATTCTTTCTTATGGATCAGCTTTCTTTATCCACTGTGGGTATTAAAATCGATACCATGTCTAAGCTATTGCGAACAGGGCAGCAATAAACACAACACACAGGTGTCTCTGATGGGGTGGCATCACTTCCTCTGGGTAGTCTCCCAGGGGTAGGAGGCTTGCCTCACATTGTGGATGGATTCTTGAGGACCCCCCCTTACTATTCTCCACAGGGGCGGTACTAATTTAAATTTCCAGGTGTAAAAAGCTTCCTTTTCCTCTACATCCTCACCAGTATTTGTGAGTGTGTGTCATTTTGCTATGACTCTTCTAACTAATGTACGATGATTTCACTATGGTCTTGACTTGAATTTCCCTCAAGACTAATGAAGTTAAAACATGTTTCCATAAGTTTGTTGGCCATCTGAATTTCTTCTGAGAAGAAATACACATTAAAATTATTCTTTATTGTCTACATGTGAATGGCAAATTTCTTCTTCTGAAGTAGAGCAGTGATCAGCCCAAGACTCATGACAGAAAGATCCAAGTAACTTTTCTCTGAACTACCAGGGACAATGCTGCTGCTGAACTACCAGGAGAGCTTCAAATTCAGTATCATCCACGGGTTCATGCTTCAGCTAGGAATCTTCTGATAAAGTGTAAGCCACTCTCTTTTGCATAATTATTGTGTCACAAAATCCATCCAAAAAGAAATATACCTAGGATTATACCAGTTTTAAAAATAATGTTTTTAGCTTAAACAAGGATACTGAAATTACACAATCAAAAGATTTAATAGGCAATTTTAGAAATGTATTTATTACCGTCTTCCTTTATCCATCTGCCATTCACATCTCATTCCAACAACATTCAAAATCTTAAACAACCTCTCCCAAGGGTCCACAATCTGGGATGATTTTTCAGTCAGTCCTTCTATTACATACTTCTGGGAGCTACGCTTGCTGGGTGACATTAAATCAGAGGCATCTTGAGCACCTGACATGTGGGGAAAAAAGGAGCCTACAATTAACATCGTGCTTATTATTTATGTAGTACCCCTCCTCATTGAAAGAAAGAAGTAGTCCCCCTCCTCATTGAAAGGAGAAAAGCACAGACCCTAGGATATGACAGTTGTCCACCTTATAACAATGTTTCTATGAGTGGAGAACCGTTTTAACAATGGTGGTCCCAAAGATCACAGTACAGTTGAAAGTTCCTATTGTCTGGTCAACAGAGCTGAAGAGGCAAAAACAAAGGAACATGCTGTAGAAAAAGAAGCCCCAAGAAAATACAGAATGATGGGTTTAGCATCAAACAAGTGCCCGAAAGAATTTGAAAACATGACCTCGACAGCAAAGGTTTTCATTACTATAAAGTTCATGGTGCAGTTTCTGTTGACAAGCAAATCTATAACAGAAGGTCGGGACACAGCTCAGTGGTCCAAGTGCCTCCCTGGCAAGCACAAGGTCCTGAGTTCAATTTCAAGTACAAAAAAATAAAAATAAAAAAATTTACTGTCATCATAGGATGGAAAATAGTGGCGGTAGGGGTAGCAAGAGAAGGAGAGAGAAAAAAACACTGTGAGCTACTTGTGATACTTCTGAAGAGGGACAACTGCTCAGAAGTCGCAGGGAGGTCCCTCAGAAGGACTCCAGAAGGCAGCTTTGTCTTAAGACTCGACAGCTCTGTGCCTGTTAGTGCTGCTGCAGACTTTCCAGTGGGACAGATGTGCAGATGGCGACAGTGGTATGAAGGATCCTGGCCCCATGTAACCCAGGCTATGCATGTGCATCTTAATTTTTTAACAAAAAGAAAAGTTTACAGAATAAAAATATAAAGAAAATGCTTTTTGGTGCAACGTTCTTATATTTTAAGCTAAATTGTAAAGAAGTAAAAAAAAAACCTTAAAAAAGTTTATAAAGTAAAAATTTACAACAAGCTAAGTAAAAATTTACTACTGAAGAAAGAAAAACTTCTTCCCTACAAATGTAGTGTAACCTATAGTGTTTATAAAGCCTCAGCAACCTATGGGAATGGCGAGGCATCTGCATTCACACGCATTCACTGACTCGCCTGGAGCAACCCCAGCTTCATTCATGTTAAGTACACTCAACAGGTGTTTTACTTTTATATCTTTTTAGAATGTGTTTCTATTGAACCTTTTCTGTTTGGGTTTGGGTATGCGAGATGCAAAGACACTTATCACTACGCATCACTGCCTACAGTACTCGGGACAGTAACATGCTGTAGGCCATGCCATGCCGCCTAGGTATACAGCAGGCTACACCATCGAGGAGTATGTTATGGTTTGTATCTGGATGTTCCCCCAAAGCCTCATATAGATGTGGGGGGCCAGAGGGATTCTCAGAGATGGCTGAATCTGGGGTATGTGATTAATCTGTAGCACAATGCTTAGATTAGGGGTGAACCCCATCAGTTCACTGACTGCTCTGGTGCCACTCTAATCCCACTAGGCTGGATACAATATAAGAAACAGAGAGAAGCTTGTCTCACTATCTCTCCATTGTTGCTTGTGCTGTCCTCCACTGCCGTGAACTGCTGCCACTCTTTCATGTGCACTGGAGCCAGCCAACTATGCAGTAAATCCTCTATAAACTTTGAGCTAAACAAACCTTTCCTCCTTAGGGTCAGGTGTTTTGTCTCAGCAACAAGAGAAAGTTAACTAAGACAGAGTGTAAGTACACACTTTATGATGTGCACCCAATACAACTGCCTAACAACGCACTTCTAGAATGTATCCCCTCATTAAGAGGCTGGGGATGCAGCTCAGTGGCATAAGCACCTGCCTGGCAAGCGGGAGGTCCTGAGTTCAATCCCTAGTACCACCAAAAAAAAGCCCCCGGGGCTGGGGAGATAGCTCAGCAGAATAAGCGCTTGCCTTGTAAGCGCAAGGGCCTGAGTCTAATCCCTGGTTCCGCAAAAAAACCAAAAAACCAACTAAACAAACAAACAAACCCCCCAAAAACAAACTTGTCCTCAATAAGCACCATGTGTACATGAACAGCTGGCCACTGGACTAAGCCAAAAGTGGTGTTAAGCTGTGGTACCTATGAAGTTGAGTGCCCTATTGCTACAGCTCAGCAACCAGACTGCTTCAAGCAAGGGACAGAAGCTATTCCAGAAGCAAGTTTCATACTGTAACTGTAGTTATTATTTTTTAGATAAAATCTTTAAGAAAAACTATGATATCCAACTGTATATATCCAGAGAAAAGTAGTCAGAATGAGGGATTTTGGGATCTGCAATTTTACTGAAGCCTGTCTAAATAAAATTATAGGATATTCCCACTTACCTTGATGCTGATTTTCTATTTGAGTAGACCTAGTAACATAGTTGATATAAAATTCAGCTGCTTTGTTCAAGTATTTATATAATAAATTGGCAGGCAATCGAACATCGTGGTTGTTAATTATTAGAGGAAGTACATCACAAACTGTTGAAGGTGAAAGTGAAGAAAACAATGATCAGGTTGTCTACCATAGGACTCTGGCAAAAAGATAATTCATTTTAAGAGTTCACTTAATGTAGCATCTAAAATAAACTGGGGGGCCTCCTTGTACCACATCTATGTAAACACTGCCACAGAGAGGAATATCAGAGGAAGGAGGTAGTGAGAAAACTCCCGAGCAGATAGATGCGTCATCCCAGGTAAAGGTCCATGCTCACACCAGTGGTAGCTACACTAGGTGGATGCTGTATGTTTACCTCTATTTCTACCCATGCTTTCAGAGGTTATCAAACATTTACAAATAAAAGTTCTAAAATTCTTTCTGAACTGAGAAGATAAACAGGATTGAAACTTCATAATAGAAAGCTTTCCTTTACTTTCCACAAAAAACCTTATTCCGTTATATTCTATTTACCATTAGGAAGTAATACAAAATATGACTTTTCTTACCAAATAATTTTCTAAAGCAGTTAACAGGAGACTCTTGTTCTTCAACAGTTTCAGCATCTAATAGTACCTCCCCGAGGCCAAACTATTTCAAAATAAAATGAATCATTTAATTATGCACACTTTAAGATGTCAGAATTACATAAACAGGGATAAATTTATTTTAAATTTACCACAGGTTGTATAAGAAAACTTCTCTGAGAAAAAAATTATCACACTTCATTTTTTTTTGGTACCAGGGATCAAACTCTGGACTTGTGTTTGCCAGGCAGGTGCTTATGCCACTGAGCTATCTCCCTGGCCCTTACTACACTTCAAAGACTAGAAAATGTAACAGTACATCCACATCTGAATTCCTTCCTACAGTCTTGCTTTTGTGAGAGCTTTTGAATTTGTTAAGAACCATGAGAGAATTGCTTGTGTTTTATTCTACTCCATGCCTGGCACTTTGTAATGGTAGAAACTAACCCAAAGAAGCCCGAAAGATGGCACCGGAAAGAGTGACCAAGAGACGAGGAATGCAAAGAATGGTTTAAATCTTCACTACTGATTGGCTATGTGAAGTTACAAAAACATTTAAGATGTGCTTTCTTTAGCAGAGGCCTAGCACTTACAAATGCCTGCCAACAGCACTCAGTAATTACCAGAGACGGAAGGAAGAGCAAGAATGGAGAGAAAACAGGGTCCACAGGGCAGAAGCACATGAATAGCCTCACTGCTAAGACCAGAAACTGTGAGGCTCGTTTAACTCAATATATTCTCAAATACAAACGAAATGGACTTTTTTCCAACTCTACAGATCGCAAGTAAGTACTATGTCAGAGTTTGGTTATTATTTCCTTACGCTGGCACAACATTTCTCCTGGAAACATACAATCAAAGCTTGAGAACAATGTTGTCTTCTTAGCTTATCTGACCAGGAAGCTCCTGACATAAGTTCCATCTTATCCAGGGCTCCTCGGTTCTCTGCTCCAGCACCACGTTCACTAGAGCTCTACCATACTGATGAATCAATTGCAAATCAGTTTTGTTTTCTCTTACAAAAAGGAAAGAGCACTCTTACCCCATGTTGCACTACTGTTTCAGGGAAGCGCCTCAGAAGCAGGAGTAACATTTCTGATCGTTCCAATGTGTCGAAGCATTGTTCTGTGACCTTTAGTAACATTTCACACTGGATCCGACCAGGAAGAGTTTCAAATAAGCCTGTACACAACACATTTCACCTTTAGAAATTCTTTCAGAAAATACTAAAGCAACAGTGGTAAGGAAGGCATTTTCATGTACAGAACAGTAAAGTATCACTATGTCCAGACAGTTTCCTCATTACCTCCTTCCACTGACATCCCTTTCCATGGCAAGTTTGACACAAGGAACCCCTCAAATATATTCTGGATGCTACATTAAGCAAACTCTACATTAATTTTACCTACAACGTGGCAGCGTTTTGAATTGCATGATACTTGGCTCAAGATGTTTCCTGAGTGACCATAAAGCATTTGGAGCTCTTACTGGATCAAGAAGACAGGCAAGATGTGTCAAGAGTCATGGCACTGCTTGTTGTAAGTTAAGATAAAGAGTATGCAACGTCTAAGCTGAAATCAGTTAACTAGCTTCTTTTGTACTTTCTGCAGAATTCGCTATTTTGATTGCTATAGCAACCAATACAGAAATTTAAAGAAAAAGGTCACGAGTTAGGGACGCATCTCTTCTATCTTACAGAGATCTGGTTTATCTACTGATGCTTTCTGGCTACTGTAAAATATGTTACAAATATATTCAATTCCCTTGCTACGCTCACAGGTCCACATCCTTTAAGGAACCTTGTAGAGTTCAAAGCAAATGTTCACAGGACTAAGTGATAATATTACAGTCTTTAGTTGGCAAGAATAAAACACACATATGGATACAAATACGACAAGCATAACGCTTTAGCATAATTTCTATCTATAGTTTGGTATCCCAGAAATGGTAATTTATTCACATTTAAGATACTACTACATCCTTACTTCTTAAAAATTGGGTTTGTTTATCCTGTGAATCATTCCTTAATGCTGATGTAATAATGCTGATTTCTCTCCATACCACTGGCTGCTCCGGGAAATTCACAAACCTATTTTTAAAATGAATATATTAAATTAAAACCCAGATTCCACACAGTAACCGAAAAGAAACAAATCATTCACATTTGAAGAAAAAATGTCTTTATTCACAGTGAACGCTTCGATATGCCAAGATAAGCTAAAATAAAAAATATAAAAGTAAATGCTAATTTTAAAAAAGGAAGGCTCTCACTAAGTTTTAAAAGGTTTTTATAAGTAAAAACACAGGCAACCCTAATACATAAAGAACTAAAAATCAGCAAGAATGAAACAAAAGTAACAGTAGGAAACAAAAGAAAAAGTAGACAAGCTCAAATTATAGACTACAAATAGCCAACAGGAACAGCAGAAATAATCTTATTTGTAATATAAACAGTAAAAATTCAAAAATCAAAATAGCAACATACCACACTTTTTTATATATTGGCAAGAATTAAAGCAACTAATAAACCAGGGATTGCAATGAACGCTTGCAAAAACAGCTCCAGAAGGCTAAGGCAGGAGGATCACTTCAGAGAAAAGCTAATGATGACTGTGGGGAACAAAGTGAGACCCCGGCTCAAAAAACACAGACTGACAAGGACTGACACTATCCAATGTTGGCAAAGGTATGGGAAAACTGGTACACCACACAGCATTTATGAGAATACATACTGGGATGATGCTTTTCAGGTAGTAATTCGGTAACTGATCAAAACATGGAATATGTGTATCTTCTAACTATAGAATGACACGATGTCTAAGAATCTCCTTTCACAAAAAAAACACCAAAATATGGGCACAAACTACCATATTGTACATCATTTTAAATAACTAGAAGCTTATCTAAATGTCTATCAAAAAATTTGTGGGTATGAAGTACTAAAGGCCTCAAAAACTGGGAAAGGGTTCTATGACAACGGGGGAAGAAAGCAAGTTTCAGAATTGATATGTTCTTGGGCCGGCCAGATAGCTCAGGCTAAGTGCCTGCTTAGGCAGAACACAAAGGCTGGGGTTCAATCCCCAGCGTGCAGTGCTGCCCCTGCCCCGCGCTGAGATGGCCATTGAGACTGGGCGTGGTTGCACGCACCTGTAATCCCAGTGCTTGGGAGGCTGCAAACAGGAGGATCACTACCAGTCCGATCTGTGTAGTGAGACGAGATGCTGTTGGCCCTGTACCAAATACATATAAGAAAAAATATTGATATGATCTCACTTTTTTTTTTTTTTGCATTTTAGGGAAGGTTCTACAGGGTGTTCAGTGTCTCATGACTAGATCAGACTCCTAGTGATCCACCTGTTTACAGCCTCCCAAGAGCTGGGATTACAGGCGTTCACACCACGCCCAATCTCAATTGCCATCTCAGCACGCCCCTGCGCAGGCCGGAATGACAGGCCCAGGGATAAAACCTGGGCCCCTGCTTTCGGGCGCTTTAATCTGCTGAGCTATTTGGCTGGCCCTTGATCTCACTTTTGTAACTCCTCCCAAAGGCATGTTTGTGTGTATGATGTGTTAACATTAGTTCAGTTCACGAAGGGCTTCCCCTTTTATCCTATCACTTACTCTTCGAATGTTTGCAAGGAACATGCATTATTCCCAATAAAACAAATTATTAGATGGAAGTTTTAACAAGGATAAAATAACTTCTCTGCAAATGCCATGTCTGAGATTAAGGGTCGGCTTCGGAGTGGCACTGGGCAAGCAATGGGGCCTCGAAGATCGCTCCCACCTCCCCATTTCCATTTCCCAGGCCGGAACTGAAGACCCCTGCCGCGGCGGGGCAAGCCGCGGCCCGGGCGCACTCACATGTCGTAGAGCAGCCTCCCCGCGGTGGCGGTCCGCTCGGCATTCCGCTCGATGGTGTACATCTCGTACTGCAAGGACACGGCAGGGGGTCAGCGCTGCAGCCGAGGAGTGGACGCGGGTCTCTCCCCCGACCGAAGGGGGCGACGTCTCTAAGTAGCCGGCGCTGAACAAATGGCTGCCGCGGCGGTGAGAGGGGCGAGACGCGCCATCGGGGACGGACCCCACTACGGAGCCCCGGCCGCCGCCCCGCCTTCCGAGAGGGACGCGGGCGGAGAGGGTCGGGGCGGCCGCGCACCCCAGGAGCCCCCGCCCCCGCCCGGCCGCGCGCGGCCCTCACTCACCTGGATGTTAAAGTCCGCGGGGTAGAGGGTGCGCGCCGTGATCAGCCACGCCTTGGCTGCCCACAGGTCCTGAGGCACCAGCTCCCGGGCTCGCTGCACCAGGAACTCGCTGTCGCCCTGGGCCGACATGGTCCCGCGGTAGGGACCCGCCAGCCGCCGGGAGCTTCCGGCGCCGGGACTGCGGCGCGCGCCGCCTCGGGCCGAGCGGGCCACTGCGCATGTGCGGCGCGCGGAGCGCCGGGAGGGCCATCCGGGTTCCGCGCGCGGCCGCCGCCTGCGGGCGCTGCGCTGTCGCTCGGCGCGGGTGGGAGCGTGCGGGCTGGCCCGAGTCGCCGGGAAGCGCCGGAGAAACGGAGGATTTGCGTCCCGAGCGGCTCGGTGGAGTGAGAGAGCACGCGCGGGGCTCTGCGGCGCCTTGCTCTGCGCGCTTGCCGCGTCCTTCCCTCGGCCTGTGGGCTCGCGGCGCGGCCAGCGGGCTGCGGACTGCGGGCTGCGGGTGTCCCTGGATGCGGGGACTGGGCCTGGCCTCGGTGTGAGGAAACGCCGAGGGCGGGCAGGCGAGAGGAGGGGCGGGGTGGTGCGGGGGCGCGGGGCCGGGCTGGGGCTGGCCTCTTTTTTTTCTTCGGTAAACACACCCACGCTTTGTGCTTCTCTGGTCTTTATTAGTTTCTTTAACAAGCATGTATTGAGAAGTTACTGTTGCTAGTATTATTTTTACCATTAGCATTTGGAGAATATTTTTCGAAATACGTTGGGAGCCGCGAAAAAAATCTAGTCACTCACTCTGAAAGGGGTTTGTTTTGGACCAGAATGTGGCCAGTGGGGAAAAAAAAAAAACCACAATTTAAATTATTGCCTCCGGCCAGAATCAGTACACTTTCACCAAAACTCTAGATTTGTTTTCTATTTGAGAGAAGAGAAAAAAACAGTGTAAGCTTTGTTGATAAAGTAGTCTGTTAAATGGGAAAAAAGAACCGGAAAGTGGTCTTAGTTTTTAATCCAAGTTCTGTGTTCAGAATTTTATCAACTTCTTTTGTCCC
>NW_004524612.1:6139605-6142634 GCF_000260255.1 Octodon degus | reverse complement strand
ATTTAATAATTACAATACATAACCGGTTTTATTTGAGTCAGTGCACCAATTGTAGACATAAATGTGAAAGTGCGTATGCAAAGGAAAGAATAATGTGTATAGCACCAGTACTGTCAAATCCATCAATATCCAAACTCTGCTGTTCTGTAAGAGTTAAGGAAATTTCTAAAGTCTTCCCTCTCTGAGAGTCCTATGACCTTTAACATACCCTTTTAACTTTCCTCCAACTCTTGTTGGCTCTTCAGTAACTTCATTTCTTTCCTTGATTTTACCTTCACAAATCTCTAGTCTCTTGACACCTTTTCTCCCAGTGTAGCTGCTTCCACCTGGGCTTCTCTTTCCTGCCGACGTTCACACCCAAGGGCTGTGCTCAGACATTCAGTATCTTCAGTGTCTCTGCTTCTTGTCCTGTCCCTGTGCCAGGGGATTCACATTACTAGCTCTATATTCACCTTAGGGAACATCTTCCTGAATGAGACTGCCTTGAAAGAGTGGATGTCCTTCTGTTGTGGACACCATGTCCCTATTTGTCTTAAGACCGGTCATCTGGTCGTATGTGTTTTTAAAATCCTCTGATGTTTTCCCATTATCTGGTATCAGGGTTGTAGATCATTTATTGCCCCCCCCACCAGTCTTTCTTTTATTTCTTTGATATGTTCCTTGTCATTTCCACATTCATGTATATCACCTCTGCTCTGCTTAAGGTACTTCCCACTGCTAACCTCACAGTGCCTTTTTTGTTTTTGTTTTTATTTTTTGACAGTACTAGAGATTGAACCCTGGGCCTTTGCAATGAGCCACATTCCTATAGGAAAGAAAAGGGAGAGAAGAGAGGAAAGGAGAGAGAACAACCAAACTCAAAACTATCAGGCTTTATCTTGCATAGTTGCAGCATTAATGTATTCATGAGAACAAAGCCTTTGTGACCTACTTCTCAACATTGTTGTGTTGGGGATTAAGTTTCCAACATATCAGCTGTGAAAGACATACTCAAACCATAACGTGTTGTTTTTGGTGTATGCCATAGAATTTAAAAGGTATTTACAATGAATGTCAGTCCACTTTCAGAATAAGACCATATCACCTCATGAGTAGTGTGAGAACCTTAGAATAACAATTTTTTTTGTCCAGTGTATCATGACTCACTAATTTCACTAAGCATTTATACCATACATCTATGATATATATGTATAATAATCAAGTACATCATTGCTAAAAGAACTTATCTGTTAGCTCAATTAAAAATAAGAACTAGGCTTGGAACTTGGCAATTGACTTGAGCAGAGGAACCCAGTTGCCTGGCCCATCCCCCTACTCTCGACACTAGCCCACCAGGGACTGACAGCCACACAGTAAGACGTGGACTAGGACTCACATGATGGATAGGAGAGACTAGTGGAATGGAAAAGTCTGAAATAAAGCCACTTTCAGAATAAAGTGAAATACAAGCCACTTTCAGGTGCTAAGTTAGGTGAACCACAGTTATGCCTGGGACAAAGACACATGGAATGGAAACGGGTGGGACTGCCTCCTTTTTTTAAATTGTAATTTTATTTTATCTTTTTTCCCCTTCATTTTTTTCTTTTTCCTCAGTTTTTTTCCCTTTCTTTTTCTTACTCTAATCTTTCTCCCCAAACCCAGAGACCAAGTTCAGATAATCCCTCAAATACTCCTTCATTCTTTCTTATCTACCTCCTTCCCTAGTTACTCAAACCTTGAAACTATCCTTTTTCCTCCAGTCTTGCTTCTGCTTTCTTTCTAGTTATCTTTATCTTATACTCCATCCTCCCTAAATTTCCATAACACATGGGAAATCCACTCTAATAAGAGGAAACATCTGCATACAAACCCCTGATTTATGATTGGTTCTGTTATATGACTGTAGACTTTGCTTCTGAGGTCTAAAGTACAAAATGAATAGGTACCACAATTTGTGAATTTCTAAGTTGAGCTTGATTGTATCATTGCTCACTGTACTTCTGTAGTTGGATGTTATATCTGTTGTAATCAGTTGTTCTCCCTCTTGTAACAATATTAAGAAGCTGTGGGATAATAATCTCACCACAGTGCTACAGCAAAAGACTGGAGACTGAATCAAACAAAAACCAACACCTCCTTCTCAGTTAATTAGGAAAGTAGGATCTTGGGACAGACACAAACAAAAAATCTCCTACATCTAGAAGAAAGCCCTGGGGAAAAGATTTTTCCTAGAGTGACCTTGATACTAGTGATATAGCTACTTACTACCAAAACTCAGAAGGATCATCACAGACAACAAAATAGAAATTGTTTTGAGATAGAAAATCACAATACGAAGGGGTAAAATTCAATCTCAGACCTCCAGCCCACCTAGAACAAGTTCAGGAGACCTTGAATGATTGCAGACTTCTCAACACTAACCATCAAATCAAGAAGTACTTAGAGTGAAATATCTCAAATCCTGAAAGCAAACAATTTCCTACCCAGATTGATGTATACATCAAAACTGTGTTTCAGAATCAATGGAGAAATAAGATACATACATGACAACAACTAAAGAAATTGATGACCAATGTGGCCTACAAAACTATCATTTAAAATTAATGGAGAAATAAGCTATTTCCATGACAAAAACTAAGAAATTCATGGCCACCAAAACAACTCTACAAAGAGTACTGAAAGATACTCTAGAAAGAGGTTGAATGGTCAAAATTCCAGGAACAGCAACAGAAAGAAACCAAGTGTGGTAAGCAATGAGAGGGAAGAATTATAGAAACAGTACAAAAATAACATGACAAAGATAAACCAATACATATCAGTTATAACCATCGATATAAGTGGCCTCAGTTCACCAATCAAAAATACACTGGCGTAGTGGATTAATTAACAAAATACAACTGTATGCTACATAAGAAACATTTAACTCAAAAGGGAACTCATAAATTGAAAGTCAAAGGTTGGAAAACAAGAATAAAGGAGAGGGAGACGACCCAGGCCGCGGGATCCTGACCAGACCCGGAGCGCAGGCCTGCCAGTGAGTGAGACGACCC
>NW_004524612.1:6135224-6136393 GCF_000260255.1 Octodon degus | reverse complement strand
CACATGACAAATAACACCCTTTTAATCAGTGGGTCACAGATGAAATTAAAAAACTAAACGGTATCTACAATCAAACAAAAATGCAAGTGCAATTTACCTGAACTTCTGGGACATAATGAAAGCAGCCCTCAGCAGGAAATTTATAGTTGTGAATTCTCACATCAGGAAAACAGAATGAGCACAAATAACCTAATGCTGCACCTCAGGCTTCTAAAAAAGGAAGAGCAAGTCAATCCCAAAGCACAAAGAAAGGAGATCATAAAGATCAGAACAGAAATTGCATAATTGACATAAAGAAATCAATACAAACAATCAAAAAATTGGTTCTTCCCTGTCATTCTGGTCTTCTAAAAGCGTACTGCTTCTAATGTCCTATCAATTACTGCTATACTTTCTCTCAAGTAAATGTTTAAGAAAAAAAAGGTAATAAATGAAAATAAGAGACAAGAAAAAAATGTCAGGACTGTCCTGCTACAATGTTGTATATGGTTAGATTTCTAAATTGCTGTGTAAAAAATTTTAGTTGTTTATTTCTACTTTTTAAAATTTTTAAATTTTTTTTCACATTCTGTACGGATTTAAAATTTAGCATATCAACAATTGACAGAAAATACCTGTTCCATGTTATATCTAAGGCTTTTGATATTTAGACAGATACTGATATTAAGCTCAACAGCATATGTTCTAGAGTAATATATCATTAAGCTCTCCCGGAGGGTTAACAACTTAAGTTTGCAGACCAAAAATTAGAGAAAAAGAAGGCTACAAGGATAGTCAATATTTTGGCCTTAGCCCTTCAAGGTCAGTAAGGACTCAGGACATAAGAGTACCTGTACTCTAACATCCTATAACTCAGTGGTGAGCCAAATTTTCTGTTCAAGGAGATTATGGGGCCACCAAGGAAAGTGATCGACAATGTAGAGTGTGCCTAAGGAGAGTCACATGGAGAGAAAATGTTCTCTCTGGCTTTCACACAGAGCAAACTGGTCAAGCCATTGCTGTGACTCATCCACATGGCTGACACTGACAAAAGATCTGCATACTGCGGTACAGGGTTTCAGGGTAAATCCTGAGGGGATTTAACTGACCTTGTCACATACAAAAATTACATTTTTTGTTAGATAGATCTTGCTTTATATTGATCTTAAGCATCCAGCAGAAAAATATAG
>NW_004524612.1:6133690-6134614 GCF_000260255.1 Octodon degus | reverse complement strand
TCATGCAATAAAGAATGAAAAGGGTGAAATCACTACAGATCCCTTGAAAATTCAAAAGATTATTAATACGTACTTCAAAAACCTTACTCTTATAAGATAGAAAACACAGAAGAAATGGGCAGAGTTCTAGAACATACAAATTTCCAAAGCTGAATCAAGATATAAAAATTGTAAATAACCTGATATCAGGTAAGGAGAATGAAAACATAATTAAAAACTTATCAAAGAAAAGCCTAGGTCCTGATGGATTCACAACTGAATTCTATAAGAAAGTTAGAGAAGATTTAAAGCTAATGATCCTCAAATTCTTTTATGAAATTAAAGGAGAAGCAATTCTCTCTAACTCATTCCTGGAGGCAAACATGACCCTATTACCCAAATTCAGAGAAAGACTCAACCAAAAAAGAGAACTGCCTAATCTCTCTAATGAACATAGATGCAAAATTAATAATATAAAAGCAAACAGAATACAGCAAATTATCAAGAAGATTACACACCGTGACCAAATGGGATTCATCCCAGTAATTTGGATAGTTCAATATATGCAAATCAATAAATAATACATCATATTAATAGAGCCAAAGAAAACACATGATCATGTCAATACATGCAGAAAAAAACAAAGTCCAACACTCATTCATGATAACCCTGCAGAAAATTAGAATAGATGGTCTTTACCTCAGTTTGATAAAAGCCATCTATGCCAAACCAACATCCAACATCATACTAAATGAACAAAAACTGAAAGCTTTCTATCTAAGGTCAGGAAAAAGACAAAGGATGTCTACTATCACCACTCCTTTTCAATATAGTTCTGGAAACGTTAGCCAGAGCAATAAGACAAGAGAGAAAAAGAATAAGAATAGGAAAGGAAGAAGTGAAATTAAAATTATTTGCAGATGACAGGATACTCTACATGGAAGA
>NW_004524612.1:6126289-6132635 GCF_000260255.1 Octodon degus | reverse complement strand
AATGGCAAATAAAAATATGAAAAAATGTTCAACAACATTGGTCATTCAAGAAATGCAAATTAAACCAACAGTAAGATTCCACCTTACCCCAGAAAATATGGCTATCATCAAAAAAGTCAACCAATAACAAATGCTGGCAAGGCTATGGGAAAAAAGGAACCCTTCTTCACTGTTAGTGGGAGTGCAGACTGTTGACCGCTGTAAATCAGTGTGGCGATTCCTTGCAAAGCCAAGAGTGGAGGTCCTATTTGACCCAGCCATTATGCTTCTGGGTATTTTTCCAGAAGAATTGAAACCATCAAACCACAATGATATATGTGCAACCATGTGTATAGTAAAGCAATTTGTCATAGCTAAATCTTGCAACCAACTTAAATGCCCATCAACTGAGGAACAGATGAAAAAGATGAGGTATTTTTTATACAATTGAGTATTTCTCTGCTAATAAGATAAACTCAAGGTTTTTATAGGTAAATGGGTGCAACTAGAGACCATACTCACACAAGAAATAAATCAGACTTGCATGTGTAAATATTGTATTTTTTTTCTAGTATGAGAAGCTGAAAGAGTTAATAAGTTCCTAAAGGTACAATAGAGATATTGTGAAATAGAAATCAATTGCTCAAAAGAATAGAACAACTGGAATTGGGAGAAGGCAAAAAGAAGGAAGGAAAAGAAAATACACATACACAAGGTGGCTAAAATAATTGTACTACTAATTTCTTTTAATTCACTGAAAGGAATAGTTACTGCTTATATTGTTTGATCAATTTTGCATGCAGATATCTGGTAATCAGAGCAACTAATTTGAAGCTAACAATATGCAATATAATAACCATCATTATTTTTTATGCTTTTTTATTTTAGGGAAGTGTCTACAGGGTGTTCAGGGTCTCACTACTGGATTGGACTTTTAGTGGTCCACTTGTTTGCAACCTTCCGAGAGCTGGGATTACAGGAGCACTCCACCACACCCAGTCTCAGTCGCCATCTAGGCACACCCCGGGCATGGGACCAGCACTGCAGGCCCAGGGGATCGAACCCCCTGCCCTGTGCCTGCTTGCAAACACTTTAATCTGCTAAGCTCTTTGGCTGGACCTATCATTTTGTTTTGCAACTCTATCATTTTTAACTTTTTCTCTTTAAAAAAGAATAACAACAACTAAAGTTTTTGTTTTACCTTCATTTTTCTATTCTCGAAACTCTTCCCTTCTGTAGGTATCAATTTCTAATCTACAGTACTTTCCTTGTCTTTTAAGAATTTTTCTTAACATTTTTTGTAAGAAAGGTCTATTAGTAACAAATTCCCTCAGTTTTCATTTGAAAAAGTCTTCACCTCTCTTTTACTTTTGAAAGATAATTTCACAGGATACGGAAATTTAGGTTGGTGACTTTTTTTTCCTTTTAACATTTTAATATTTCATTCCAGACTCTTCTTCCTTGCATAGTTTCTGAAGAAAAGCTGAACATAATTCTTTCCTTTGCTCCTTTGTAGGCAGGGTGTGATTTTCTTTCTTTTGTTGGAGTTTTGATTTATGTTGCTTTTATTTTCTATACCTGGAAAATAACATGCTAAAAGTATCTTTCTTTCTTTCTTTCTTTCTTTCTTTCTTTCTTTCTTTCTTTCTTTCTTTCTTTCTTTCTTTCTTTCTTTCTTTCTTTCCTGGAACCGGGGATTGAACTCAAGCCCTTGAGCTTGCCAGGGAAGCACTTATTCCACTGAGCCATCTCTCTGGCCCCACCTTGAGTAATTTATCTTGAGTTTTCTGGATTTTTGGTTTGGTGTCTTGCAATAAATTAGGGAAATTCTTATTCATTATTGTTTCAGTTTTAGTATATGTGCTGCTGAAGCAAGCACATTCATTATTGTTTCAAATATTTCTCTGTGCTTCCCTTCTTCTTTTGATATTCCCATTTTATGTGTTACACCTCTTTTGTTTGACTTACATAATTTGGATAATCTGTTGTGTGTTTTTAGCCTATTTAACTCTTGACATTTCACTCTTGGTTATTTGTATTGATATATTGTCAAGGTCATATTTTTTTCCCTCAGCCATGACCAGTCTATCAGTAAGTATATCCATGACATTTATTTCTGTAACAATATTTTCTTTTTTTCTAGTATTTCTTTTTAGTTCTTGGGGTTTCCATCTCTGTTTACACTGCCTATATATTCTTGCCTTCTGTCTACTATATCCATTATAAAGAACCTCTAGTATATTAATCATAGTGTTAAATTTCCTGTCTGATAATATCAGTATCCCTGCCATTTCTGTTGCTGAGACTTGCTTTCTCTGTTCAAACTCGTGTGTGTGTGTGTGTGTGTGTGTGTGTGTGTGTGTGTGTGTGTGTATGTGTTTTAGTCTTTTCCCTTGGTATCTGGAAGTGATTTTCTTGATTTATTAAGTAAAGGGAACTGTTGTTATTTTTTAAAGAACTCCACCAGCAGTATGATGTTAGGGTGTAGGGTAGTGATGCCAAACCTATGGCATGTTTGCTGCACCAGATTTGTTATTGAAAGCTCTAAAAGATTCTCCATCACTGGTTTGGAGGAAGGGAAGCATTCTATAGTCCTACAATTATGTCTCAGTTTTCCATTGAATCTAGAGCTCTTTACTGGGTACCTCTCAAGAAGTTGGTTTCTCTCTCCTCAGGTTGGACAGGTACCTAGAGCATACTTAGATTTGGTATTTTTTCCTCCCATTTGGAAGAGAAGATCTGATGAGTTCATATGTTCTTTCCTAGGTCAGTTCAGCTTTGATAAAACCCAGCAATTGAGATTCAGTTTGTTTCTCCTGTGGATAGACTTTGTTATGTATAATAAAGTGCTTCAGCTTACCTCAAAATAAAAGGTCCATTTTTAAAAGAAAACAAAAACAGAAGATTCACAGCAACAAATAAAGGACCCAGTTTACCTGAGCCAGGATATGAAACCTCCTACTATTTTAACCTCATAAGGTAAGTAACTGAAATGGCCAATCTGCTTTTCACTTTATTTCTGCTCTTTTCTACCTTTTTCTGTCTATGGAGTCAACTCACCCTGCATAACTCATTGAAACACTCATTCTATTTCATAGAATGAAATGCTGTCCCATTTTTAAGTCATTAATAAAAGTCAATTAGAACTTTAAGGCATTGCAATTTTTGAAAGATATCTCTTTAAGTCTACTGGTAGCTGCTGCTGGAGGGGTATTAAACAATGGTGGTGTGCTGGGCCGTTCACCTCAGTGTCTACTTCTCTGTGATCAAGAGCACCAGTGATATGAACACAGGTCCTTAACATTTTGAGATAAAATCCTTTTGGCTCACCCTAGCTCCTGCCACATGAGGAAGACGGGCTGCTTTCCAAAGGTGTGTGCATAGGAGGATGTGTAGTTGGTCCTGCACTAGTCTGAAATTGATTAAAAGTAATGATAAGTTCCTGGCCACTACCCTTACAGATTTTCAAAATACTTACATCAGACAGATTCCACCCATACAATTTTACTGGTGGAAAGATTGCTGGGGCTTCCTACTCTGGTCTTTCCTGCCATCTCAATCTCACTTTGTCTTATATTCTCTTAAGATCCATTTTAAATTCTCAGTGCTGACAATTCTATTTTAGTATTTATGAAAACTGACTGCAAGTTACTATGTGGAATTTTAAAATCATTTAGTTATAACTGGAAATTAATTTTTAACATGTTAAGGGTCTTTGTAGGTTATTTTCCAGATTGTGCAAGGACAAAAGGAAGCTTGATTGTGTGTGTTAAAAAAGATGTTGATGTAGCATACCAGCAGAAAAAGATTGGGTTCCTGAGAAATTATAACGATGAGTTTTATCTTATCAATTGAAGTGCCTCTGTGATGAAAATAAGAAGGCATCATAAACATATTTCTTTTTTTAATTGTTTAAAATGTATTTAGTAGAAGGTCTATAGGGTCTCACAACATAAATCAGATTCCTAGCGATCCTTCTGTTTCAGCCTCCCAAGCACTGGAATTACAGGTGTGTGCCACCATGTCCATTTCATTTGCCAGCTCAGCGTGCCCCAGGGGTGGGGCCGGCTCAGCAAGCTGGGGCTCAAACCCCTGTCTCTGCATCTGCCTAAGTAGGTGCTTTAATCTGATGAGCTATCTGGCCAGCCCAAAAGCAGCATAAATTTAGATTTAAAACTCTTATATCCTTTTTACAGGACAGAATGCTCAAGTAGAGCTCTACCAAAAGGAAAATCTATGCAATGTTTGTGTATCTTTTATGTTGGTCCATCTTTTATGGCTTTGGCCTAATTTTAAATCTACTTTCTGTGACCTTGTATGGTTTATACATTGTCATGCATTTTGATATAAAGGTTTGTCTTAGTCTATTTTGGGTTGCTGTAACATAACAGTTGACACTGGGTAGTGTAGAAAGAAAAGATATTTATGAGACTCAGTATTGTGGTGGTCTGAAAGTCCAAACAGTGTGGTACATGGCATCAATAGCAAAAGTATAAACATACACAAGAGTGCTTGCAAGCAGGCACAGGGGCCAGGAGTTCGATCCCTGGGCGGCAATTGAGACTTGGCGTGGTGACACACAACTGTAATCCTAGCTCTTGGGAGGCTATAAAGAAGAGGATCACTAAGAGTTCGATCTCGTAGTGAGACCCAGAACACCCTGTATACCCTGTCCTAAAATACAAAAAAAAAAAAAAAAAAAAAAAGCCTCAAAACAAACACACAAGAGATCAGGTGGTGTTGCAGCAAGAGGACAAGCAGAGAAATCTGAACACACCTCCAAACTAATCATTCTTGAGGAAACTAATCCAGCTCCCTTACCTAATCCACTGTGAGGGACAGAATGAATCCATTCATAAGGGTTGATTTCGCACAACTCAATTACCTTCCACTGCACCTCATCTCTTAAGGGTTCTACCTTCTTTCCATATAGTTAATTGAAGACCAAGTTTGCAACACGTGAATCTTTTGGAGACAAATCATAGTAGCTTGATTTATTTTTTCAAGTAGATGGAAATTTCTTTGAGGTCAACTATCATATGTAATTTTATGTTATATACTATTGATGACAGTTGTTATTCAACTAATATTTGACAATTATCCAGGATAGACGAAACCTAACACTTTTTAACTTATGATTTATCGGGATGGAACTACTTCTATTTTAGAAGAAAGTACATTTATTATTTAGAGTTATGATGAGAATGAAAACAGAATCTTCATATAGTTTTCTTGTCCTAATTATGGCTCAAACTTTCCCCATAAATTTATTTCTGCCAGATATTGTTTGGAATATTAATAATTCATTGACATTCACATGTGTTGATAACTTGATGTTTTAAATTTTGTTCTAAGTCATTAAACAAAATAAATGAAACCATTTCAAGTTGGAAAAGGGCACTATTATTCAATTTTAACTGTAGAACACCTTGTAATAGTTTGATAATCACTATCATAAATCATTCAGATATCCCATAAATTTAATAGTTCATCATTCAAACTTTATTCCCTAGAGAGTATCTTTGCAAAAGATAGATTATATTTATATTTATTTATTAGAATTGTACGTTTAACTTTCTGAAAATAATACATAATCACTATAAGAAATTAGAAAAAGGAAGAAAATGTAAATCACTCATCTTATAGCAGTAACTATTTTTGCTACTATGAAATACCTTTGCAGCCTTTTAAAAAATCTTTTTTTCGGGGACCAGGGAGATGGCTCAGTGGAATATGCACTTCCCTGGCAAGTGCAAGGGCCTGAGTTCAATCCCCGGTTCCACAAAAAAAAAAAAAAAAAAAAAATCTTTTTTTTCACTTATATTCTATACTTTTAAGATAAGGACAGTCACTCCAAAAGGAAATAAAAGTAAGAAATTTGCATAAACACTTCATAAAAGACTAATTATAAATGACTGATAAATCCACTGGAAATAAGTAAAATGCAAATTAAAATTTAAATAAGATTTTTCTACCCATACAAGTATCAAAGTTAAGAAGACTGATGATAAATCGTACTGTTAGGCTATGGACCAAAGGAAACTCCATCCTGATGGGCGTGGCAGTGGTCTCAGGCCATTTGGAAAACTCCTTGACATCCTCAATCAAAGTGGAAGCTCTGTATCTTGCAGTTCCATTCCTAAATACTTGGTCAACAAAGTCATGTACTCTTGCAACAAAGGACAAATAGAATATTTGTAATAGCACTATTTGTTTATTATTTATTAAGTTTAAGTATTGCCAAATTACTGTTCAAACAAGTTAGCACACTCTGGGTTCCTGTCAGCATGGTAGAACAATGCCAATTTTCTGCATCTTTAACATCAGGTATGGTTATTTGATTAATTTTTTCCAATTTGATCACATT
>NW_004524612.1:6120172-6124969 GCF_000260255.1 Octodon degus | reverse complement strand
CACATAAGTCCAAAAAACTAACCATATGCAACCTTGAAGCAGGACAGTCCCACAATATTCCTTTTCCTGTCTCTTGCTTTCATTCACCACCCCCTTCTTTTTGAACAACCATCTACCCGAGAGACAGCATAGCGGCAACTGGCTCAGTAGAATAAGCACTTGCCTGGCATTCTGGATTTTCTGTGAAGTATCTTTGCTCATTCAAAAAAATTTAAATGTAATTCTAAACTTTGCTCATAGATCATCTCTTACTGATTTTAAAGTTTATTAGAAAATAAGAACATTAATCTTTTGCTGTATTAAATGTACTTTTCTCTGGATGCCCCTTAAATTTGCTTTTGATATTTTTAAAATATTTTTGTTGTAAAAGAAAACACGCAAACAGAAAGCCATATAAAAGAGAAGTAGAGCTTAGTGTATTATTCGGAGGCAAATACCCTTGTAACTAGTTTCCCAGTGAAGAAATAGAATTCTGTCTTCCCAGAAGCCCTGTCTTTTCCCCATAGTTATCTCAGTCTTGTCCCACACAAATACTCACTCTCTTGGCTATTATGAAAGACCTTACTGCTGTATCAGAGTAGTTTTGTCATCTAAGTGTGCATTCCTAGACATCATAATTTGTATTATATTAAAATTAATTTCTTTTAATTTATTATTTTAATTTGAAATGATTTGTAAATCATAAAATTCACTCTTATAAAGTCTACATTTCAATGGGTTTTAATACTTTCTCATTGTTGTATACCCACACTCACTCTCAAACTCCAGAACAGTTTTATCAACCTCAAGAGAAATCCTATACCCCTTAGCAGTCACTCCAATTGCTTTTTCACATCCCTTTTACATCTCTTCCCCAGCCTTGGCAACACTCATCTACTTTGTGTTTCTAGGGATTTGCCTGTTGTAGACATTTAATATAGATAGGGTCTCATAAAATATGGTCCTTTGTGAGTGGCTTCTTGCTCTTAGCATAATTTTTTGAAGAATTCTCTCATATTATATAGCATGTATTTCATTCCATTTCATGGTCAAACAATACCCCATGTATGTAGATATTGCACTTTGCTTGTTTGTTCATGGACTGCTGGACATCATGCTTCTATACTTTGGAAAGTATAACTAATGCTGCTGCAAACAGTTTTCTGTGTGCACATATGTCTTAATTTTGAGGGGAGTAGAATTTCTGGACCATACAGTGACAGTGTGGTTAACTTTTGAGGGCCTGCCAAGCAGCTCTCCCAGCAGCTGCATCATTTTATACTCCCAGCGGGGGTGTACAAGGTCCCAATTTCCTTGCCAAAACTCCTTGTTTTAATATGGTTTTTATGGCTTTTTCTTCCACAGCACTCCCTGCTCATCCCTTTCTTTTCCTAACAAGTTATCTATTAAGAAACCTAGACTGTTTGCTCTCTTAATTTTTCCACAGTTTGGATTTTGCTTAGTGCATAATTGTGGTGAAGTTTAAAGTGTCATCTCCTTTCTACAAATCGGCAGCTGTGTCCAGAGACTGGGCCAGACTGGTTAAATATAGTTGGCAGAACTTTGCGGTGGGATGTGCTCTTCATCAAGAGATATATAATGCCTGACGGTCTCTCATATTATAATGCTAGCAGCTGTGGATGCTTCATGTGTCGATGCATTAATTCACTTGAGGTTGAGAAATGATGATACTCAAAGTCTAGCGTTTCTGATTCATTTTCTGGCTGGAATATAGTTATCAATACAATTTGGGCTATATTCATGGTATTGTTCATAAGGATACAGTCCATACTGGAAAGGAATACTAAATGCATAGTAGATTTCCTTCATGAGCCAATTTTCCAAAATAATTAACTGATTTCTTATTAAACTCTGAAAGTGATTAAATTTGATTTTAAAAATATCATTTGGGCTGGAGAGATACCTCAGACGCATAAGTGCCTGCCTAGTAAGCACAAGGTCCTGAGTTCAATCCCCAGATATACATATGCAAGTCTATTGTCCCAGCTTTGGCCAGTGGGATGCGTGATGAGTTGGCTCCTCATGACCCCAGTACTTTTTCACAGCTTTCTTTCTACTTGGTATAAAAAGTTACCACAGGGTCATTTTCTACATCCTGTATTATGGACTTCTTAGTCCTTCCCTCAAGACATCTTTTTTGTTTGTTGTTGCTTTGTTTTGTGTTTTAGTAGGATGTCCCTCTTAGTTTTAGTGTCTGTTCCCAAGGTGGTCTGCTAGGCTTTACAGTGAGTATCTGTACAGTGTCTTGCTCATGTTTCTGTTAGCAGATCCACCAGACATCCTGCTGCCTTCTTTTTCCTCTAGTCGAAGGCTAAAGTGCGACAGGTGTTGTGGCGGTGGGTGGCTTGTATTCTGAGGTCAGTGGGGACACTCCGTCACCCAGGTGTGCTTTAGTGTTGACCCATGATTTTCACTTTGGTGTCTAGTTTTAGACTGTTATCCATGACAATTTGGGGAGCACTGAAATCTATGTTGTATCACCACCATCTTTCCAGAATCATTTTGACCTGCAGAAATCTTAAATTTTAATGGAGTCAGATATATCAATCTTTAACATTATGGTTTTATACTTTTGCTTCTATGTTTAAAAAGGTTTCTTCACTCTAAAATGAGTAACCTTTCATATATCTTTAAATATTTTATTGAGTTTTATTTCTGTACTTTAAAAAGTGAAAATCATCTGTAATTTATTTGTGTTTGGTGAGATTTAGGGACTAGCTTTCAGCTTTCCAAATATCCATTTCCAAAACTGTTTATTCAGTCATCTCAGAGCTAATTTTGGGAGCCACATTTATCATGTACTAAATACTGTTTGTACTTAATGTCTATTGCTAATCTGTCTTGTCACTTATGTATCTTTCTGTGACCCCTTTATACTTTTTAAAATCCAAACTTCATAATTCTTTGTATCTAGTAAGTGCAAGGATCTTCTTTTTGCGGATATATTTCAACATTTTCTTAACTATTTTTTCTACTTATTCTTTAAAATGAATGTGAGAAAATTTTAGCAGCTCCATTCTGACTTGAATAACAAGCAGTTTTTCAGGAACTGATAATTTTATAACATGGAATTTTTCTACTCAAGGAAAGAATATATTTCTTCATTTGTTCTAGTCATTTTTTGTGGTCGTAGTAAAGTTATTCAATTCTTTTCTATAATTCCTCAAATCATTTTTTAAATTAAGAATATATATTCTATATTTCCTTATCTGATTCCTTCAAGGAGAATGGGCTGCTGGTTCCCCAAAGGGGTAAATGGTTGCATCGCTCCCCAGTGGAGCCTGCAGAGGGAAGAAGTACACTAGGCTGTGGCCATCATGAGCCTGCGCCTTGTGGCAGTCTGACTTCCTGCAGCGTAACTGATCAAGGGCCATACCTGCTGGCCTCTGATATCCTGCTGTATTTATAAAGCCGTATTAGAAGAGCCAGTGACTGGGTGTGGCCACGACCCTAAGGTATCACTTTTCCTAGGAGGCAGGCTCTTCTGCCAGCTGACTTTGACTTTGGAATGCCTACGAAGCTCTGCTAAACTGTCCCTAGGCCCGATAGTCACGACAGTGTAGGACATTTCACTAGAATGTCCTTCCCTGGTTTCTTCACGTGAGTCCTCCTTTCTGGTAGTGCAGTCAATGGCTCTCCCAGTCTTTATTTTTTTATTTTTTAAATTTTAATTGCATCTTGTCCTCTGAATAACTACTATGACAACAATATGCAATGTATTAATTATTGTAACTGTCCTACTAACCTGTTTTGAAACTGTTTTGTTGCTATTTTTCTCATTAAAATGAATAAAAAAGTTTTAAAAATTATTTAATTGTTTATGTTATACAGGGGCTTGCTATGCAGTTTGGACTCGTGGTGATAGTCCTGTCTCAGCCTCCCCAGCACTGGAATTACAGATGTGCGCCACCATGCCTAGCTTCCAGGCTGCAACAGTGTTCATGTTTTTCAACAGCATGCAGTACCAGGGATCTAATTTGGGACATCTGCTTGCCAGGCAGTTGCTTAGACCACCAAGATATCTCCAGTCCTCCCAGCCTTATTTTTTTTTTTTAACTCCCCATCCATTTTCTCCCATAGGTATTTTCTCTAACAGTCCTTGAATGTGAAATGCCATGTTTGCATTTACTTTTCAAAGGGTCTGAATTACTACACAAGATGTTGTAATTTCCTATTATAAAATTATAACACACAGAATTTAATGTAACCATAAACTATGGTTGCAACTGTATGCCAGGTAAGTAGTTTTTCCACAATAGTAGACCTAATAAATGGCTAACCTGAGCTGATAGTCAAGTACAAGTCAAAATCCCCTCTATAGTTCATGCATGTGGCTTACACTGTGAAGGACATAGAATGTTAGTACCATTAGGCTGGCATCGGGGTGCCTTGCTAACCAGAAGAACCTTTTAAGGTAGGCAGGAGGAGTTAGGGCTGGATTCTGCACAATTTCTATTCCAGGCCATGGCATCGAAGGAGCTGTGAATTTGCACTGAGCAGTAGTGCATCATTTTCCTTCAATAATGGCCTACGTTTGTTGGTGGCAGGAGAATGTGAGGTTCCTGAAGGGAGTTCGGCATGTGAATGCCTAGATAAAGTCAGATATCTACTATTTCTAGAAATATGTGCAAAGAAATAATTAAGAATACATATACATTCATTCATACTGCTTATGTATATGTAATTCATTTAATAATTTCATTTTGTTGAGCATTTATTATTTCTATTTTCTTCCACTGCTGTGCACCACTTAATGAGGAGGACATCGTTCTTTTTTTTTTTTTTTTTCAAAGTTTT
>NW_004524612.1:6107139-6112320 GCF_000260255.1 Octodon degus | reverse complement strand
GCTTCCTCATTGTGTGACCATGACAGAGTGTGCGTGTCCACAAATCTAGATGGTGCAATCTAAAGCAGTGATGGCAAACCTTTATAGATGAGTCCCAAGCTGTGACCTAGGCCCACTTAGCAAAGTGTCAACACAGCAGTTTAACCCAGATGCTCAGGTTTTAGTTTAGTAAAATCAGCTACTACACTAACAACTTTTGTCTTACAAGAGAAACAAAGACCACATGTGCCATAGGTTCACACTGGCAGACCTATTGCTGCTTGGTTACTAGCCTGTGCTGAATGTGACTGCGCTGGCTGCTGCCACAGCCGAACACACTGCAATCTGTGCATCTGAGTACAGGGAGGGGTACAGCAGAAACATGCAGATAGAAGATAAAAGATGATCAGGAACCTATAGTGTGCTGATTTGTCTACATGTCTATTCAAACATATATGGTCATTCCTACCTTTGGGAGTCACACATGTGTACATAGACCTTTATGCATATTAGATAGATAATAATATGTATATATTCATTGACACTAATTTCTCTGATTTCAATCTGCAACCACAAGTTTCATCCTAGTCTTCCCCCTCCCTTTTTTTTTTTTTTTTGGCAGAACCAGGGATTGAACTCAGGCCCCTGCACTTTCCAGGCAAGTGCTTATTCCACTGAGCCATCTCCCTGGCCTCCCCTTTTTTTTTTTTTTTTGGCAGAACCAGGGATTGAACTCAGGCCCCTGCACTTTCCAGGCAAGTGCTTATTCCACTGAGCCATCTCCCTGGCCTCCCCTTTTCTATAGTATTATCTTCCTTCATTAATAAGGAAAAATCTGGTTCTCTTTTCTTCCCATATGTATGTATTTGTGGTTCCCATCCCCACTGACAAAGGACCATAGCTCAGCAGCATGAGAACCTGCCTGGTAAGCACAAGGTCCTCAGTTTGAGCCCCCATTAAAAAAAAACAAAACACTGAAACCAACCCTGCTGGCCTGGGTGTTGCTCTGCTCACCCTGTGAGGTGCCACTGGGCTTCAGACTCCTCCCCGCCCCCCTGGACTCTGACAGAGTCCAAGGAGTGCTACAATATACTCCCTTCCCTATTCCCCCCTCTCCTCCCTTCCTCAGCCTGCAGAGTCTAACAAGCTGCCCTCTGGGCTGTCACAGCCCTGCCCAACCTGACCCTCATCCAACCACACGCATACCAACCTTGTTTTGCTTCAGGTCATGACTCTTGGACCAAATTATTTATAAAGGAAAAGTGAAGGAAAGGATGAAGAGAAGGGCCAGCCAGATAGCTCAACGGACTAAAGCGCCTGCTTAGGCAGAGCACAGGGGCTGCGCTCAGCTCAATCCCCAGTGTGCTGTGCCGCCCTGCCTCCAAGGTGTACTGAGACAGTGATTGAGACCGGGCCTGGTGGTGCCCACCTGTAATCCCAGTGCTTGCGAGGCTGGAAACAGGAGGATCACTATGAGTCTGATCTGTGTAGTGAGACCCCGTAGACTGTACTAAATACATAAAAAAAAATAAAAGAGGAAGAGAAAGGTGGGCAGAAAGACATACATTTTAAAATGGCGAGATTGTAGCAAAAAAATGTGTATGGGGGGTTATTTGTAATAGAAATCTGTTTGCACCTATGCTAAAGCCATCTGTGCCTGGGCAGCTGGGCCTTGTGCTCAGGTTCCTCACCCTTTGTACTTGTCTCAAATTTTTTGCCTTTCTCATTCTCATCTTCCTCTTTCTTCTTGGTAGGCAAAGTCAATGAGTAGGATTCACTTTTTGTAATAACAAAATTGACTAGAAACTTCATTCTTACGTTAAAAAGAAGGTCTCTGATTACATTCATTTTCCATCTTCCTATGTGGAAGGTAACTCAGACAGCATGGTTCTTAGGACTACGTGAATTTTCTTTTAACTTAAATTTTTTTGAAGCTGGCTCATCTACAAAACAATGCTGCTTATTTTACCTATTACTTTCTTGAATTCGAGGATCTCTCTTTTTCACTTGCTAACTAGTATCTCTGATATTACCAAACGCTTTACTGATTCACTAAAAAATCAGTCACCCCTGCTGGGCTACATAGAAAGTGGAGAGAAAAAATAGGCAAAGATCTTATTGTCTTTTATACTCTCAAAATTTGATACAAAATGTTGACATTTCCAAGTATGAAAAGTCCAACTGGTTAAAAAGTAGCCCAATGGCTAACCCAACCAAGACCAGTCTATAGCTGTTGAGATTTGCCCTGCCCAGCCGCTGGAGGAATGCGTGTGGCCAGCCATAGTGGACTGGATTCACAAAGCTGCATCAGTGCAGAAGTTCTCCGTTGTGCTGCTACAAAAACAGCTCTGCGAGATTTTTTGCCTCAAATTTTGCTTTCTTGATGAGGATTAAGTTTCCATTTTACATGTGGCTGTTGAAAACAGACTGTTCAGGAGGATTTATCCAATGAAGTCATACCTTCTCTTCTTTGGAGTTTTAGCAGAGAGGGTTTGTTCCTCTACGTTAGTGATTTTGGCAGCTGGTAGCTTTTTCCCACTCTGGTTTCTGAGTAAGCCCTACTTGTCTGGGCCTCCTTAGATTCCAGCTGGAGAAACTTGAGGCCTTTTACAAAATCTTTCAGATGACTATAAAGGGAACTAAACACGTAACACTCCTTGGCTGTAGGGTTATACTTTTCTAGCTCTTTTGTTTCGATTCCTTTTTTTCCTTGCAGCCCCTGACATTATTTTAATGGTCCATTTTCGAGGAGATTAATTACACCTCTGAGACTTTGCTTTCCAATTTGAAAATTTTCTTTCTGTGACAGCACTGGAAAATAATAGAAAACGGTTCATACAGCTGCCTTAGTTACCAAGACAGTAACATGAGAAGGAGCTGCTACTTGCGTTTTCTTCTCCTTCTCTTTCTTTTTGTGGAGTACTCTCCAAACCCAGTAATCTTCATCCAATATTTATGTATCTGTTTGTAATTGCTAGTTTATAATTACTTGTAGTGATAGAATTTTGTGCCCTGATTATAGTTTGATAGCAAAATAGTTTTTGTTTTTGCTTTGTTTTCTTTTAAAGCTACACAGGCAATACATTTATATACGTTTATTACAGGAATGTAACACTTTACAGAAGTGTATGGTGTAAAAAGTGTAATTCTTCACTAGGCATGGTGGTGTATATCTACAATCCTAGCACTCTGAGGCAGGAACATTGCAATCTTTTTTATTTTGTCCTTTTATTTTTTTGCGGTACTGGGGATTGAATTTAGGACCTTGCGCTTTGCTGGCAACTGCTTAGTCTACTGAGCTATCTCCCTGGCCCTCTTTTTTATTTTAAAAAGAAAGAAAAAAACAATAAAAACAATGATACAGAATTTCAAAACAAGATAATAGAAAATTAACAATGGTTATTATATTGCATTTTGCTATTTAAAGTAGTGGCTCATTTACGACATAAGCATGCAAATTGATCAAACAATGTAAATACTAACGGTTCCTTGCAATAAACTAATAGAAATTAGTAGTATAATTATCTTAGCTATCTTGTGTGATATATAATTATCTTAGCTAATACACACACACGTATTTCCCCTATCAAGACCCTGTCTCAAAATAAAAAGGGCTGGAGATATACTGCAGTATGAAGGACTTGGGGTCAGTCTGCAGTAACACATGCAAGTGTGCATTCTTTCACATGTACACACACGTACACACACACACACACACACACACACACACACACCTCACAGCTCCCTGGACACTCACCTCCATTCTCAATATACTGGAAGGAATATGATTTTAGCAAGTCAGCACACAGTGAGTTTCAGAATAGCCATACATTCAGAGCATCAAAAACCCACATATACAAAATATAGTTGTTGTGGGGCTGGGGAGATGGCTCAGCAGAATAAGCGCTTCTCTGGCAAGTGTAAGGGTCTGGGTTCAATCCCCAGTTCCACCAAAAAAAAAAAAAAAAAAAAGAAATACAATTGTTAAAAAATAAAAGTCATAAAACCCTTTAAAATGTGTGTTTTTGGTATGAGGCCCAAAAAAAGTAGGTAAACAAAAAATATATAAATTACCCATGATTCTAACACTATATTAGCTTTTGATGCTTTCAAAGGTTCAGCTTTTATTTTAAAGTACTACATGTACATGAAATAAAAATAAAAGAATGAAAGAAATACTTAGTCCCATTAATAAGGGCAAAAACATAGCCAGGGCTGGCACACAGGAGCTGTTCCATATGTTGCCTGCTGCTTTCTTATACACAGGCCCGCATCACTTAGTGTGAGCCTGTGTCCCGAGAAGTGTGTCACTGGGCAATTTTGGTGTTGTGTCACCGTGATGGCTCTTAGACAAACCTAGTGTGTAGCCTACTGCGTGGGTAGGTTATGTGGCAGACCCTACTGCCCCAGGCTACACAGCCCTGCAGTGTGTTGCTGGACTGAACACTGAGACAACTAACACCATGGTGTTTGTGTGTATACCATGTAAACACAGAGAAGATGCAATAAAAACTCAGTATAAAAGGTTAAAAAGAAATCCACCTGTATATGCACTTGCTACGGGTGGAGCATGCAGGCCCAGGAGTTGGTCTGGGACAGTTGGTGAGTAGACAATGTCCTCTGTGAAGTGCAGGACATGTCTGTGCACTGCTTCAGACTATAAATACTGTACTTGTATGCTTAGAGGGCCAATAGAAAAACAGAACATTAGTACATTAAAACAAAAAATATATTATGGTAAAAGATACATTGCCATAAATCTCCTCAAAATCCTCTTCCTCACTTCAAATACACTTATCGCATCATGCTTGCCATTTTCTGAAGCTGTTCTGGAAGTCCCTCATGAACATCTTCAGGAAGTATGATAAAGAGTATGGTGAATGCCGCTGCCAAGTGCCAGCCAATGAAAAGCTAGGTTTGGAAAACCATGTGGAGTGTCCTCATCCACCTTATTCACCAGATTGGGTAAGACTAATCTCTGTGAGACTCTTGGCTCCTCCTCTATGTCAAGATGACTATGGAAGGTTTTTAAGTAATTCAGGATACTGAGACAGCTATGACAGCACAACTAAAGACTCTCACAAAAGAGGGCTTACAGAACTGCTTCAGGAGGAGACAAGTACAATGGGAAGTGTTTAGGGAGGACATATTTGGAGGGATGTTCATGAAAATGTGTCTTTTATTCACAGCACTTTTAGATCA
>NW_004524612.1:6096767-6107039 GCF_000260255.1 Octodon degus | reverse complement strand
TATAGAGAGAGAGAGAGAGAGAGAGAGAGAGAGAGACCACCAAAAATGCATGCATACTCCAAGAAAAGAAAAACTTGTACAAATATCTTAATTCTAAATTTATTGAGACATGAGATTTATACAAGTTACTTTGGTTTCTACAATTAGAATTACTCAAAGTGATGGCCATGAGCTTTCAGGCATTTATTAGTAGAGCCAACTGCTGCTTGGGTAAACATAGTCATTGAGACTGCTGCACATGTATGTTGAATTTCATTTCTAGGGGCCAGTAGTTAGTGGGTTTTCTGTGATACTTGATATCCTCTAGGGTCCCCCATATAAGGGTAACACCATTTGTTGTAAAAACAACCTACCTTTTCATTTCCTGAAGTGTGTGTGTGTGTGTGTGTGTGTGTGTGTGTATATATATATATATATATATATATATATATACTTCAAGGAAAGAAAATTCTGTATAAATATTTTAATAGTAAATTTATAGAGACATGAGTTTCATACAAGCTGCTTTTGGCCTCTACAATTACAAGAGGTACTCAAAGCGCTGGCCATGAGCTTCCAGACATTTATTAGTATGGCTAACTGCTGAAGTGTTCATACATTTTTGGAAGACTCTGTATAGGAATGCAATCTAAAATAATGATAAAAGTGTAGTACAGCAAATATATAAGCCAGTAACAGTCATTTACTGTCACTGTCAGGTAGTATGAGCTGTGTATAATTGTATGTGTCCTACTCTTACGTGATTGGCACCAAATTAGTTTGACACCAGTATCACCACAAACAGATGAGTAACGTGTTGTGTTATGGTGTCATAATGGCTATGATGTCAAGGAGACAGGAATTTTCCAGCTCTGTTGTAATCTTATGAGACAACTGTCATGTATGTAACAGTTTTTACTTGGGACACAACTGCAAAGTCTTTATATAGTCTTTCCTAAATTGGGTTATTTCTTAAAATGGGTTTATCAGAAATATTATTGTGCCTTCTTATTTTTCCTTAGGTTTTGGGAACACTTTTTAAATTTATTATTTATTATTATTTTTCTGCAAGGTCTCACTATGCAGCTTGAGCTCATAGTGATCCTCCTGTTTTCAGCCTCCCCAGCACTGGGATTACAGGCGTGTGCCACCACGCCCGGATTTGGTGGCTGGCTCAGTGCACTTGGGACAGGGCTGGAGTGGCATGTGGTGCCAGGGATTTAACCTTGGCCCCTGTGCTTGCCTAAGTAGGCACTCAGTCCACTGAGCTATCTTGCCGGCCCTTGTAAACATTTTTTTTTAAAGTATGAGAGTTGGATCTGTGTTTCCTAAGAGCCACATTTAATTTTTTTAAAGAGAATAAGAAGTTTTAAAAACATAATAATGCAAAATTTCAAAACAAAATGGTAAGAAATTAATAATAACTGTCAGATTCCATATTGTTATCTTCAAAGTAGTTTTTCAGATTACAAGATATAGGCATAGAAAACTGATAAAAACCTAAGCATTAACTGTTTCTTTCAATAAACCAGTAGAAATTAGTAGTACAATTATCTTAGCTATTATGTATGTGTGTGTGTATATATAATTTCTCTCTTTCTTTCTTCTTTCTTTCTTTCTTTCTTTCTTTCTTTCTTTCTTTCTTTCTTTCTTTCTTTCTTTCTTTCCATCATTCCAGTTGTTCTTTCTTTTTGAGCAGTTTCTTTCCCTTTCACAATATCTATTGTGCCCCTCAAATTTTATTTACTCTTTTGGTTTCTTACACTGAGGAGACCATACAATCTTTACACATGTGGGTCTGATTGATTTCACTTATGAGTATGGATGGTCTCAAGTTGTATCCATTTCCTATAAAAGCCTTGAGCTTATCTTTCTTTATAGCTGAGTAATACTGCATTGTATAAAAATACTACATTCTTTAAATCCATTCCTCAGTTAATAGGCATTTGAGTTATATCCAAGGCTTATCTATAACAAATTGCACTACTGTAAACAACTGCTATAAACATGAGTGCACATATATTACTGTAGTATGATTTCAGTTCTTCTGGAAAATTACCCAGAAGGGGAATAGTTGAGTCCAGTAGGACCTCCAGTCCTAGCTTTATGAGGAATCTCCACACTGATTTCCATAGTGTTTGGGAACAGTCTATACTCCCACCAACAGTGATGAAGGGCTCCTTTTACCCACCTCCCCTCCAGCATTTGTTATTGGTTTATTTGTTGACGATAACCATTCTTTCTGGAGTGAGATGGAATCTCAAATGGAATGTCAGTGTTGTTTTAATTTGCATTCTTGAATGACCAATGATGTTGAACATTTTTCCATATATTTATTTGCCATTTGTATTTTTTCCTCTGAGAAGTGTGTATTCATCTTAGATGCCCATTTTTGTATTGAGTCTTTTTATTTGGGGGGACCTGATTTAAAAAAATTTTTTTGTTAATTCTTTATATGTTCTCAATAGAAGTTCTTTGTTTAGGGGACAATTGGCTAATTTTTTTCCCCAATTCATGGGTTTTTTTCCTACTCTGTTGGTGATTTCCTTTGATGTGCTAAAACTTTTCAGCAAGATGAGATCCCAGCTGTTGATTCTTTGAAGTATTTCTGGTGCTGTTTGGTTATTGTTCAGTCTCTGCCTGCCCCTATGTCTTCAAGATATCTACCTATTTTTTCTTCCAGTAAATTTTGAGCCACTTTTTGTTTTTTAAAGAATTGGGACCTAATTATTTCCAGAGAAGGTGTCTGGAGATTCAGCCACAGCTTGCACATGCAAGGCAAGTGCTCTGTCAGTGAGTCACACCCCAGCTCCTGTCTAATTGGTTGCAATATAGTTGCTGATGGTATTTTCTTATAATTCTTCATTTCTGCCAAATTGGCAGTGATGCCTATTTTTTCCTCTTTATTCTTATATAGATAAAATAAGAGCATGAAATAAAATTTAAGGATAAAATGACTCTCTGCTTCTTATTTTCAATTTGTGCAGTTTATGTCTCAAGGGGCAACCTTGGGTGAAAGTTTTAGAACCAAAATGTTCAGAGGTTTGATTTTTTTTTTATGTATTTTAGTACAGTGTCCACAGGGTCTCACTACACAGATCGGACTCGGAGTGCTCCTTCTGTTTTCAGCCTCCCAAGCCCTGGGATTACAGGCATGCATCACCACATCCAGTCTCTATTCAGATGTTTTAATGCACAAAATAAAAGACAGATAAAAGTATTTTTGCTGATGGCCTGGGTCAGCATAAAAGGCTATAGCTTTTGATTTGAATTATGTAGTGTTCCCAAAACAGATTTCCAGGCATCATAGTAGGACTAGACTGACTTTGGTGCAGCAGCATCCAGATGTGACACTTTTGTTTTCAAAGTGATGTCACATTGCTGGAGAGAATGGACACTGCAGAGAATGGGCAGAGGAGAGAAATATCATAGTTCATATTCTCTTTAACTGATTTCCCTATTGTTTTATTTCTGAACTTGCCTATAACTCACATGTTATTTGCATGGCTGGTTACATTTTTCAAAGTGGGGAGGGTGGTATTTTAAATCCTAGGCAATAGAGAGCTGTCAATTAACAAAGTTAGGTGAAAAGCCATGAAATAAGGTTTTCATTTTTGAGCACAGTCAGAACAGTGTCTAGAAACTGTACAGCATTACAAAGAACTGAGCAAACCAGGTGGAAAATTCTTAGTGCAGGTAGAGCTTACAAGGGTCAATGCTATTGTCTTAAACCAGTGATAATGGTGGTATAACCCTTTGGGAGAGCAATTTTCATAAACTTGAGCCTATAATTTTAGGGTTTTTTGTAAATCCATTGTAAGAAATACTCATACAAAGAGCTTTTTATGTGAAAAAAATAGTAAGAAAACTTTCTGTACAGTAATTCTAGTCCCGAGACATTACTGGGAAAGTGTAAAAACATGAGTTACATCTGCAGCCACAGAAGACTAAAATTTATTATCAAGACAACACAGAGAAGCTCGAGCACCTTCATGCGTATTCACACTTCTTGGTGAAGTCACTAGAAGGATATCAGTTCATGACTGATGAGGGCTTCAATGTGATTATCGGGTCAACGTTGTGTTGGTGGCAAACTAAACCCTCACAACCCTTACATGGAGGAACAAAACAAGGATTTGTCAAGGTGAGAAAATGGAATGAGATTTGAAAAAATAATTTCCGTGTGGAGTATCTAGGGGTTATTGGCATCAAGGATGCTTTAGAACAGTGGTTCTCAACTGGAGGGAATTTTCGTCCCAAGGGTATTTATGTCCCGAGACCATTTTTTTTTTTTTTCCGTTGACTGAAGGGTGGGGAGCAGGGATGTGCTGCTGACCTCTAGTGGTAAAAGGCAGAAGTGCTGTTGACATCCTACCTGGTCGCAGGACTACAATTCCCAAAAAGAGAATTATCAGGCAGAAGTTGTTAATACTGCTGAGGCCTAGAAACCTGTTGCCAATAAAGCTGACAATATGAATATACAACCGCAATTATTAGTTTATATGGACAAGGGCCTACCAGAAATCTCAGTGGACTAAAGCGCCTGCTTAAGCAGAGAGACACTCGGAGTTCGTTCTCCAACTGCCCTGCCGGCCCCGCCCCTGGGCCCGCTGAGACCTGATTGAGACTGGGCGTGCACGCCTGTAATCCCAGCACGTGGGAGGCTGATAATAGGAGGATCGTTATGAGCCTGATCTACGTAGTGAGATCCTGTAACTCTGAAGATGCTGTACTAAATATATTTTTTAAAAAAATTTTTATATGGGTAGGAAAATTAAAAGAAATGGGCAGTTTTGATGGTGCAGTTATGATCATAGAGTAAAATCACAAATGCATGATATTAGAACTGCAAAAGAAAGAAAATCCGGCATATTGTACTCTTTCCGTGAATAGCTGTTGGCCTCCACCGAGCGCCACTAAGACAACCAATGAACGGAAGGTGTGTGCGCGCGCGGTGCGCAGCACAGTGGGCTGATGTGCGCCAACACCGTGAGGTCATTAACTCAAGCTAAGTAGTCCACCCGCCCGCTCACATGCCATCATAGTAGTGTGCTAGAGACACAGTCTAACCTCTTCATTTTCAATTGCGTAACAGTTTATTAACTGTATTCATCATACTGTACAACAGACCTCCAGCATTTGTGTGTCTTTTCACTTTGTATCCTGTAACCAGAATCTCTCCAGTCCAGTCCTTAAGAATTATTTTAATACCAAATATTATTTGTAAGACTGCACATACAAAAGAATATGTGTAATTATGTACCCGTATGCTATATGTACAGATGTTATGATGATATAAATATGTATGAGCAAATTTATATCCAGAAGCCTGCCACCCAATTTATGAATGAGAATATCGCCATTGCTGGGGCCTAGTCCCAAGACACACCCCAGCGTTCTCCCCAGAAGATGGGCAGAAACTCACTTCTTGAATTTCAGTTTACTTATTCTTTTGCCCTTAAAACAATAGTAGGGCCAGCCAAGTAGCTCAGCAGACTAAAGCGCCTGCTTAGGCAGACGCAGCGACCTGGGTTCGATCCCCTGCGCGCCATGTGGGCCCCGCGGCGCGCTGAGATGGTGATTGAGACTGGGCGTGGTGGCGCACGCCTGTAATCCCAGCTCTCTTGGAGGCTGAAAACAGGCGGATCACTACGAGTCCAATCTATTTAGTGAGACCCTGTAGGCCCTAGACCCTTGCCAAAATAAATAAATAAATAAATAAATAAATAATATCATATGTATATATCACATAATCATATTTTGCTTTTGTTTTATTTCACTTGTAATCATTCATGTTATTGCTGTACAATGTTTCTTTGAGTAATTATTCCAAGGTTGGGCTGGAAGCTGACACACTTGAAGCAGCCTTCCTCCCTAGCCAAGCAGATCCCTGGCCCATGCCCCAGCACCACAATGTATTTCAAGAGTTTTTTATGGGGCTAGCCAGATAGCGCAATGGACTAAAGTGCCTGCTTAAGCAGGCGCAGGGAGCGGGTTCGAGCACAGCGACTGAGACTGGATGTGGTGGTGCGCGCCTGTAATCCCAGCGTTTGGGAGGCTGAAAAGCCAGAAGGATCACTAGGAGTTCGATCTGTGTAGTGAGACCGTGTAGACCCTGTACTACATACATAAAAAAGATATTTATGTATTTCTGAATATCACATATATGTGCAGTTTTACGATTGACCAATTTCTGCCCCACTACCTCAGAATGTGTCTGTATTTGGAGATAGGGTCATTCACGTGATACTTAAGGTGAAACCCGACCAGCCGGATGGATCTGAATCCATTCTGGCTACTGTGATATGAGGGAATTTAGGCGTCGACACTAGGACGTGTGTACAGAGGAAGCGCGTGTGAGAACGCAGCAGGAGAGCCGCCACCCATAAGCCAAGGAGAGAAGCCGCAGGAGGAAGCACTCCTGCCTGCGTCTTGATCTCAGAGTTCCACCTTGCAAAATAATCTTGAGAAAAGATCATAATAATGAGAAAATAATCTTGCTTAAGCCACTCAGTCTATATTATTTTATCAGAGAAACTACAGGCAAATAAGACTTATTTCTAGCATTCAGTGCTATTGACAAGGGCTGAGGACATTTGCTGACTAATTTTCAAAAAAAATGTATAAAATTCCTATGGCTTTGCAATGTTGCTACTGCTTGGTGCCCTCATACTTCTCACATATTGCTGTTCTTGCTTTAAAAATTTTTAAAGGATTTTCTTCTCATTCCTTCTTACCTAATCTGCTAATTTGGAAGTTAGAATCTGTATTTCTTTTATTTTAGTTTGCCTTCACACATTCAGCACCCATCAGCTTTATCCTGTCTCAGGGTCAAGTAAGAGCTTTAGAAAATTTGCTTGTGATTGTTTCTTCCCAATTTGTGTGCCACTCTTGTTCTGCGCCTTTCCTGCCCTGTCCTGTCCTGTCCTGTCCTGTCCTGTCCTGTCCTGTCCTGTCCTGTCCTTATTTTCCTTTCCCTTCCTCTTCTCTCAGCTCTTCTCCCCCTCTCCCTTCTCTTCCCCCCTCTTTTCCCTCCTCACCTTCTCCTCCCACTACCCCTTTTTGTTTCTACACTTGGGATTACAACCAGGGCCTTCACGCTGAGCTATATCCCTGACCCTTTTTAAAACTTTTAATTTAGTCTTTTTAATTTTGAGATAGTCTTGTTAATTCATGAAATTTCCCAGGCAGCACTTGAAATTTTGCTCTTCACTTTTCCATTTTTAATCCAGAAAACTAGATGTTTTTATTTTATATTGATAATATACCTGCCGTACTTATGCACATATGACTATATTTCTTTAACTTTTCATTCATTGTGTCTTATAGCTCACACTTTCCTCTTGTTATACTTTTATTATCTTTTGTTTTTCCTTTTCCCTAGAAGTTTCTTTAGTGAAGATGCAGTAGAAATAAATTCTCAGTTTTGTTTAACTGGAAATGTCTGTACTTTAGCTTTATTCTTGAAATGTAGTTTTCCTGAGTTCACGGTTTGAGCTCCATAGTTTGATCTCAGTACTTTGTAGCTATCATTTGATAGTTCTCTGGCTTCCACTGTGGTAACAAAATACCACTGTTTTACATTACTGTGATAAAATACACAAGACAGTCTACTTGTGGAGAAAATAGGGTCAGAAAGCTCATATTTGTAACATTTTAAAGGTCTAAATTTGGAGAGGGATAAGGAAAGCCCCTTGGGCGGGCCTCTAATGAGGACCTAACTGTGGGTGATGTCACACCAAGGTGGGAGCTAGCATCTTGTCTCCAAACAAAGTCAGAGAGAGGAGGGGGCCAGGCTAGACTTACAAGAACTCTCTTGAAAGAACTACTAAGGGGTCAGAAGAAAAATACTTTAATTCTCTTAAGGACTTGCTGCAGCTGACCAAGAATCAACTCCCAAACCTACCATACTATCTATCATTTATACTAATAGTGTTTGGACAGGATATCATGTCTGCATCTTATACTATGAATAACCACTATGAAGACAACAATATGCAATGTATTAATTATTGAAACTGTCCTACTAATCAGTTTTGAAATTGTCTCATTGCTATTTGTTTCTCAATAAAATTTTTTTAAAAAGATCTCAAGCAAACATCAACCAAGTCAAATATTTATATATGTCTTTTAAAGATGAAGAAAATGTTTGAGGTCTTTTTTAAATTAATTTTATCCTTTGCAGATACTATTAGTACAAATCTTTCTTCTCATTGAATTAAGAGAAAGTAGCTGCATATCTATCCTATTTTGCATATACAGACACAAAATGGTCCTTCATTTGTATCCCCCCTTTTTTTTTTTGTTTAGTTTGGTAAGAGATGAGTATTCCGCTGCCATTTAAATATTGTGGGTGTGTGAATTCAGCAAAATAATCCAGTATAGTCCAGTAGGTCATAATAGTAGTGGGTTATCCATAGGAATGGCAATGTCAGAAGTTGTTGACTTGAGCATTTTACAGCTCATCATATTAAATGGCTTTACTTTTTATACCTCATTTTTATAATTCGCTTCTGGATGGTTAAGACCAAAATAAAGCAAGACCTATATAACAAGAAACGTAACTTTTGTATCTGACAAGGTCAGTGAAATCCCCTCAGGATTTACCTTGAAACCCTGTACCACAGTATGTAGATCCTTTGTCAGTGTCAGCCATGTGGGTGAGTCATGGCCATTACTTCACCAATTTGCTCTGTGTGAAAGTCTGAGAGAATGTTTTCTCTCTATGTGACTCTCTTTAGGCACACTCTACATCAATCACTTTCCGCTGTGGCCCCATAATCTCCTTGATCAGTAAATTTGGGGCACAACTGAATTACAGGATGTTACAGTACAGGTTCATCTGTGTCCTGAGTCCTCACTGACCTTGAAACGCTAGGGCCAAAATGTTGGCTGTCCTTGCAGCCCTATTTTTCTCTAATTTTTTGGTCTGCAAACTTAAGTTGTTAATCCTTCAGAAGAGAAGCTTACTGATACTATTAACCTATAACATAGGCAGTTGAGCTTAACCTCAGTATCTGTCTGAATACCAAACATCTTAGACATAACATGGAACATATATTTTCCATCAAGTAATGATATGTTAAACTTGAAATCCCTACTGAATGTGTAGAAAAAAATAAAATAATTAAAACATTAAAAAATAGGAATAAGCATTTACATATTTTTACACAGAAATTTAGAAATCTAACCATCTACAGAATTGTAGCAGGACAGTCCTATGACATTTTTTTCCTGTCTCTTGTTTTCATTTATTACCTTTTTTATAAAAAAAATTAAACCAAACATTTACTTGAGAGACAGTATGGCAGTAATTGGTATGACGACAAGCAGTATGTATTTAGAAGACCAGAATGGCAGGCATTCCAAGCATGATCCTAGGATACACATTGCTAGCTTCAGGGCAGTTGCTTAGTTCACAGGTATCAGCATATATAGTTAGTCAGGGTGAGAATCCTACTAATTAACTGCTAGTTTCAAAAATCTGCTGAAGATTCTCAGGATCATTGCCTTAACCATCTTGTGCATATAAATGTATGGCTTTGCCCCTGTCCTGTTTCTTAGCTTTTTTCCTTGTCCTCTCTTTGTTGTTTAATTTCCTTTTAATTGCATTACCTTTCTATTTTTATTTATTCTTCTGAGTTCTTACACTAGGGAGACTATGTGATTTACACATGTGGGTCTGGTTTATTTCACTTATGAGTATATCTTCAAATGACATCTATTTAAATATAAAGGCTTCGAGTTTATCATTCTTTATAGCTGAGAGATACTCTATTGTATAAAAGTACCACATCTTTTTCATCAATTCCTCAGGTGATGGGCATCTTGGTTGTTTCCAAGATTTGGCTATCATAATTGTGCTGCTATAAACATAGGTACACATATATCTCTATGATATGATGATTTCAGTTACTCTGAGAGAATTCCCAACAGGGGGATAGCTGGTTTGAGTGGGATTTCCAGTCCTAGTTTTTTAAAGAGTCTCCACACTAATTTCCGTAATGGTTGCACCAGTTTACATTCTCACCAGCAGTGAAGAAGGGTTCATTTTCCCCACAGCCTCTCCAACATTTGTTGTTGGTTGATTTCTTTATGATAGCCATTATTTCTTGGATGACATGGAATCTCAGTGTTGTTTTAATTTGCATTTCACAAATGGCTAGTGATGTGGAGCATTTTTTCATATATTTATTCACTTCTATAATTTTGCTTTCTGAGAAGTGTGTGTTCATCTCAAATGCCCATTTCTGGATTGGGTCTTTAAATTTTGGGGCCCTAGTGTCTTTTAGT
>NW_004524612.1:6089152-6094752 GCF_000260255.1 Octodon degus | reverse complement strand
TTTTTTTTTTAAATATTTTGTATGTCATTGACTGTTATATGGTTATTGAGAGTTTTTATATCTTCTTGATTGTGTTCTGGTAATTTGTACCTTTTTAGGAATCTGTCCATTTCTTCTGTGTCTTCTATCCTGTGAGAATAAAGATTCTCAAAGCAGCTATTGATAATCTTTTAAATTTCCACTGGGTCTGTGGTACTTACACCCTTTTCATTCGTTATTGCTTGTATTTTAATTTTTTGCTTTCCTCTTTTTGATGAAGTTAGCTAGGGGCTTATCAATTTTATTTAATCTTTCAAAGAAGCAGCTTTTTGATTCATTAATTCTTTGAACTGTTTTCTTCATCTTGATTGAATGAATTTCTACTCTAATCTTTATGATTTCTTCCCATCTTTGGGCTTTGGGTTTGGTTTGTCCTTCCTTTTCTAGATGTTGGAGATGCAGCATTAGGGTGTTTAATTGTTCCCATTTGGTTTTACTAATGTGTGAGTTCACAGGTATAAATTTCCCTCTAAGAACTGGTTTCATCACATTCCATAAATTATGATAAGTTGTGCTTGAATTTTCATTGAATTGTAGATATTGTTGAATTTCTTGTTAATTTCATCTGTGACTCATGGTTGCAGAATAGGTTGTTGTTCAATTTCCACATATTTATAGGATTTTTCTCATTTCTTTTGTTGTTTATTTCCAGTTTCATTGCACTGTGGTCAGATAATATGCATGAGATATTTTCTGTTTTCTTGCATATATTTAAGCATGACCTATGGACTAGTGTGTGGTCTATTTTAGAAAATGACCCATGTGCAGCTGAAAAGAATGTATATTCAGGGGGCTTGGGAGATGGTTCAGTAGAATAAGCACTTCCCTGGCAAGTGCAAGGGTCCGAGTTCAATCCCTGGTTCTGAAAAAAAAAAAAAAAAAAAAAAAAAGAATGTGTATTCAGCTGTGGTTGGGTGGAGCACTCTGTATATGTCCACTAAGTCCATTTGTTCCAAGCTCTGGTTCAGTTCTGCTACTTCTTTGCTAATTTTTTGTCTGCTTGACCTATGTTTTAGGTATAAGGGGGTGTTAAGTCTCTTGTTAAGATTGAGGTATTAAATATTAGATTTTTCATGTCCATTAGGACTTGTCTTGTATAGTTAGGTGCTCCCGTGTTGGTGCATCCATATTTATGACTGTTACCTCTTCCTCTTGAATTTTTCCCCAAGCCAGTATATAGTGGCCTTCTTTATTTTGCTTGATCATTCTTTGTTTGAAGTTGAGACTGTCTGAGAACAGGATTGCTACACCTGCTTTTTTCTGAGGTTCTGGGGCATGTAGTATAGTTTTCTGTCCTTTGACTTTCAGCCTATGAATTTCTTTATGAGTTAAGTGTGTTTCTTGCATGCAGCATATTGTTGGATTTTGTTTCCTAATCCACTTGTGCCAGTCTATTTTTTAAATTGGTGAATTGAGTCCATTTACATTGATGGTTATAATTGAGATGTATTAACTTATGATTGACATGTTATTTACCTGCTGTTGTTTCTCCTTTTTCTCCTGTGTTTAATAGTTTGCCCTATTTAGTGGGTTCCTTCTGTTCTCATTGGTGGAGTTCTGATAATTTTGGTCCCTCTCTAGAATATCTTTTAATAGTCTGTGTAGGGTTGGCTTTGTTGTTGTGAACTTCTTTAGTTGTTCTTTGTCATGGAAGTATTTCACTTCTCCATCAAACTCGAAAGACAGTTTTGCAGGGTATAGTAGTCTAGGATGGAATTTGTTTTCCTAATGGACTTGAAGTACTCTGCTCCATTCTCTTCTTGACTTTATGGTTTGTGAAGAGAAGTCTGTCGTTAATCTGATGGGTTTTCCTTTAAATGTGATCTGTTTCTTTTCTCTAGCGGCTCACAGTACATTGTTCTTGTTCTGGATTTCTAGGATCTTAACTATTTATGTCTCAGTGTGTTTTGTAATTGAGTTGATGTTCTTTGGAGTTCTGTATGCTTCAGTTATCTGAATGTCAGATTGTTTTCCCATATTTAGGAAGTTTTCTGCTATTACTTCTGCCCCTATTCTTTTCATATCATTTGTATTGTCTCCTTCTTTCTCATTGATGCCTATTAGTCTCATGTTATTTATTTTTGTGTCTTATTTCAGGTGATGAATTATTTTTCTGCATCCTAGTTGTTTTTAAGAAATCTTTTCTCACCTTTTCACTAGCTGCAATGGTGTCTTCAAGATCTGAAACTCTTTCTTCACTTTCACTCAAATGTTCTTGCAAGCTTAGCTTGTGATTGAGATCTTAAGGCCCCTAGCCTCTCTGCATGGACTTCAGCTGCAGAGTTTCACCCCAGGCCTCTATGCCAGGCCTTGGCTGGGTCTGGAGGGGTCCAGAGAGCAGGACAAAAGGACTCACTCTCAAGTGGGCCTTGGCTGGGTCCTGAGGGATCCAGCAGGTAAAGTGAAACATGGAAGCTCTCTCACACACTGGGTATTCCTGGGCTTGGTGGCGAAAGTTCTCACTTCCAAGCTGGGCCTGGATCTGGGCTAGTTCTGGAGGAGTTTGGAGGGGTCCTGAGAGCAAGGTTAATGGTCTCACTCACAAGCCGGGCTTGGGTTTGGTCCAGAGGAGTCCAGCATATGCAGGGCAGCATGGAAGCTCTCTCACACACTCGCCCTAGGCTTTGTCTGGTCTGGAGGGGTCCATTTAACTTATATTTTTAATGTTTGTTTTTTGAAACAATTTGTAATCATTCTTAATTTTTACAAATTAGCCTAACAAACTAAACATTGAGATTTTTAATGGAAGCTAATAGAGTTAGTAACATTTTATGGTATTTGGATAAGAAGGACCTGAAAAATCCCAAATTGAGTATTTTTGTTAACATATTGATATAATAGTTTATTAATAATTAAATATACCAATGTAATAAATTATTCAACAATATAAAAGTTCTACTTGTTACCTTACGTATAATGGATACAAAAGAAGAACTTATTACATGTACAGCTGAGAATGTTTAGGGTTACCTAGATTCAGGAAAACACCTGTATGGAATGTTTACTGTTTAGTTAGCCTTGCATTACATGAAAGTCTTCCTAGGAAATACCCTCTTGGCCTGCTTTATGCCACCCTTTCTTTCCTATTTTCATTCTGAAATGATAGAATTTGATAGAAATGATAGCATTTCCACAGTCCAGAATTTGCTTACAGGATAATTTGTGACTGGATTTTTAATTGCCCTCAGTAATGTTTGTCCCCAGTTGTGTATGTAACTAAACAGGATGTGTTCTGAATAAATAAGCAAACTTGACTTAGAAGATCTGCATGAGCTTCCTTCCTGACCCCCTTTCTCACTGCCCTGCCCTTTTGATGCCACAATGAACAGGAGCAGCCTTATACCCTGGGAGTCACTGAAAAGGACTCTGTGTGCTCCAGAAGCCAGAGAGTTATCTGGCTCCTGGCTCAGTCATCGCTTTTCTTGAGACTTTGAAGTAGATTCACAAAGCTATCCAAGGAGTGCACAGTAAATGCAAATTCCCAACTTCTCATGTCATTAACAAAATTAGAAACCCAAAGATGATGTATAGCACATTTTATAAAATAAAAAGTGCCTTGAATATTTATTAGGAACTTGTAAGAAAGTTTATTATGTCATTTTAAACATATTTAAAAGTGAAAGGAATGGAATAATAAATCCATTACAACCAAAACATTTCACCAATCTGTTACTTACCTCCTGACCTGACATTTTCCTATCTCATTTCCTGAAGAAATGAGAGTAAAGAAAATCCCAATCATTGGTCATTAAGCCTGTAAGTACTCCAAATGTAAGTAAATCTTTTCAAAATTACATCTACTAATCCTTTCTTAGCCCTACTCCCTGTCAACTAGATTAGGAAAGTAAGAAGGTTATTAATTTGCCCAAGGCCTTATTATTAGGTGAAAATCCAGTGACAACTTTAGCTTCCTGAATGCTTAATCTTGGCTTTCCCCCCACAACTTGTCTAAAAATTGCCCATTTATTAGTTATAACAAAATACCACAGATCAAATGACTCACAAAGTGCAGCAGTAGATTTCTTACAGTTCTGGAGGCTGAGAAGTCCAAGATCAAGGTGCCAGGAAACTTGGTGAGGGGTTGTTTTCTACTTAATAGATGGTATCTTCTAGTTGTGTCCTCACGTAGTGTAAATGGTACATGAGGTCCTTAGTGCCTCATTTATAAGGACACGAGTCTCATTCATGAGAGAGCTCTGTCTTCCTGATCTCACCACCAACTCTTTTTTTTTTTGTGGCCAATTCAGCCTGCCCTGGGGGCAGGACTGGCATGGCATGTGGTGCAGAAGGTTGAACCATGGTCCCTGCACTTGCCTAAGCTTGCCTAAGCAGGCACATTAGACCACTGAGTTATCTACTGGTCCTCATCACCAACCCTTAATACCACATACTGGGGACTATGTTTCAGTCTATGATTTTTGCACACACACAAATATTTATATAATTGTCCTAGCTAAAATGGGAAAAAATGCAATTAGATTCTCACCAGTATTTGAAATCAAAATAATCTTGGGAGATATTAAAAATGCAAATTCTTGGGCCACCAAGGAGACCCTAAATCTGGAATGCTGGAGCCAATTTATATCAGTTGTTGAGAACCAACTATTAAATTTCAAGGAATTTTAGGAGACAATTACCAAAAATCATTTTGAATTAAATCATATAAAGAACACAAATTGTATGAAAAATGAAAACAATAAATATTTAAAAGCATGCCTGTACATTTCACTGCACTGCACTGCATTTCGTAGCTATGCTCTTGCGGTCATAGCCATTGTATCTCCATGGAGAAACACTGTACGTGATACCACCAAGCATTTCTCCCACCTCCACATCTGGTGATAGCTTGAAATGGGCCATGAGGGGGTGTTTACAGTTTACCCTGTGGAAACTGACAGAAAGAAGCTACACTTGACTGTTGCTTTGCTCATTGTCTAGACGATGACAAAAATGTTATTGATATAGATTAGTATGTGTCATACCTGGGCTATTATGTTAAGACCAACACAACATTGAGGGATCTTCTAATATTCAAAGAAGTCATCGGTTTCAACAAAGAAGTCTTTAATGTTATTAGTTAAGATTTTATTAATAAAAGTCACAAATGGAGACCCAGTCCTAGCCCAGGTCCGATGAGTGTGTGGGAGAGCTTCCGGCTGCCCTGCGCCTGTGGGACCGACTCCTGGGCCCAGCCCAGGCGCAGCGTGGGTGAGACCCTCTTCCACCCCCTTGGGACGCCCCCCACCACTCCACAGCATCTCCCGCATCCTGCCCGCTGAGTAGGAATTTCTGCCACGTTCCAGGAACACCCAGACCCAGTCCTAGCCCAGACCCCATGAGTGTGTGGGAGAGCTGCCTCTCACCCCTACTCCACTTTGTCCCCTTCACGCTCAGCTCAGGCCTGGCATATAGGCCTGAGGTGTAACCCTGAAGCTGCAATCCCTACAGAAAGGGTAGAGGATAGAACCACCCAGCTAGTCCAGGAGCAGAACATCTTGCCACAGGGGCACAACAGGTTCACCCTCAAGGGCAGCAGCAGGAAGGAGCTGAGTACAGCAGCC
>NW_004524612.1:6077951-6088332 GCF_000260255.1 Octodon degus | reverse complement strand
AGGAAAGAATAATCTGTCACCTGCAAGATGACGCAAAGATGAACAATGTGAGACTAATAGGCATCAATGAGAAAGAAGGAGTCAATACAAATGACATTTAAAAAATATGGGCAGAAGTAATAAAAGTCACGAATGATGTCAGAACAATGGATGATGTTTGGTGTCGTTTCTCTGTCAATGGGAACAGATTGCAGATGCAGCGCTCACGCTGGAGTTCACTTGCTCATCAATCACAAGTGCAGGTTGGTTCTGGGCACAAGAGTTTGGCAAAAACCAGTGAGAACATTCTACATCCATTAGGCATAATAATTCATAAATCATAGACTGAAGAACATTGAATGTTGTATTATTATTTTCAAATCATTCTCCACACATCCTTTTTATCAGAAAAATATGTTTCAGCACACATCTGGGTGAAACCCTGGAATTTGCATTTCAAAGGCCATCTCAGGAATTCTTAGGCATCCTAAACTAAGTGACTAGATTTAGACATTGGAGAGAAAGATCAGGGTCACTTAATTTAGCCTTTGAAAATTTCTTCCTGATTTTTACTGAAAGGAAGATACAAAATGTATATTTTCAAATGTAGAGGTCTGTTTTTTAAATTTAACATTACCTCAAAAGGAGTAGTATAGAGGTGTAATTATCATACAGTAAATGGCTTATACTTAGAGTATGTAATTTGCAAAGTTTTGACCTCTGTGCACCTTGTGAAACCATCAACCCAATTGAGGTGGTGAAGATCTCTCTCGCTCCTAAAGCCTTTTTCAATCTTCTGTTCCGCTCTTTCTGCCACCCCCTGTCTCCTTAACCAACCACTGATCTGCTTCCTGCCACTATATATTAGTATTTTCCAGAATTCCATGCAGACTATATTCTTTCGAGTGTGATTTCTCTCACTTAGAATACTCATTTTGAGATTCATTCACATTGCTCAGCATTTGAATTCATTCTTTTTTTTTTTACTAAGTAGTATTTAATTTGTGAATGCAATACAATTTCTTTTATTTACTTAACTTCTGAGGATATTTGGATTGTTTTCAGATTTTGACAACTTCAATTAATGCTATGATGACTATTTTTGTGTAAATCTTTCTATGAATATTTTTCTTAGGTTAATAAAAGTAACATGGCTGGATCATATTGTTGTAATAAATTTGTGTGTGTGTGTGAGTGTGTGCGTGTGTGCGTGTGTGTGTTACTAGGCACTGAACTCAGGGACTTTGCACTGAGCTGCATTTTTAGCTCTTGTTTACTTTTGTTTTTCTGAGACTAAATCCTGCTAAGTCCTAGGCTTCCCATGGCTTAAACTTGTGATCTTTGTGCCTTAGCTTCCCAGTGTGTTGGGATTACATGTGTGTGCTATTACACATGACTAAATGTGTAACTCTAGAAGAAATGGCTACATATTTTCCAACGAGGTATCAAATCATTTTCCTCCCTTCTTTCCTTCCTCCCTTCCTTCCTCCTTCCTTCTCTCCCTTCTTCCTTTCTTCCTCCCTCCCTTCTTAAGTTAATAGTGCAACACACCTCACATTACATCCTTCAAGCGCTTATTTAATATTTATTCAGTGGGAGTGGGAGGACTTTAGTTTCACCTAATGAACATTGCATATGGTTAGAGCCACTTTGTTCATCTAATTGGCTGCTGATGAATTGACTTTCCATTTTCTGCAGGTCTTTTTTTGACATTTACTTTTTCTTTCCTGCTTTTTTTCTCAACCCGACATCTTAAGAGGTATAATAAAGGGCTTTAAATTTGAGATAATAAAAAATTCATTTACTTCAGTAAGCATGATGCCGCACATTATTTGATTTCAGAATTTCAGCTAAAGGCAACTAGTTACTATTTAGCAATGAATATACATGCCACAATACTCAAGGGTGTGTGTACGTGTGTGTGGTGTTTGTTTACCAACATCTACTACAATAATGTCTGTTTCAAAAGTAGTGTGACTGATTTCATTCTGCTCCAGCTGAGTCTATCTTTCTGATTTATTGTATTTTAGTGATATGTCAGTCTCCTCTTACACGTTGTTCCTTTAAGAAGTTTCCTGGCTAGTCAGTCGATCCATCTGGGTCAGAGTGGTGCTTCGGAAGGAAAATAATCAAAAAGCCAAGTCTAGGTGTGCTAGTATTATATAACTAGACTTCACAAACCCCTGATTTAAAATAGCATAGCTACAGTTACCTTCTGACTAGAAATTTGGAGCTGCACAGGGGCCTCTTTGAGGCTGTGAGTACCAGGGATCCCTGATGAGGAGGAGGCATTTTCCGGAGTGTCCCGCAACCCTGAAACAAGAAACAGTGTTACTTCAGGAAGCAGTGCTACTGCCCACCATTTCTCAGAACGGGTTGGCTGGTGGCAGGCTTGGAAGCAAGGAGCAGCTCTGCCAGTGCCAACACTCCTGCAGCTGTTGGCAGGCTTCTGGGGAGGAGTTGCTCCATCAGCCTCTTCCTTTCCTAGGGAAGGAGGCAAGAAATGAGTGGACAGATGCCCAATTCTCTGATGAATCTGCAATGTGATATTATTAAATTACTTATTTTGATATTTTTGTCTGTCATCACCATGTTACTCTGAAAACATATGGCAAATAAGAGTCGAACATTTGCTTCCCCCCTCTTTTCCTGGGCATTATAAAGCATGGCAGGAGTTATGCAAAAATCTTCAAAAAGCCTTTTATCAGTGAGGAAACAATCTGTGTTTCTCTGCCCAATCTCAATAAAAGCCGTGTCTGAAGGGAAGCCCTGTTTATAGGCCCTGGGACTGGTAGTCTTCCAAGACAGTAGGAGAAAAAAAAATTAGGGAGAAGCTTCTGTTCTGTGGGAAGGAAAAGAAACAAAAGCTTCTCTATCTGGTTGTGTAAACAAGGTTGGTATGAGTGTAGTTGTTGGTTTAAGGCATTGAGACTACACTGCAGATATTGATTATACTTCAAAGGAAAACATGATAGGTATGACTGAACTTGGCAAATGCCTGAAGAAACAGACTCCATTAATTAAAATCTTGTTCATCTATTCACTGTTACATAGTCATCTATTAGTATCCATGGAGATTGCTTCCAGTACACCCCACCAATACCAAAATCCATGGATGGTCAAGTTCCTTACGTAAAATGATTGAGCATTTGTGTAGAACCTTGACTGTTCTCCTGTGCACTTTAAATCATCTCCAGAGTACTCATTCCTAATACAATGTTACTTATTGTTCTATTGTATTGCTTAGGAAACAATGAAAAGATAAAAGTCTAGACATGTTCATCACAGACACAATTATTTAACAATATTTGCCATTTGAAGTTAGTTGAACCCATGGAGCTGGAACTTTCAGACATGGAGGATCAACTATCCTTTGTATTACCTCACAATAGTTGGATTAAATTATATTTATAATATTAAAAGAACGCATATGGTATGGAAAAGCATTTAATTGGGAATCAGGAGGCTGATGCTCTTTTTAGATGTTTCCTTTTTCTCAAAAGACAATATTGAAGAGATCAGTGGTTCCCACATGACCCACAGCAAAATATTTGTGTTATTATTTCTGACCTGTAGATACAATACTTTGAAAGTATTTTTTTTTAATTCCTTGATCTCTGGCTATAAGGTCTGAGAAGTCCAAGGGTGTATATATGAGGAAAGGGAGCCATTCTGAGTGTGAATCTTGGCCCAGAGCTTACTAGTTACATGACTAAGCCCAGTTTCTTTAGAAGACTGTGATAAGTACATTCATTCATAGATGCCTTACTGCATCTATGGCTAGAAAATGGCAAAAGTAAAAAAAAATTAATAAAATCATGATGATGCTGATAAAAAAACTATCCTTCCACTTTTGTGCATGTGGTACCAGAGACTGAAACCATGGCCTTACATAGGTCAGGCAAGTACACTAACACTGAACTGCACTCCCGGTCCTTGTTGTTATTGCTGTTTTAGTATAATTTGAACTAACTGATAGATAAGCTTGTCTTTCTGGGTAATGACTAATACAGCCTCTACTGTGCCTAAAGAAACATAGTGAGCTTTGATTTTTGTGATGTTGGGTATAGGTAAGGTAGTATGGGGATGGGCAGGGGAGGTTGGAGGCAGAGGTCTATATGGGGCAGAGGTCTATGCTAATTTTGCATGGATGACAAGATTACAGCAGAATTCACATAGAGTAGTGAAGGTAGAGGAGACGTAAAACTGAAGAACAAAACAAATCAAAAGCAAGATATTAGGGCCCAGGTCCGTTAGTCCAGGCATCACTACAGAGACTGTTTCCAGAGAGAATCATGCTGTCTTAGATACTTTTCTCACTAATGGAGCAAAACGATCCCAAGGCAGAGCTGAATGACAGAAGGGTATGACGGGGAAGAAACAGTCCACGGCACCGCAGACAGTAAGTCAGCAACCAGCAAGTGTACCTTCAGTCTTTCCCTTTTTATTCTATCTAGACTTTAAGCTTATTGGTTGGTGTCACCATGTACAAGATGGGGCTTCCCATTACCCACACCCAGAACAATGCTATCCCTATCAGTGGACTAACCCAAATTTTATACCCTTACTCCACATTCAGACTCCCTAGATCCAGCTGCTTCCGAAAGGCTCCCCCTACGAGTGCCTGAGGCTTTGCAGGACATCTAAGTATGAGCCATAACACATAGCTACAGAAAACCAAGCCCAATCATTAAAATTGCCTGTAACAAGAAGGTACCAAGGGGAGCAGTGTGCCGGGTGGTGAGTGGAGACTCAGGGAATGGCCAGGCTGGTGGAGTGCACCCTGCTCCATGGTGCTAGGAGTTATGGCTCCCAACAGAGGGCTACACGCATGTAGAACAAACCCAGTCCCTACACCTGAAGAAGCATGACCTTGAGAGCATTCAGGGGTAAAAGTAATTTTTTTCCATTTGTATTTGTATTTTTCTACTCCATCTCTGATCCACCTACAATTTGACCAAAGATTTACCATCATCAAAGGTATGCAATAAATTTATCATATTGCTGAAATGATTGTTATGGTAAAAGCAAGCAGGACAAGCAAATACATAGTTCCTTATGGACTGTTCACTCTTCTGACTTCTGGCTATTGCTGGTGTCTAGGCCAAGGGTGACAGCATGCTGGTTATCTATGTAAAGTGGCAGCATCACCACTTATATCCCAAAGAGTCCTTTGAAGTCATCAGTAACAAATCAGAATGGGTCTGATGTGAAAAAGTCAGTACACCCATACTGATTCTTATGATTCAGGTAAGAACCAGAGAAACTTTTGATAAATTAGCTCATGCAGCTGCGCTATAAGTAAACATATCTTTCCTGTTGGTTATAGAAGTGTTGATAGTGGCCCATATACAGCTAAAGAAACTTCCTGATGAAACCCATGAACAGCACAGAATTTTATGCATGTAACCATTGTCTCACTTTCTGACACTTTGACTCCCAAGATGTCTCACTGGTGCTTCTGTCTTTGTCCCATTTTCTTCTCAGTTTCCTGTATAACATACTTTTTTTTTGTCCTAAGTACTCTAATGTGCTCTTGAACTGTGCTCCCAGTCACCTTCTTCCATGCTCTCTGGTTGATCTTTTCATTCTAATTACTCAAATGATGGTATTTTTGTACCTGGAAGACTCCTCATCTTCTTATATCTCTGGTCCTAGCCTTTCCAGGACCTCAATATCTATTTGATAGCATGTTTCTTCTCTGAGGTGTCCCACAAATAAAGGTTCATTCATGTTTCATATTGATTTTTCCTTCGCTTAAATCAATCATACTTTGTCTTACTCTCTCCTATGGCTAGGGGTAATTTTCACCTTCTTGAGGCCCCAGTGTACATGGGGAGAGCACGAATGAAGACATGGTTTGAACAAAATTAAAATTCTTCTACTATGACAGAAGGCTGCTTAGTCAATCCAGTGTCTGTTCACATCCACACAGTCCTATTATAGTGAAGTTAATATATTAAAATCTTGATCTTGAAGTCAGCATCCCCCGTCAGCTAGATGCAGGAGCCTTCTAGACTCACCTTTTCACAAGTTGATCTCTGTATTCTGATCATCTTGGATTGTTCTTTTCAGGGATGTGCTCCAGTCCTTCCCATCTCTTCCTCACTGACCTTATTTCACTCACCAGGTCCCATCCATTCTTTTTTTTTTTTTTTCTAACCTTCCAAATCCTGCTCACCTGTTAAGATCTCTCCCAAAAGCCACTCCAAACATGTTGACATCTACTGCAACTCAGGGATCTTCTTTTCCATTGAACTCCTGTAACACTAGGTTTAGTCTTCTACTAGATTTTAGTAGGTTTGTCAATAAGTGCTTAGTCATTTTTCTTGTCTTCACAGTGCCTGGAACACGGTGTCATCTAACTTACTGTTGATGGATGAGTAATGATTTGACTAAAACTGAAAAGCCAAGAATGTCTCATGAAGCCAGCGATGCAACACCGTTGTCTTTTGATTGGGAGGCAAAGTCCCTCCTCAGCAACGTGTGTGTGGCTGTACACAATGAGTTCCTCTGCATGTAGGGCGTAAGTACATCTGAAAACAGAAGGAGATAGACACCCTTGTTTTTGACATTGGTAAAGCTTGCTTGCCATACCAATGTCCTTGCCTTTCTGTCTTTTTTCATTTTTTGGTAGGTGTTGCACGTATTCATTTTCCTTAGGCATTTCTTATTTTTGGATCTCTTTATTGTGACTATGTTCATCCTTTCCTTCCCTAGAATTTTTTTTCCTGTTCACTGTCAGTATTTGATACAGTAGCTCTGCTATTCAAATATCCTTCCATACCTTTGTGTCCTGCTTCTACTGCTGGAAAAAAAGACTCTTACAATAACGCACGTGATTGAAGCATATTTTCTTATTAATGGAGGCCTTACATCGTGTATATTTAGAGCAGTGAAAGGGTGCAGAGTGAGATCTGAAAGTGGGACAGGACTTTGAAGATTAACTTAAATAATAAATGATTAATTTTTTAAAAAGATACTAATAATGCTTGGGCAGATGACAATAATTTAAAATAGCCTATCCACCAGAGTTAGAAAATTAAAGCTGAAGGCCAACCTAATAGCTCAGAGGATTAAAGAGCCTGCTTAGGCAGACTCAGGCACTTGGGATCAATCCCTGGCATGCCTTGCCAGCCCTACACCTGGGGCGCTCTGAGATGGCGATTAAGACTGGGCATAGTGGTGCACACCTGTAATCCCAAAGTTTGGGAGTCTGAAAACAAAAGAATTACTATGAGTCTGATCTACATAGTGAGACCCTGTAGAGCTCATACTAAATAAATGAATTTTTAGAAAAAGAAAATTAAAGCTGGTGTGGAAGTTAAAAGACTTTTCTTTAACTTATAAAGAATGGAATTATTAAAAGGGAAATAATTGAAAACTAATGTTTATATTCACAAATTATGTCCTGAACAAGTTAGATCTGCACATCTGTAAATTAATACAAACAGAATAATAAGAAAAGATACCATCTGGAGCAGATCTATGCTTAGGCATCTGAATCTCTGTCAGGGGACACAACCAGATGTGGACAGGGCTCTCTGCCTCACTCATCACACTGTTCCACAGGCCCCTCTGTAGCCCTTTGGATTTCTTCTGTAGACTCCAGGACTGGGGATGCTGCATACATAGGACTGGAATGGAAACGCCAATCTGTGAAGCTGTCCATATATTTCCTAGCAGTCACCAGAGGTCTCAGCTGTACTGTTGAAACTTTTGGGTTAGAGAAGGGCTTCTGCCGCCTGTTGTGTAAGGACAGCTTGGTATAGGTGCACCGTCAGCTGCGTAGTTCCTCCTTTTACTCCTTCTGCATTGACCTAGAGAGCAAAGGCATAAACAATGAGACTGTAAATTTGAACAGAGTGTGAAACAGCTAATTAATTTTGATGTGTTTAAAGATGTTAGCATAAGACATCTAGAGAAAGTTAACAGAACTTTATGCAGCCAACAAATTCTCATTGAGCTCCAACTGCTTGTGTAACAACACTTTTGAAGATGTAGAATTATCTTCCTAGCAAAACAAAGATTTTGGGGTTAGTGAGTCAATGTTATTTGCTTTCATCATTTAAGATGGAAATGTAGTTAGATGTGTATTTCATATTTGCAAGGTCTCCTTAAGACTTATGATACAGTTAGACAGTATTTCAATGACTCACAGATTTACTGTCTGGATAACCTGCATTCCTCAGTTCAACAGACCTTTTCCACCTAATGATCTGTTTTTGACTACATGGCACTGTAATCTAAGACAAAGATCACCCAGACTAGTAGATAGGTGTTTAAAGTAAGATCAACATGACTTGATGTGACTTTTGGTAATAAGTCACTTGAGTTTTAATAAATCAGTTTCATAACTTTTTGCTCAGCTCCTGTATAGCGCTGGATCAAGGTTCTTAAGGATCCTGGTGAGGTTGAGAAATCCAACTTTGAGTTATGAATGCAGTGTCTATTTGAAACAAATTATTAAAGGAATAAAAATATGAGGTGTGAATGAAAAATAGAACCCGAGGCTGAGATGAACATTGCACCATTGCAGCCTGTGCTCAAGCTTTCTGACCTTTTTCCAAGCCACATCCCAAGCTTAGCCCCTTTATGTAATTTGACAACATTGACCAGAATAATGGGGGATGTTTCAGAAGCTACACGAAAGATGGTATATATGTCCTTTTCTTCCCAGCCTTGCAGGAGGCTGAAGAACCAAGGATCATCTGAGCTTATGAGTCTGCAATACGGAGCAAACAAAGTCAGAAAGTAACCAGAAAGAAAAAAACAAACAAACAAACAAACAAACAAAAAAAAACCCAACAACAACAATAACAAAAGGAAATAAGCAAAAATACTAGTTCTTTCACAACTTACATATGGAGGTGTGAGAACTTTCCGGTGCTGGGTGGGAGGTGCTAAAGAGGTTACCCGCCTATCTAGATGTTCGTTTGTGAAAGTGCGAATGTTTATACAACTTAGAACTAAGCCCAACCTCCGTGTTGCGGTGCCCTCGTCCTAACCTCCAAATGTGTACTGTCATATTCTTACCTTATCACATTACTTGGAGATAACGAGTGGATGAACAATGTCGGTGACTACCTACTTACGTATATGTGCTCCGGTAACCATTTCTCACCTCTGTTATGGTGCAGCCTTTCTCTACACCACAGTAACATCACAGTCATTCAAGCTTTGTTTTATCTGTTTGGCAAACACTCGGTTTTTCCTTCTTTCCCATATTTCAACCAGGCTGCTTCAGGGATAGTAGGAATCAAGGCTGAGTGACGTCTTTGAGGTGTGGAGGTGGCAATAGAGCTACTCGAAGAATCCACGTAGGAAGCATGTTTTGCTTCAGGGCTGGTTTCTGCAGGTAAAGTGTTTAAGGGAAAACCTGCTGCTTCAAGACTGTTGCCTCTAAGACCTACTACCCTGAGCCCATCTAAAAATCTAGTGTCCTGAAAACTCTGGGCTGGGGACGTGGAGCACTCGGATGGCCAGGGAGGAGGAAGAGCACTGTACCAGGAGTCTCAGGACTGGTGGCCAGCTCTGGCATGGCTCCACCGTGGAATCACTGCACCTGGTTCGCTGTAGGCCAGAAGATCTCTTCTTCCAGGTGATCAAGGCCTAATTCTAACTCTTAAATTACACTGCGAATTGGGGATTAGAACACTCCCCAGCTCTCTCACCCAGATAGCAGTGGGGAAGGAGCTCTGAAAGAAAGGCGCCTGTGGCGGCAGAGTGTGTGCAACATGCGTGTGTGGAAGGCAGGGTTGTGATCTTTTCTTACTCAGCGCCCCACTGCCCCTTTATCTTTTCCCCCAGCTCTTCTGCTTCTCTTCGGGGCTCCCCGTGGCCACCAGGGGTCCCTGCAGACATCACTTTCTACCAGGGAGGGGGTTTGTCAGAGTTAAACGTGTTAGTGACTCTTACTGTAAATAAAAGCTCTCTAATGAAGGCGTCGCGGGCAGGCCAGGGCAGCAAAGACCACGACTCTCGAATTAATTTTCCGAAGTGCAGTGCTCAAAGTCTGCGTATGAAAGCGGCTTCACAGGCTCTGGGTAGCTCAGTAGGCGCAAAAGGAACAGAGGGGGTCCGGAGGGGTCCAGGGAGCCCTCCCCAAAGAGGAAGACCCTCCTATTTCTAAATAGGCACAAGGCCACCTCTCCTGGGGCACGGACCGCGCTACAGGGTTCCAGCCCTTTCCTCAACTCCGGATCTCGGCTACCAGCCACGTAAAACCGTGACCCGCGGGACCCTGGTCTCCCTGCCTGTCTTCCGCAGAGCGGCAGGCTTCCTCCAGGGCGCCCCATTCGGACGGGGCGCTGGGACGCACTGCGGAGGGGACGCGGGTGGGCACAGCCAGGCGCGACCCCGGCCCCGCAGCGCCCGCGCGGGATCGCGGGCCCCGCGGGCC
>NW_004524612.1:6043261-6077571 GCF_000260255.1 Octodon degus | reverse complement strand
GGCTGCGCGACGCCGGGGCTGGGAGTGGCTCGGCCCACGGAGGGCGCAGCGCCTTCAGGTGGCAGCGCGGGCGCGCCGAGGCGCGGGCGAGGGTCCGGGCCACCGCTCGCCGGGGCCAGTGGGAGCCGCCTCCGGCGATCGTGGCGCTGGCTGTTTAATGACTTTCTCGAAAACCCACTCAGAAGTAGCCTTCGCACGTGTCCATGAGACTACCTTGCTGTTACGATTGTATAGGTTTTGCTGTGATGGAGATGGTGGCCGGCAGACTGCGTGCTCCCCCGCCTGGGACCAGGGCGCTGGTGACTGCGCCTGAGGGTCGCCGCGCCCGTGGTGCCCCGCGGAAGTGTGTGTGCAGTCGGTGGGGACACGCGGTCCAGGGCATGGTCTTGGGTTGGATGGGGGTGGGGGAGGGCAGGAGGAGGAAATCGGTGCAAAGCGAAGGCAAAGTTGTTTGCTTCGGAGACACTTCCTGCACCTGCGTGCCTGTCAGTGATTTTTGAAGTTATCTTTTCATTGTGAGCAGAAGAAGAATGGTGGGAGAGGAAAGGATGTAGTGTAGACGCCAGAACAGCGAGCCGCCTGAAACGCTGATAAGCGAAATACTAATAAGTAACAGAGGGCTTGTGTTCTGCAGAGCCTAATTTTATTCTGATTTCCAAGCCTTGGCACAGTTTTCACTTAAATGTCATGAGATGCATTTCGATCATAAGGACGACAGTCGTTTTACTTTTTTCATCAAAGGAAGCTAGAAGTGTAAATTTAATTCTACAGGATTTTGTTAACGTTGCTCACGCGAGAAAGTCACAATTACGGTATTACTTCAACACTGGACATTAATAAGTCCTGCGTGACGCTGTCATCTTGTTAATTGGAAAGAGAAGTGCTCTTCAGACTCGGGGAGGCGGAGACTATCTTATGCCGAGGCGTAAGAAGTGACTCCGAGCTCCCGGGAATTCCAGGACGAGGAAAACAGGAGATGGGTCACATCCATTGTGAGAATTCAATAAACATTTAAGGAGTGGTCTGCATTATACTAGATGTTCCAAATGACACAATATAAAATGCTTTAATTCTGCTCAACTTTGTGCTTCAAATCACATATGCCTATTTGTAAATGGCGTTAATAGACTTCAATCTTATACACTCATCCTTTTACAGGATATTGAAATAAGACTGTCTTTCGCTTTTCCAGAAACCTCAGCTCCAAGCATCTTCTCTCATTTATTAACTGCATGAGCTTGGGGAAGTCACTAATCCTTCCTTTTCTGGCTCTGGGTTCCTGATCTGTGAAATGCTAATACGATTCAACACTTAATAGAGATGTTGGGTAGAGTGAAAGAATATTAAGGACCTATCCTTAGCAACAGGGAGCCATACATGCTTCATAAACGTGTCTTGTCTTTCTTTTAGGAATCTATGATTCAGGCACATGTCAACATTTTAAAAACCCTGTAACTTTTTTTTTTTAAAATGCAATCTTACTTTTCATCTATCCAACTATCTATCTCTATTGAAGAACCTCAGCTGCTGCACCCTATGGGTGTTGGAAGTGAGGAGTTGCCATTTGGGGGGAGATGGTAGGCAGCACTTTATTGGTTAAGAATTCATCATCACCCTGTGAAGATGTGTTGGACTTTGTAATTTTCATGTTGCTTTAGCTCTGTTCTTCATGTGCTATTATCACACTGTCTGGCTGTTCATCTCTCTTGCTTGTCTATCTCCATGTCTACCTTGGTGCCCGGCAGGGAGCAAGGGCTTGATAAATGTTGGTCTGAAATGCAGCGTAATGAGGTTATTCTTCAGGTTACATCCTTCCTTTTCCATTCTTGATGAAAGGGTCTTGGAATTGTAAAACACAGCCCTCCTATATATTAAGCACTAATAGAGACGTCAGAGAGCGAAGCTCAGGTAGGCTTTATTAGCTATTGATCTGGCCCTCATGGTGAAGCAGTCTTATAAAATGTGTGAAGCCGGGTTGGAGCAGCGGCTTCACCACTAGGGGCCTCCTCTGCATAGCACATCACCCTGGGCTGTCGTTGAGCAACATTACTCTGTCCTTTAAGGTAGTACAGACATTTAACTTCCTGCGCTCCACGTGGAGTACCATATGAGAAAAGGGCAGGCTTTGTGGAAACCGTCGCCCAAGTCTCACAAATAAGTGCAAGTGGTCTTAAATGATGGGTTCAGTATGTTTTTTGAATAATATTAAAGGTTTACAGGAGATTTAAGAACTGGGCTTTTTACTTTTATATACTAATATTCAACTATATGATTTCTTAAAATCTAAAACCAAAGCAAATATATACATTTTGATCCAGTAATTTGAAAGTTTTTCTTTGTGTGTATGTCTTTGATGGCGCTTGTTTTTGTCTTTTGATATGTTTAAAATTGCTTCACCTCCTAAGTGGGTAGTTGCAGCGATAACAGCAAGGTGAATTGTTTCTCGCAGGATTTTATCTTGCCAATTGAAGCTCCTGATGTCTTTTCCTTTTTTAATAAAGGTGCAGCACATTAAATTCCACTTTGAAAAATGTATTGTTGTATTTCAAGACACAAAATTGAAAGGTGCCTCTTTTCTGTGTGAGCTTCTGAAAAGCCCTCTCATTTCTAATCTGAATGCAGTTAGCTTGGAAAATAGTTATTGACAACTTGAGAGTGTTCATTTATTTGTGTTTTTATTAACCAGATGTAATTTCCTGTGTGATAGACAGAGTACTGACAATGTATATCAACAAACATTATAACTCAAAATATTGTTTGCCATTGAGTAAGAGAACACTGTAATTTCAGGTTTTCAGTGAAATTTAATTATGGTGACAAAATACCTTCAAACTATGAGGTTACTACAGTAAAAGTTCAGCACATTGAGGGCCTGAAATCTTCTGAGGTTTTTTTTAAACCTTATTTAATAACAAAATGTCTCTGAATTTAGAAAATTATCATATGTCCAATTCTGGTTTTCATATAATAGAATTTTCAATAAGGCAATTTGTTTTTTGATGTTTATCTGTCAACATCTAGGTCAGTCCTCATTAGGGAGCAGGTTAAGAGGAATAACTACTGTGTGAAAATGTAGGTAGCTCTTATTACTCTCTAATCTGCTGAATTTTTACAGATGCTTTTAAGACTTGGGGCATATCATAGTTATGCAGATCCTGTTTGCAAGAACTAATGCTTTTCTAGAGCCGGAAGAGATTTGTCATTACACTTAAATCTCCAGCTAGAGAAATGTGTGGCACTTGCCTAAATCTCCTTTCTCTTCCCACACTGAAGGTGAGGCTAAGCCAAAATGAGAGGTACAGAGCTTTGCGCAGTACGTGATGATTTTGCTTAGGCAAGAACCCTGAGCTGACCAAGATTACGGAAGCTTAAGGTGAGAGAAAATGAATAGGTCTTTATAACTGGGAGTCATTTTTAGAAACTTGCATTTGGGAGTTGCCACCTGGATGGAAATGACGACTGCTTGCTAGAATTTTCCATGAAATGTTTAAAACCCATCACTTAGTGAAACAGTCCTTTGCTGCACAGATAATTTTTGTTGTTGGGTTAGGCAACGTACAGTGTAACATTTGGTTTATCCTGGGGCTACATCTGCTGCTTTGTTTTATTTCCACACACAAAGGACATTTGAATTGAGTGAGGAAAAGGGAAACAGGAAACTAAGAGGTGGTGGAGGTGAATGTCTACGCATACTGCACTCTGAGGCCAGCCTTTTTGCAATCCCAAAGCACGTGGGTGCCGGTGGGCAGCTTCATGCTAGAAATTGTGGGTGATTTTAGGAATGCCATCTAATCTGCTTCTAGCGTGGTGGTCTTTAGATTCGTTCCCAGTGTCCTCCAAAGTGACTTTCTACTTTTATCGCCCATAGGTTAGATACTTGGTAAAGTTAGCGTATTTGTTTCATAGTCTGTGTAAACAGGGTTGCTGCTCGGCTGTGGGGCGCCATTGTGCAAGTTAGCGTTGGAGATCCTTCTGTGGCTGGCCATCCTGTGCCAGGGTGCTGCACTGGGTGAGCAGACAGAGGACTGCACCTCAGCCTGCTCCTCTCATCTCTGCTGGGCTGTTGTGTGGTGCATTCTGTGCTGCCCTGTGTGATGCTGTTGTCTGTAAAAGTGTTAAGAAGAAACCTTGGCACATAGTAGTGTACACACACACACACACACACACACACACACACACATTTGCTGCTGGATCTTATTATCAGGTGAGTTACTTTCAGGGTAGACCATTCTAGTAATCACAGTAATCTCAAACAGAGGATGGAGTGAATTTAATGCTTCTAACTGTGTTTGTAAGGGCAAGTAATTCATCAAAGGTTTCTTATTATACCTTCGCTGTACTTCTTCCCTTCCTGTGATAAAAGTGGCTCCATTTAGGAAGCCCTTAACTACATGCCAGGTGCTGTGCTAAGTGTGGGATATGAGTGTTTCATTTAATCAACGCAGGCCCCGTAGGCGGGATGCACTGTTATTATCTATGTTTTTCCCCTAGACAGAATGTACTATTATTATCTATGTTTTGAGGATGAACAGACTGACGTTAAGGCATTACCTTTCATGCCTAAGGTCAGTGGGGAAGCCGGGCCTTAGTTCATGTCTGCTGGGCTTTAGCTCGTAACCACTTTGTTGTTTTCCTCCAGCATAAACTCATTTAACTGGCAGCTGAAAAAATGTCTTAGAGTTCTGAGGGTTAACTAAACATGAAGATATTGACTTTTCCTTAAATTATTATGTTTGTATTTTTTTCTGGGCAGGATGGAGTGAGATAACAAATGCATTATTTTTTTTTTTTTATCAGCAAGTCCACTGCAGTGTGCTTTATTTGTGGGTTTGTATATGTAGCTTTGTCTAGTAGTTCAAAATATAATGTAGGACAATATCTGTATACAACCTTTAACTTCTTATCAAGGCACTTTGCAGGCATTTTACAAATGGAGAGTTTAAGTGCTATTGTGTGTGTGGGTTTAGGTAGGAAGGCTGGAGTCAGCCGTTCAGGCATTCATTGAACAAACATTGCTTTTGCACCTGTATAGGAAAGCGCTTGCCAGGCACTCCTGTGAATACAAGGATGGGGTGCTGGTTCAGGAAGCGGAGTGTGTGAGACCTCAGGTCTGGAAAGTCCTGGAGCTTGCGTCCCAGATGCATCACCTATGAGCTGGATGGGCCTAGTCTCTGTACTGAATATCTGTGAGATCTAGTCTCCTTCTGTACAAAATGGGTGTCTTGGCTATTCTTCTCTTGTTGCTGGGACAAATACCCAACATTCAGAATGAAGGAAGGAAAGGTTTATTTAGCTCACAGTTAGTGGAGGTTTCAGTCCATACTCAGCTGGCTCCAAGGCAAAGTAGCACATGGCAGAGAGCGACCTTTCAGAGCAGTGGCAAACTGCAGAGAGCAAAAGGAATGGCAGCAGCTCAGGCAGCTAGCTACCCTCCCTCTCCTCCTCACATTGTAATGAGCATTACCTGCCCCAGAGCAGGTGCAGCAGCCACACCCACAATAATCAATCACAAACTCCAGGAGCTGCCCCATGAGTGCATGAGGCATTGGGGGTGGGACACCTAGACATGCACCATAACAATGGGGATAGTAATGTGTAATAGGTTCGGTGCAAGAATTGTATGTACAGGTAATGTGCCAAGGCACTTGGAGGTGGCAGGAACTAACCCATGGTGATTGTTTTCCTTTTTTCTCCTTTTCTGTCTTCTCGTACCCTCTCTATTCTCTCTTCTCTCTTCTCTGACTCCAGCTCTTAAGGAATTAGGTGGAGAATAGTATAAGGATGTCTTAAATCTAAGATAGATTGTGATGATTAGGGTCTTGAGAAGGTTGCCTTCATGTTCTTTCTCATGGATCTGTTACAAACCTGGCAAAGGGACTGGTGATCTGTGAGCTGGCCTAGGATTCCTGTCGCCCTTGGTGTTAGCTGAGCTGGCCAGAAGAGGCTGAGTCCCAGTGAAAAGTGGCAGCTCAGAGCCTACACTCACCCGTTGCCCATGGTGTAGAATAATGTTTAGGTCTGAAGTGGTAAAGGGTAAGCTATTTGGGGATTGGTTAGGCAGGTTTCTTGGAAACTGAAATGAGTCAGAAACAAAATCTTAGGGGGGCTGAGCAGAGGGATGTTGGGGACCAGCAAGGCAGGCTCTGGACATTCCTTAGGTGTGCTGGTGTGGTTCAGTGGCTCTGAACTGTAGCCCTGGGCTGGATGGGCTCTGTGGAGGAGCTCGCAGGACAGCAGCAGCCCTTCTACACCTCAGGTTGCATTGCCTGTTAGGTACTTGTGACTTTCAGGATCCTGACCTCGGGGTTTTCCAAGGGCAGTGCGTCCTCTGTCCGAAAGCAGCTAAATTAAAATTATTAGTTGCCTGCCAATTGTGGCTTAACATTAAACAGGGTAGCTGCTATCTCTGGAGAAATGAACCCTCTGCCTTTTTTCCATTTGGGGATTTGGTTAAATACACCCAAGTCTGTCTCACTGTTGGGCAAGGAGCCAGACCCCCAGAGGTTGGGCCTCTGGGCTGTGCTGCTGGCATCCACTCTATAGGGGGCTGTGTGGTGTGGGCAGGGCAGGGTAGCCTGTGCTGAGATATTCCCGGTGGTTTTATGGCAATGAGCCACCTTGTGTGGTGTGCAGAGTGGATTCTGTGTGTGGCAGGGAGAGAATGTGGGCTTTACAAAATCATTACAGTTCGAGAGCATCTACCTCAGCCAGGGAGCAGGCAGCCCTGAGTCATTATTTATTATGCGACAGCACCTAGGCATAAACCAGCCCTCTGTGAGCGAGCAAACAGAATCTGCCCAGGTGCAGGAGCAGCTAGATCCGGGGTTTCTCAAAAATGAAAAAAAAGTAAAACCAGTATCAGATTGGAGAACAGTTTGTTTAGAGTAAGTTACCATAATTTTCACAAGCCTGTTACATAGAATTAATAGTGCATTAAGATGAAATCAACAAACAAGCCTTTAAAAAATCACAGAAGAAGAGCTGTGTAGGAAGAGGAATGATCCTTGAAGAGAAATTAGGAGTGGTGGGAAGATTCATACAAGGAAGGCATGCAAGTGTGTGGTGAGGCGAGGAGCCAGAGGCCTGGCTGAGGAAGGAGCAGCCCTGGGAGAGGGAATCGGCTCACAAGAGATCAAAGCTCTATTCTGCCATCTTGAGCAAGTTCTTTGATCCTTTGCATTGCAGTTTCTCTGCTAAAATATAGGGATAATCATGTTTGTCTTCTTGAGGGATCCGCTGATGGAGATAACGATGTAAACTGCGCAGCTCATGGTAATACTGAACACATGGAAGAGAAACATAAATATTCTCTTTGGAGGAGAATTTGGAAGACTAGGAGAGTGTTGTACTGAGTCTCCTAGTTGTACTCTTGGATGGTCTTTGTGTGTCTTCGACTATTATAATCAAGCATGGCTTTGGCTCCCCGATCTATACCTGTAGCTATAAGAGTCCTGGAATCCCATAAACTTCCACCCCCTTAAAATATTGTTAGAAGCATTAAATTCACTTACTTAGCTTAAATTTTAGACCTGGGGCTGTGAGATAGTGACTGGGCCTTGCTACAGAACAATGCGTTCTTGGTGTCCCTTGGCTACTTTAATTAGTTGATCAAAAGAGAATAGCATTCTTTTCATCATTTGACTTCCACTTATACATAAGTGGATAGGAAATAGGTACTTTTTGGATTTCTATGGATGTAAGGTTCTCAGAATGCCTGGGGTCCTACCTACATAAAAAGCAGGTTCAATTGAGTTCATTTGTGGCTACACAAAAGGAATTTATATAGCTTCACTGGGATTAGCTTTTTACTTTCCTTTGAGAACATGTGTGAACCCGGGCCTGAGCCACTACTAGTGTGAATGGCAGAGCAGCTACCCTGTCCACACCCTTCATGCTGAACTGGCTTCATGTTTAGGGTCTGATGGAAGTGAGAAAAGAGAGCAGGAACTACAGGCATTTTGATTTCTGTCCCACCAAGGACAGTGACCTTGCAAACCAATTGTGGATATTTCTTGCTCACTGAGTACTAGGACCATCCTCTCAAAATGGGAGATTTTATTGGTGGCCTAGGACTAAACTTGTGCACATTTGAATTTTTTACCAGGGTTAGGCAGTTGGAAGGTGGGTATGGATGCTGGGTAAAATTGCCTGAGAGCATGAGGAGGTATTTCTTTGGCCTGTGGAACCAGCCTGGCCTGGGTGAAGGTGCATAGGCGATATCAGTTTCTTTAAACTCCTTTCTCTAGTCTCCATCAGGATGGTTGGCTGGCTGATGAGGGATGCCAGGCTGATGAGAAATGACCAGGAATTGCTGTTGCTCTTTATCACTGTGGGATGAGGTCAGGGAGTGAGGAGAGAAGCTTTAAAGTTGACCATGTTCATTCAATTAATTTGAGTTAAATATCTGTGGAATATGCAGATTGTGTATTTGGAAGTGTTACTATGTGCCTAGTGGACTTTAGACTTTACTTAATAGTCTAGTCCAGAGGGAGTGAACCCATGGCAGTCATGCTCAGCGGGCTGTTCGGGTCGAACAGATTTACTATCGCTGGCCTAATCAATAACTTGTTGGAGTTATAAGTAGTGAAAAGACCACTGGCTAGCAAGAATCTTTCAATAGAAATAATAGCATTTCTGAGATCATTGGCTCATTATATTTTACAAAAATAAGAACTCATTTGACATGATCTGACTATTCCCATACTTTGAAGGTAAGCTGAAGAGCCCCAGAGATATGAAGTGACTTATCTGTGATGACCCTGCTGCTTCATGGAATGGTCATTGTTAGAAGTGGAACTCAGAGGGCCGGCCTGATAGCTCAGCAGACTAAGGTACCTGCTTAGGGAGTGCACAGCGGCTGGGGTTTGCTCCTCAGAGTGCCGCCTGGGCTTGCCCCCAGGGCATGCTGAAATGACAATCGAAACTTAGTGTGGTGGCATTCGCCTGTAATTCCAACTCTGCACTGAATACAAAAAAAAAAAAAAAAAAAAAAGGGACTGAAGTGCTGTGTTCTCGTCAGCTGCTCTTGATGGGCTGTGAGACATCGTAAGCTCAGGGTCTGGCGAGCAGGTAATTGTAGCTGTCCTTACAAGACGCCAGCTACACAGCTAGCTGCTCTCAAGTTCTTCACCATTTAGGGAGGGGCTCCTACTGTGCTCTGGCCTTGTGTTTGTTGCCAGACACATGAGATAAAGCAAGAGGGGACTCTGACTTCAGGAGATCACAGGGTAGTAGAACACTAGACAGAAGGGAATATATTATGCGAGAGCATAGCAATATGGAGAACATCTTCCCTGGGGTTGGTAAGCTGTCAGTGCCTACTTCAAGGACATAGGGATTAGCATTTGTTTTCTATTGATTTTACAATATCAGAAATCAAAAGAAATTGATTCTAAATGATCTCAGCTTCATCTGTGTACACCCAGCTAGTGGATTAGTATTTGAAATCCTTTGTTCTATGCATTTTAAATGCATGATCTTTCTGGAAACTCTTTGGTAAAAATAGTTCTTAGGAGTTTGAGGCCACAAGCCAAAAATGGGATTGTATGTACCCGAATAGAAATAAATATAGAAATGTGTATCATTGCAACTAAGTCAGGCATTGAATTAATGTGAGTTTTCAATTAAAATAAGTCTTATTTTTCTGTTAATGTAGAAATGATGAGAGGGGAAGAAGAAAGCTATGTGTTCAACATTATGTATTTAAAGCATTTTTTGGGTAGCATTTATTTAATACATGCACAAATACTCAGAGGAACTGATGTCCAGATAAATAGATCAGATGAATATGCTAGACAGAACTAGGACTTCAACACATGTCTGTTTGCCTCTAAATCTGCTGCTCCTCATTGGCCAAGCAATGGCCGTGACTCATCCACATGGCTGATACTGACAAAGGATCTACAATATGAGGTATAGGATCTTAGGAAAAATCCCGAGGGGATTTCACTGACCGTATCAGATCCAAAAGCCACAACTCTTGTTGCATAGGTCTTTATCTTGGTCTTAACCATCCAGCAGAAAAGTATAAAGACGAAGTATAAGCAGTAAAGCCATGCTGTTATGTTGCGCTGTGGGGGACTCAGGTCAACAATTTCTGACATTGCCAGTGAAGCTGAAGACCCAATACTACTATGGACTACTGGACTCTTTTAGAATATTTTGCTGAGTTAACACACCTATAATATTCAAATGACGGGACTAAACAAAAAAGGGGATACAGATGAATGTCCAGTTTGTATCTGTGTATTCAAAGTGGTTAGGATAGATATATAGTTACATTCTCTTAATGAATAGAGGGATTTGTTCTAATAGTGTTTGTAAATAGGATATCATGTCCGCATCTTGTACAGCAAATAACCACTAAGAAGAGAGTATGCAATGTGTTAATTATTGAAACTGTCCTACCAATTTGATTTGAAACTGTCTCATTGCTATTTGTTTCTCAACAAAATTATGGAAAAAAAATAAATTGACTGCTCCTACAGCTGACATGATAACTGCTACGCACCAAAGAAAAGTTGCCAAATGGCGCTCAAGTTGCTTTATGTCATCATTGAAACAAACTATGAAGTTCTGTAGTCCAGTGGCTAAAGGTTAGACTATAACAAGTAGAGCACAATGTATAGTGTGGTAGGTTTGGGATGAGTATACATGGAATGAAAGGGTCCAGTAATTCCATAGTCAGCGAGGATAGTATGAATCTGTGTTCCTGGCTGTACTATCTGACAGTGGGCTAAACCATCCTTTGAAATCATTCACTTGTATTTGCAGTATATAAGCAAGCCTGTTTTAAACTACACCCCTGCATCAAGTGAGTTTTCTTAAAAGATACCTATAAACAAATTACGGATTCATAATCTTGTAGCAGGTTGGATTTAATAGAGCCAGAAAGTCTTCCAACCCATTAAGTGTTCTTGAAGGTAATAAAAGGGAGGGCTAATTACCTAACTGAAACAATTATAAGAGAAAAATGTTGGGCATCATGACTGAGATTTTGACATTAGCAAAAGTGTTTTAGAAGATAGAACTTTGAAAAACAGCAAGGACAATCTATTTGAATCAAGTTATTTTTATTAAATCCATGCCGTGGGTGTAGTCTACTGAGCAAGAGGACAGGATTAAATAATGCATTGAGTTTCTGTGGGGAAGTGGTAATTCTAAAGTATGTGGCTGGTGTTCACAGTTGGAGCCTCTGAAATTCAACATTTAATGATAATACCTTTCATGTAGCCATCTGTCTTTCTCTTTAATAAGTGATACTCCTTATCAGGCTTGATTTGTATACATTGATTGCACCATTATACTTGTTAAATATTAAAATGTTTCCCCCCATGTGTAGTCTAATTAGGCAAAGTGTTCAGGGTGAGTCTGGCATTATCATTAAGAGCAATAGCCCGGCAACCACCTACCTCATCTAACTGCATTCTGGGCCTTTCTTCCCTCTCTCGTGTCAGAGTATCGCTGTACCAAATAATAAATTTTTTTTGATGAAAAAAGAGGTATCATGCTAAAAAGAATATGAAATGTTTTGAACATGCATGGAGAAATTTATGATTTTTATTTCCATTTTTCATGAAACAGGCTTCTGAAAAGATACATTAGCTACTTGATGATGTTAATTTTATTAAAGTAAACCATCGTAATTTAACTTTAAGTGATAAAAGTACAAACTGAAATGATGTTTGAGAGAGGGAGGACCAGCCAGTAAGTATTTGCATTTTATACATTTTTTTTTTTACATTTTGCTTCTAATCAGACAATGTTTTCAGAAATCAAGCTGCCAGCACCTTAAAATACATGCAGCGGTGTATTAGTTACTTTTTTTTTTTTTGACTTTGATGCTTTCTTTGAAAAATTTATTTGTATCATTGGTTTCGTAGCAAGCATTATATCAGTACAGGGCCAAGAATAAGTTTATGAATCATTCTAGTGTCTTTGATAAGTTACCCAACTTTATCTTGAGATGATCATTGTAATGAATGTTGCCCTATTCTGAGGTATGCACAGTACTTTTTCATTTATTTTTTAAAGTTCTGAAAAAAATCTTTAGTCTGCTGAGCACGTGCAGATACGTAGAATTTCACACATACCCGTGTAGTCTAAGGCTGATTAGCATGAAGCGGATCAGGAGTAGGCCTAGTTTATTCCTTATTATTCTCCAGGAGAAAAGTTTTTAAGCCATAAGTTCATGTAATGTATGGTTATCAGGCTAATAGATTTTTCCTCTCAGTGGTCCTAGAAGCTCACGTTGGGATTTTTGAAAGTACCTTTATCCCTTCCCCATTGCAAATAGCAGCAGCATCACTTTCCCTTTATGAATTATGGAAATCAGTTTGTGTCTCTCCAAAGTGAGATTTTTTTTTGAGCTGTTGGTCAAAAATGAGATTGTGGTCAAATCAAAATGAGATTTGACTTTGAATTAAAATATGGATATGAAAATCAAAGAATGAAAGGGAACTTATAGATGGTCTAATCCATTTATCTGTGTCACAAAAGGCAACCCTGGCACTCAGGGAGGCAGTGTGGGTGTTTGTCGCAGACCTGGCTCTGCTCCTGCACTTTGCAGCATGACAGTGGAGATCCTTGAGGACATGGGACCATTTCCCACTCCCCAGGCCCTTCTCATAACGCAGTAGCTTAGAAAGGTTTCAGAGGCAGGATTGTTTCCTATGGTCAGCTGGAGATGGGCCCTTGAAATCTGCCTGGGGTTACAGAAACATCTTAGAGTTTAATGGGGATATTGCTGCGAGTGAAAACTCAATGATGAAAAATCTTGGTGCAGCTTTTAAGAATTGTAGCATTCAGTATGAGTCAGACACCGCAGCAGACAGCTGCCTGGGGGTGAGCAGAGGGAGGGTCTGCTGCAGCTGGGCCACACCAGGGCTCAGCTGGAGAGTCACATATCAAAGCCCCACAGTCTTGTTCTTTTTGTCCTACGAGGGCAATTATGGGGCCCTAAGTAAGTCAGCTAACCAAGATGCTCTAAGGTTAAAGAGGACTAAGAAGGTTAATTTTCCCGACAAATATCTTGGGTTTGTATAGCTTGGTGGTTAAGCATAGGGTGGGTGAGTCTATCATATTTGGCTTAGACCAGCTGCTACTTACTAACTATGGAACTTAGGTGATTTGTTTTACCACTCGAAGCCCAGTTGTTTAATCCGTAAAATGGGAACAATGGTAATTATAGATATGCTCACTCTACCAGATGCTTTAGGAATATTAATTCATTTAATTCTCACTCTGTAGGTGGTATGGCCGCTGTCCTTGCTTTACAACGAGGAAATTGAGCCCAAAGGGGCTTAATGCCTTATCCAAGGTAACATTACTTGAGTTTGAGCCAGGGGTGGGGTCTGGACATCTGTGATTCTTTAACCCTCACCTGTGCAGTCTCACTGCAGGATTGAATGCATTGTGAGCATCAGATGGGATAAGCACACTGAAATACTGTGTTCACTCTCACTGATAACTGTCATAAAGCTTCGTTGCCTTAATAGCAGAAACAATATGGTCTGTATGACCAGTACTTTCTCTTCCCCATAGACAAGTTCCAAAGAAGCTAGATTACTGTGGCAATTTTGAGGTGCTGTACCACATACTGTGAAGACAGTCCCATGTCCTTATAGGTCACAGGGTCCTAAGAGAGCTCCAGCTGAGCCTGCCACAGGATCTGCTCATTGAATGTGTTTATTTTGTTCTTTCTTTTCTTTCTTTCTTTCTTTCTTTCTTTCTTTCTTTCTTTCTTTCTTTCTTTCTTTCTTTCTTTCTTTCTTTCTTTTCAAAACTGGGGATTGAACTCAGACCCTTGCACTTGCCAGGGAAGCACTTATTTTACTGAGCCATCTCCCCGGCCACATCAAATCTTTTGGTCAGGACTCCTTTTCCACTCTGTGGGCTCTTTCCTTTTCTTGCTGATGAGGTAGCAAGAATGCATTCTGAAGTATTTTCCTCTAACCAGATGATCAGGCTGTTAGACTTGCTGAGAACATTAATTGCCTAGTCACAAAGCTAACCACTACTCCAGAAGTCCCCCAGAACTGCACCCTGATTCTTTCAGGAAAGCCTTCAACCTACTCCTAAGTTTTTTTTGACCAGCCTCTTCCCAGAATTCATAGCTTAATTCTCAAAGTGTAAGTTCATTTCCAAAGTGTTATATATGGAGTTTAGACTTATCTAGTATCTGTTCTTTTCTGTCCTTTTAAATCCATAAGTTATAAAAACATATTTATGTGTATTACATGTGTATACATTTTAATTTACAATAATTAATGAATAATTATCCATAATCATCTAGAACATTCCCTCTGAGGCCCTTTCATGTACTTCTGGGTCATATTTCCTTATTTCTGTCTGCCCCAACACAGCAGTGGCAACTACTCCTTCAAACACCATTAACTATTTGTTTGCTTTTCTTTAGAGTTTTTGCTTCAGATGTATGTTATGAAGTTGTTGTTTGTGAGACAGCAGGTGGAATGGGACTATTTGACGAACACCTGAAGATGAACCAGAGAGCAGTTACTCAAAACTTGTTTCAAGAATGACCAAAATGGAGAGTTTTCAGAAGGAACAGTAGAATATTAGCTTTATAGTTCTTGGAAATCCTCACTCTGAGAGTATAAAAGTTATCAGTACAGAATTTGTGAAGGGATTTCTGTGAAGACCCCCAGTTGTGTTGGATGGCATCCCTTTTCCTGAGGAGGCTGGCTTGAGGGTGGGCAGCTCCCTCACCTGGGCCTCCTAGACTGCAGCCCCATGGACCTGGGACTGGGAGCCTTGGGCTGGTACCCTGTGAAATGTTCTGGTGATGAGGGAGAGGGAGCTGCTGGGATAGGGCTTCTTCTGCCAAGTGTGCTGGTGGATTTGTGCATGTGGTTTAGTGTGAGTCTTGTGGACCAAAAGTGGCTTCATAGGAATGGAAAGCCAGTCTGGCACCATCTGATCTCTGCCCAAGAGGTGCAGCCTGCAGGGAGCAGGGGACTGGTGGGAGGTAGTGGGGAAGGATGCAAACAGAGGCCTTGATTGTGTCACCTACCTTACAAGGATTTTTGAGACACTGCAGACCCCACATTACATGTGTGAAAGAGCACCTTGGTTTAAATATGTGTTGGGCCATGAAGTATGCAGACATTGGCACCAGCAAGGATTTCTTGTTTTCATCTAAATGAGAGAATAATAGTAACACATAATAGAAATGTCCTATCTTCTGTCCTTACTACAATGATCTGGTAAATAGGCAATTCAGAAATGGAGTCATGTAGCTTACCGGGAGCAAGACCCTGCTCTCCTATCCTGTGATCAGAGTCTTTACAGGAGCTGCAAAAGCACCAGCAGTCACATTATGTTCCAGGAAAAGAGGAAAGGAGACACAGAGGATGGGAGTGCTTCCCATCATCTAAGGGCACTTTAGCATACCACCCAGCATTTTTGCTTCTATTTTATTGATCAGCACCTACTCACATGGCCATACTTAGCTTCAAGGGAGAAACTAGGAAATATACACTTATTGATGAGTAGTAGCAGACCTAGCTAAGAGTTGGGATCATTTTGTAAAGAGGAAGGGGGCAATGGATGCTGAGAAGCAGCCAGCAGCCTCTGCCATTTGAGAATTATGCAGCCCACTAGATATTTTTTCTTGATCAGTAGAGGGAAAACACTCCCCCTAAATATCTCAGTTATTTCAACTTAATAAGGTCTTTATCATACATAACTACTATGGCATTTTATTTATTTATTGTTTTATTAATTTTATTGAGAAACAAATGCAATGAGACAGTTTCAAAACCAATTAATAGGACAGTTTCAATAATTAATACATTGCATATTGTCTTCATAGTGGTTATTCTTAGTACAAGATGCAGACATGATATCCTGTCCTACTATGGCATTTTAATACCTAAAGATTTGTAATAATTCTTTACAAATCACCTAATGATACCCAGGCTTGTTTACCCTTTCTTCACTCATTAGTCTTTGTTGGAATTGTGATTCATTAGACGGACACATATGATATTTGATTGTTCAGTTTCTAAAGTCTTCATTTCAAACATTGTCGTGTGCTGAGTTTGTAGCTTCTGAATTTTTTTTTTAATAAACTTTACTTATATCTAGAGATTTAATTAGACTGCTTCGTTTTTCTTTTGTCAGATGAAAATAATTTATAGTTTGTAGGAGTAGTTCTTTTGCTTCAGTCAGCTCAGTGTCTTTGTCCATTTTTGGTGATGCTAAGATGGGCGGTGGCTCAGCCTTTATACTTTTTATTATCATAAATCCTTAAAATATTTTTCATTGTAAAATTTACATAAAATCTACCAGCTTAATCACTTTAAGTGTACAGTTCAGTGGCATTAAGTATACTTACACTGTGCTGTACCTATGACCATCACTACCTGTCTTGTTAATGCCTTCCATCTTTATGACAGTAACTCTACTTTACTGATAACTCCTCATGTCCTGGCCAGGACTGCTCAACTTTCTGTTTTGAGAACTAAGTACCTCATGTAAGTGGGATCATGATATTTTGTGTCTCTTTCTATTTTGATATGTGTTAGTTACTTTTCTCATTGCTGAGCCCCAAAGGAGGACAGGTTTATCTAGTTCAGTTTGTAGAGGTTTCAGTCCATACTTGGCTGGCTCCAAGTGGGGTGGCCAGGCGGACAGGCACTGTAGATGAGAAACAGTTTATGATGGGCAGAAGGTAGCAAAGCAACAAGGGATGACCACAGCTCTTCCTGTCCCTTGTATCGTATCCAGGCTCCTTAGGTAGGTGGCACTCACAGCCTTAATGCTAGTGCCCTGGGTCCTAGCACTGCACCATGACTCAATTTTAGTCACACACTCTAGATCCAGCCACCTCTGTAAAATCCTCATCTATGACTGTATGTAGTTTGGTGGACGTCTAGACGCAAGCAATAAGAATAGGAAAATAGCACTTAGGTAGACTTAATATTGATTTGATGGCCTCAGGTTGTAAGTGTAAACCTCAGTCCATTTTCATCTATTGTGATTATTACTGAGTGTTTATCAGCTGCTTTATTTGGCTTGCTTCATTTATGTTGCTTGTTTTCGCCATTTTTTTTTCTTTTAACAATTTGGGAAGTTATATTCTACTATAATCTTTTGCCCGCAGTTGTTCTCTTAGAATATTTAATTGTTTTAATTGTTCTCTTATATATTTAAATTAACAAAATACAAAATCAATCATTAATCGATATTTTTATGCTCTTTGTTCCTGAAAACCAATATGGGGTATTAGAAGACTCTGATCACCACCTGCTTGCTGTTGTTGCCCTATTTTGTGTTTTGTAAATTGTAATATTAGACATTATGATGGCAAATTGTAATACTATTATTATAATTGCTGTTAATAATTATTTTAAACTGTAATATTACAATAGCAGCACTGTTATAATTTGTAACATTATATGCTATTGTTATTGGATCATGCAGTGAGCATTCACTTGGACCTAAGCACATTTGTGTGTTTGTTTTCTGTTGATAACTCTTCTCCCATGACCGACTTCGCTTCTGGGTGCGTAGACTTCCTGAGGTGTGTCACCTAGAAGTTCTTATAGTGAGGATCCACTGGAACCAAACTTTTCTAGCTTTATCAGATAGTGCGTTTGTTTTTTTCTCATTTGTGGAAGATGGCTTCATCAGATATAGAGTTCTAGGTTGGAAGGCACTACATTCTGTACTTCAGACATCTCATACCAGTGGTTTTCGAGAAGTCAGTTTACCCTAATTGTTATTCCTTAGAAAAATATGCCATTTTCCTCTGGATGCTTTTGATATCTTTCTTGTTTTTCCCCCTGCTCCCTCCATGTTCATATTTTTTTAAAATTTTATTTTATTGAGAAACAAATATCAATGAGACAGTTTCAAAACTGATTAATAGGATAGTTTCATTAATTAATACATTGTACATTGTTATCTTCTTAGCAGTTATCCATAGTACAAGATGCAGACAGAATATCCTGTCCAAACACTATTAGTACAAATCTTTCTTCTCATTCAATTAAGCAAAAGTAGCTATATATCTATCCTAACTATTCTGCATATACAGATATAAAATGGTCTTTGTATCCCCTTTTTTTGTTTAGTCCTGTCAGAAATGGGTATTCCATTGGCATTCTAAATACTATAGGTGCATGAATTCAGCAAAAACAATCCAACACAGTCCAGCAGCCCATGATAGTAGTGAGTTATCCACAGAAGTTGTTGACTTGAGCCTTTCGCAGCTCAGCATATTAATGTGGCTTTACTTTATATACCTTGTTTTCATACTTTTCTGCTGGATGGTTAAGACCAAGGTAAAGCAAGACCTGTATAACAAGAAATGTAACTCCAGTAGATGATAAGGTCGGTCAAGTACCCTCAGGATTTATCCTGTAACCCTATACCACAATTTGCAGATCCTTTGTCAGTGTCAGCTATGTGGATGAGCCATGGCCATTGCTTGACCAATTTGCTTTCTGTGCAAGCCTGAGAGAATGTTTTTTCTCCATGTGACTCTCCTTGGGCACACCCTACATCATTGATCACATTGCTTTGTGGCCCCATAATCTCCTTGATCAGAAAATTTGGAACACAACTGAGTTACATGATGTTCCAGTATAGGTTCTCCTATGTCCTTAGTCTTTACTGACTTTGAAAGGCTATGGTCAAAATGTTGGGTGTCCTTTCAGTCCTTCTATTTATCTAATTTTTGGTCTTCAAACATAGGTTGTTAACCCTCCAGAGAAGCTTATTATTACCCTACAACTTACAGAGTTGGGTTTAACTTCACTATCTGTCTGAATATCAAACTTCTGAGGCATTATATGGAGCAGGTATTTTCCATCGAGTATTGATATGTTAAACATTAGGTCCCTACAGAATATGGAGATAAAAATTTAAAAAATGAAAAATATTTAAAGAATATGAATAAACAACTACATATTTTTATACAGAAATTTAGAAATCTAACCATATATAGCATTGTAGCAGGACAGTCTTGTGACATTTTTTTTCTTTTTCTTGTGTCTTTTTTTCATTTATTACCCATTTAAAAAATTTTCATGTTTTTTGATGTGGTAAGTGAAGATATTTGTTTTGACTGATCCTGTTTAGAATTTTGTGGGCTTCATGAAAAAGCATAATTGTCTATCATCAACCCTGGAAAATTCTCAGCCTTCTTTTCTTGAAGATAACCTTTTGTCTCCATCTTGCAACTCAATGAGATACAGTGTAAATTTTCTCTTAATCTTTTAATTTATTTCATGTTTTCTATGCCCTTGTGCTGTTTTCTGGGTATTTTTTAGCTCTATCTCATTTTGCAAAGTCTCTTCATGATCAGGTCCAACACAATACTTGGACCATCTGTTAGGTTTCTAATTTCAATTTATGGACTTGCTGTGCATAAGAACTTTTCAGTAACTCTTTTGAAAAGTAGTGTCATGATGTTTTAAAAAGTTTATTTGATAAACCCTGGCAGGCTGTGCTGGCCACACCCCTGGGGTGCGCTGAGACAGCAATTGAGACTGGGCATAGTGGTGCGTACCTGTAATCCCAGCTCTTAGGAGGCTGAAAATAGGAGGATCACTATGAGTCCGATCTGTGTAGTGAGACCCTGTACTAAATACATATAAAAATGTATTTGATACAGGGTCTCACTACACTATTCAGACTTGTAGTGATCCTCCTGTCACAGCTTCTCCAGCACTGGGGTTACAGGTGTGCACCCCATGCCTGGTTCCAGGGCTGGCACAGGACACCAGAGGTTCTGGAGCCTACATGGCTTTGCACTCAGAGCCTTGCCCTTTCCAGGTAGGTGCTTATGCTGCTGACCTATCTCTCCAGCCCTAGTGTCATGTATTCATGACCTCTTTTGTTTTGTTTTGGGAACCTGATCACTTTATCACATCAAGCCCATGTGACACAACCCTGTGGAAAGTGATATTTTAACATTGGTGCATCAGAAGTAGACATAGTCACCTACACACTCAACATAGTAGTTCCTAGTGACTCTCCTGTAGGTGCTTTTTCAGTGAAGGATCAGAGGCAGCAAATGCTTCAGGCTTCATGGGCCACACAACGTCTGACATAACCACTCTGGCCTGTGTCATCAGAGGGGAATAGAAGCCATAGGCAGTATGTAAATGAATGGGCACAGCTGTATTCTAATAAAACTTTACTTATAAAAAATAGTCATTTCCAGTTTGAGTCTTGACATGGAAATTTGAATTCGGCTCCAGGTTTGGGTGAATCAAAACATTTATTTGTAAACCTTGTAAGTAGGACAGAGAAAGACACAGCTTTCTTACAACTTTTTAACCTGCTGAGATCTCCCTGTTTTCACAGTTTTGCAGGATTATTAATTTTTCTGTAACAGTGTTTTCCTGTGTTACAATGCTCTTTTTGCATACAAATTCAGTGTAAATACCCATAAACCCTCCAGGTGTTGAAAACTGATAAAATAGTACAAAAAGGAGAAAAAGGAAATTAGTTTAATAAGCCTTCATTGCTTTGCATGTTAGGGCTTGTATGTATTTCTATTTATATATTTATTCATTTTCAAATTATTTTTGGGTATGGTGCCCTTTCATGGGTGAACACTGGCCTCATGAATGAGTTATTATAAAGTGAGGCCACCTCCTACAGTGCTCCTTTCTGTGCACAGCCAGTTCCTTCTTATTTGTCTGGACACATTGTGACCCAGCCAACAAGGCTTTCACTAGAGGGTCAGCAGAGAAGGTGTGGAGTCTCACCTTCAAAACTGTAAGCTAAATAAACTTCTTCTCTTTACATACAGTACTACCCAGCTTTGGGCATTGTATTATACCAACAGACACTGTATTGTTACCTGCCAGGATCTTTCAAAAGGACATCTTTGACTAGAAATATTGAGGCTCCAGGAGGTCATTTTCAGCTCATGGCTATGTGAGAAAAGCCTTGTAGCTAGGCATTCTCAACAAACCCTTTCTCACTTTATCTCCAAAGCCAAGACTAAGATAGACAAGGGACTTTACTTTCTTATTGAAGGGTCATCTTTTTCTACTCTACTTTCCAGGTGAGCTCTATCGAGGTTTCCCTGTTTCATCCACGTGGTCTCTTCTGGTACTCTATGGTCCTACTGTGTGCCATAGCATTGCCTCCTCTCTCCTTGGTGTTGCTCAGTAGAATTGATTTCAAGACCACCAGACCCTAAGGATGAACCTAATGTTTCTTAAGCTCATCACTTCAGAGCCTTGAAGATCCCAACCATGCATTTAGATATGCAGTTATAGGCTATGTACATATGCACTGCATCTGCATGCACAACATATGTGCTTATTTTTTTTTTAAGTTCAGTAACTAGATAATTTATACAGCTGTTACATTTTCTGGTCTGCTGTGTTAATGATATCGGGGGATCTGTACTTTCTCCCTCTTCAGATATTTGTTAGCAAAGAGTTAACACTAAGAGTGCCTCCTAATTCTTCTTTCTTTGTGTTAAAAGAAAAGTTTTAGATAGGTTAAATTTAACAGAACTCATTTGAGAAAAGAATTATTCATGAGTCACGCAGCATCTTGAAGCAACAGAGAGCTCTACCAAGCAATGTGGGGAGGTGGTGGTGTTTATAGACAGAGGAAGGAGATAACATTCAGGAACAGCATGGTTGATTGTGGTCCAACCTTTGCCTTGCTTGTGTGTTGTCTGAGCAGTTGGCAGCTGGTAGTTGGCTGCAGCTTACTTAGCTATTTAACTAAGAACTACTTTTTAGCTAGGCTGCAGTTTGTTTATATACCAAGTTTCTGTTCACTATGTGGTGATTTCAAGTGCTGAGGTAGGTACAGGCCGAATTTAATCCAATTTAAAAATTGGTACAAAGTGTAGGTTTCAGGTAGTGGTGAAGAGGCTGCTACTTTGACATTTTCCATCTGTGATTCAGAAGCCTTGATATGGAGTTTAGAATGAGCTGAGCAACAGTCCTTCAGGTTGCTGTAGTTGTGAAGACCAGGCCCTAGCCTGGACCTTTCCTTCTCCTAGATATGGACATGCAGAGGCTGTGGGGGTGGGGGTGGGGAGATCATCCTGGCTCCCTGGTGGGTCATGTTGCTGACTGGGAGCACTTTTCTCCATATCCATGGAATGGGTACATATACTTTTGTCCTGGGGACTGGACCCAGGCCTTTCCCACTGAACTATATCCTGTATTCTTTTTTAATTCTGAGACAGGTTCTCATTAAATTACCAGGTGCCCAGGCTGGGCTTAAACTTGCAGTCCTCCTGCCTTAGCCTTGTGGAGAGCTGGAATTACAGGTGTGTGGTGCCACACCCAATTTGAGCACGCTTCTTAGAGATGGGCAGGTCTTCTCCTGCGTGGTTCAGATGTGCACCTCTGCATTGCAGCATGCAGTCTGCTAAGCTTGAGATGAGGCTGGAGATGATCTGTTCTTTACTTTTCTATTCGAGGGTGGGTGGCAGAGATTTCTCCCTGGTTACTTCCAAGTGAAATAAAATTTAAAAAAGATACTCATTAATGACAACAAGTGAAGCTTAATGTTTGCTCAAAGGAGCGGAAGCCAAGTGTAGAATCTTCACCTCATCTAGTTGTGCTTGCTAAAGGTCAGTGTGCATGTAGGTACATTTCGGGTGGGTGGAAAAAAGTGCATAAGTTAGCACGTGTTGCTTCTCTGTCAGCAGGAGGACAGAGACTGTTCAGCACACGGGGAACATTGTGCATCATCTTTTGTACCTTTTGATTAAAATTCAGTCTTAGGAGTTGTGGAGGAGTTTAGTTATGATCCATATTGGCATACAACTTCATGCGCCACACAGCTCCTGGCTCTTCACTCAGAAAGTCTGAGACAATAGGGTTTAATTTGGTAGCTATCCTGGACAGAGAATTGATTTATTCTTACTAATGGAAAATGGAGGGTTTTGAAGTGGGAAATAATGGAATCTCTTTTACGCTTAAATAGAATTTCACATCGGTGATTGGCAAAGTGTGGGCCTCGCTTGTGATCTTGTGATGGCAACGTTCCATAAGGAGCACGTTCCAGATAGACAAGAGCGCTTGACAAAATTGTGTGCTTAGACTGTATGGATAGAATTTTATTTTTATTTAACTTATCTGTACTGGCACCTTTCATATAAAGCTCTGCTGTGTAAAACAAAAGATATGAAAATGCTGAGTTTTGTTAGGTTGATTCTGGCCCTCATGCATATCCAATTGGTCTTCTCTGAACCCAGTTAGTTATCCTCAAATATTCGCTTCTATGACCTTCTCTTCTTCAGCATCTCAGTGTAAAATGATGGTTGAATAGTATAATTATTTGAAAGTATAAGTATTCAGTTTTTAGGTTATTAATATTTTATCCTCTTTGTTTTCCAAAATAACCTTGAGATATCTACATACTTTTCTTAAAAAAAAAAAAGGAGGACACATTAACTGGGCATGTGCCTATGATCCCAGCACTTGGAAGGGTGGGGCAGAAGGATCACAAGTTCAGGATCCCAACCAGGACACGTTAGTGAGACTCTGACTCCAAATAAAAAGTTTAAAACAGAGCTGGAGCTGGAGCTCAGTGTGAAGGCCTTGGGTTTAATCTCCAATATATTTTTTACATGTATTTAGTACAGGGTCTACAGAGTCTCACTACACAGATTGCACTCATAGTGATCCTCCTGTTTTCAGCCTTCCAAGTGCTGGGATTACAGGTGCGCGCCACTGTGCCCAGTCTGAGTCACCATCTCAGCATGCCCTCAGGGCAGGGCTGGCATGGCATGTGGTTAATCTCCAATATTACACCCCCCCCCAAAAAAAAGACAAAACCACAACAATAACAAACTTTATAATCATCCAAGTTACAAAATAGATAAATTAGGAATTTTTTTCCTGTTCTTGACAACATCTAGCCATCAAACTTCTTTTCATAGAATGCAGTAATGAGAGAAGGCACAAATAGCCCTCGTACAGTAAGGTGATGGATTTTGAGATGACATAGTTTATACAGATTCATGGATATAGTGGTTTGTCCCCTGAGCTGTTGCCAGAAGTCTAAAGAGACTATGTGTCTCATTTCTAGTGTTTCTTACAAACATTTTAACCTTGTTTCTATTTTACATAAAATTATTCTACACACATTCAATGAAGCAACACTACGCACCAGTCTTTTACTGATGCTAGGAAAATGTTTCATGAAGACACAGCTACTTTTTATTTACTTTTATTATTGGAAAAGACCATATCAAGTGAAAGGTCAATTACAGATGAGTCAGAATGTGTTTTCATGTTCCTGTTTTCTAAAGATGATCCTTGAGCACTAATTGCAGGACATGTTTTATAAGAAGCTAATAAAGGAAGAGTAGTACCATGGAATTTTTTTTTTTTTTTACTTTAAGTTCATGTATTGTATTGTAGAGATATTATTAAAAACTCTTTACCCTCTGTCCATTAAAAATTTTTAAATTTTGCTTTTGTATTTTAGGGAAGGGTCCCCAAGGTGTTCAGGGTCTCACTACTAGATCAGACCCATAGTGATCTGCCTGTTTACAGCCTCCCAAGAGCTGGGATTACAGGCGCGTGCCACCAGTCTCAGGGTCAATTATTGTCTCAGCACACCCAGGGGCGGGGGTGGTGCGGCAGGCCCCCCAGCCCCTGTACCTGCTTGCAGGCGCTTTAATCCTCTGAGCTATTTGGCCAGTCCCTCTTTTTTTGTATTAAAAAATTAATTTTGTTTTTTTGAGAGCAGATTTTCGTCTTTAGCTCATGTAATGGCTGATACACTGGGTCAACTTGAGAAGTTGAGAAGCTTAACTAAGCGACCCTGCAGTTCTACATCCAGGGGTGGGGAGGACATACCCTAGAGTGGGTGTTTACTGCCCAGGATGTCGTGCTGGCTGCTTAGTTGTGTCAACCTGAGAAGGGTAGAAATTTAAGTAAGTGACTCCGCAGGGAGCCAGGGTCCTCGCTCTGCAATCTTGAGCCTGTGCAAGAGGAGGGCAAGTAGACGATGTGAGTGCTGCATCCATCCAAGATTGGGTAACCTGCATGCAATAGAAGGGAGGAAAATGAAGAGGCTGGCCCTTCCTCCCTTTTTACTGTCTTCTGCTGCCTTGAACTGTTGCCCTGCACCATGCCACCTTGCCTTGGAGCCAGCTGATTAGGGACTGAAACCTCCACAAACTGTGAGATAAATCTTTCCTTCCTTAATTTTGGGCATTGGATATTTTGTTTCAGCGATGAGAAAAAAGCAACCAAGACAGTTAATACCCTTGAAAGATAGCAGGAGGAATATGATTAACCATATATGAGTTCATTTCAATTTGTTCCAATTAAAGCAGATTGATTCCTAGAAAAAGAATGAATCTTATTTGAGCTAGATTGATTCCGGTGGCAGCATTAGCTTGCATCGCCTACTTATCTTGACTTGGAAGATTTGAGGTGATGGGGAGAAAGCCTTTGGCAAATCACACCTTCTCAGCAATGGTCTGGTTTTGTGGCTACTCTCCAGACATTGTGAAGTCCAAACTTCTAGTGCCATACATAATTGAAATGCCAGAATACAGCTGCATGTAGTCTGACAACTTGGCTATTATTTGATTCAACATTTTAATTTATTTTCTAAATTATTAATCATGGCACCAGTTTAAGAGTTCTTAATATAAATTATAGAGCATGCCCAAAAGTAAGTATCTGATGTTTTTATCAAGAATTCATGCCTAAGCAGGAAGTTTTTAAAAAAAAAAATTATAGTAGAATACACACAGCACAGAACTTTCAACTTTCACCACTTTGAAGTGTTCATTGGAGTGCTATGAAGTGCACTCTCTTTAGCACAAACCCGTTCCCATCACCCATCTGCAGAATGTGTTCAGGAATTATTTTATGGTTGCTAATTCTGAGGCACTGTTTGAAGTTTCCTTATGAGCAACACAGGCTTCTCAAGGGTTGAAGTTGTAAGGTGAGGCAAAGGCTGGGGAGAGCGGGGTGAGGGTGGGGTGTGGCCAGGTGAGTCAGGGGCTCTGAGTCAGAGTTAGCAGTGAGGCACGTTGCCTGCCTCTGCAGAGGCCAGTGGGCCCGCTCCTCCTGAGCTCAGTTCTCTCCGTGATGCTGGGCACAAAACTAACTGGATGAGAGCAGTGTCCAGTTTCCCCATAAGGTCAACATTGGTCCTAGCCAGTGAATTTGATTTGATAATGTTGCAAAAACTAAAAGAAAGAATTTGGAAAGTTTTTACCATCAAGACATAATAAATGTTTGGGAAGATAGAAATGCTTAACCTGACATTATACAAGGTACACACACACACAGAAGCATTGTGTTGTCCTATTAATATGTGTGATTACTTTTTCAGCATTAAAATAAAGGTTAGTTTTGTGTTCTCTGGGGCTTCACAGGACTTCTCATTCCTCCTCCCTGGGTGCTTGCTGACATCAAGAAGGAGAGCCAGAAGAGCTGGTTCCAGCCCACTGGGGAGCTGTGGCCTTGGGTCAGTGGGGAAGCTCTGGCTCGTGGCAGTTGCAGTCTGGTTGGACTGACAACACAGAATTATTTTGCTGCTGAGAAAGCAGTACATACCAGCAGCTTATGAAAGAACCCTTGGCTCTAGACTGATCAGGAACCATTTTGCTCCTGAGTCCAGGGGTCCAGGCTATTTTGTTTGCTGGATGGACCTGGGAGGTCTGGCTTCCCAGTGGATGCCATACCCGTGGTTGTGCACCTACGGACACACATCATTCAGCTGTCAGCAATGACCTACTTGTTCCTTCCTGTGGCTTCACTTAGACATTTAAAATTTTTGCTTATCTTTGAGAACATTTTTGAGTCTGTTCAGAACAGCAGGCTGCTTAAACATTATAATTCCGGCCTTAGCATATACATAATACAAGTTTAACAAAGCAGAACATTTTTAGTCACCTAAGCAGTTTTTTATTAGACACTTGATTGGAAGTTATCCAGTGTGCAGATTCTATTAGTGGCTGTGTTTTCATGCTCTCCCTCAGCTAGCCTAGGACTGCTCCAGGAGCCGCATGTCCTGGTTGCTTTGTCTTGGACTTCACAGTCTTGTGTGCTTCAGAGCGTTCTGATGGAGATGTGATAATAGTGAGGTCTAAAGAAGGGGGTGCGAGGATGTTTGATGTGATGCATGCTCTGGATTACCCAAGGAAGGAGCTTTGTGCTTTCCTGTTGTGGATGCAGATGACAGTTGTGACTGTGGTGAGGAGGTCTATGAACATCCATTGGGCAATTTCACTAAGACTGTGAAGGTTTGCTTGGGAGGTGTCCAGGTTGGTGGACTCCACAGTCTGCTTTTCAGGAGGGCGCAGAATCATCCTGGCCCCTTTTATCCTTCGTTGTATGTACTCCATGTCTTCTGCCACCAGGCAGCACAGGACAGGAACAGTGCTATACCAAAATGCCATGACATGTGCTGGGCTGGAGTCCTTGGCTTTCCCAGTTGGAAGGAGGCTGTGTCTGGCCTTCTGGTACCTGAAGACTCTCCACCGCAATTCAGGTTGCCCAGAATGTGCTTGAGTACTCCTGGGGAACCGGACTCACGACTTCCTAAAGCAGGCCATCCTGAACCCAGATGCCCCAACGTGGAAGAGCACCAGGTGATTTCTGTCGCTTTCACCCTTGGTCTTAAATTGTGCCCCTTAGAGGAATAGGCACAATGCATATGATTGGGTCCCAGTTTGCGTGTGGGCACTGCCTGCCCTGTGCATGCAATCCTATGACAAATGTTATGGTTTGTGTCTAGCAGTCCCCCCAAAGCCTCATGCAGTTATGGGGAAGACTTCTAGACTTCATGAATAATTCATGATCCACTGCTGGGATTATGGGTGTGAGTGCTGCTGGGATTGTGGGTGTGAGTGCTACACCCGCCCTGGAGCAGATAGCCTGAATCCAACATAAGGAAGGCAGACTTGCTCTCTACTGCCATTACTGCTGCTACTCCTCCCTTTTGCTCTTGCTGTTTTGCTGTTTTCCATTGCCATGAACTGCTGGCTTCTGCCACGTGCTACTCTGCTTTGGAGCCAGCTAAGTATGGACCGAAGTCTCCACTAACTGTGAGCTAAATAAATCCCTCCTTCCCTAATTTGGGGTGTTGGGTATTTTGTCCTGGCAACGAGTGAAGAGTAACTGAGACCACAAGCAAGCAAGCAGACAAGCAAATGGCTATCAGAGGTCAGAGTGAGTTCCCTTGGCTGAACATGTATTAATTTTCAAAAGGTCTCAACTTTCTGTCTTCCTAACAGTACCACGTTTCAGTGCACATAGTTGTGTCTAATGGGTCAGACTTATTGGCTTTAATTGTTAAGGAAATATCCATGGAATGCTTTGTGTAAGAAATAAGACATTTGTGTTATTGCTTCTGAGGACCTATCAGTGAAAATAAAAAGAGGAGCAGTGAAAACTTTGCTTGGTAAACGTGTTTAGTGGATGTGTGTAACCTATGGCTTTGCAGCAGTCAAGCTGTTTGCTTGGAAGGATGCTGTTATTTTTATTCCCTCTTGAAGCCCAAGCTGAAAGCGGGTGCATTAAGTCTTGAGGGGTGAGCAAGGGGTTAGTTTGGTTTTTTTCCACAGTGCAGTAATACATGCCTAAAAATACTACAGAAGTTTTGGTAGAAATTGTAAGCGAGCATTAAAACTTGAGAAATGAATTAACAAGCCACCTTTTTATGCAGCAGTGACATGCCTCTTTGCTGAATGAATAGCACTTCATTCTACAGCGGCATAAATCGTGGGCTGAAATGCAGAGTGAGCCGTGGTTGTCTAAATCAGTGCGGGTGTGTGCGTGTGCTCAGAGTAGAGCACGCCTGTGCAAATAGGGCAGAAAGACCTCCCCAAACTCACAGAACCCAGAGACAGGAGAATTAGAATCAAATTTGTCTTTAGCTCCAGGGAGTGTAAGCGTGTTTCGGGGTTTCTCAAGCAGGTCATTCTTACAATTGCATGCATCATTTTTTTGTGGCTCTAACAGGGAACTTCTGATAGTTTAGCCTTTATCCTCATTCATTTCTTATTTTTAGGTATGACCTGAAGATGTATTCATTTTTTTCCAAATCAAATAGCTGAACCACAACTGTAAAATTGAGCCTACCATTTCTAAAGTAATGTAAAAATTGTAACACGGCTCCCCATGTGCCAGTTCCAATTAATGTTTTACATTCATGAATCTCTTCAGTCTACACAACAACCCTGTGAAGTACTAGCAGTAGCCCCATTCTACAGATGTGGAAGCTGAGGCACAGACTGGCTAACTTCACCCAGAGCACACTGTTGGTAGATCATAGCATCAGGATTTGAACCCTGGCATCTGCTGCCTGAATGTGGGCTTTTAATTATCACATGGCAAGCCTCTTAGAGTGTAGCTAGTGGAACATTAGCCTCTAAAATATAGCTGTTGCTCTTGAAATGACCTGTGGATTCTGTTCTGTTCATGAGGAAACAATTATAGTGCTATGACAAAAAGACTCAATGTAAATTAAATAGCTTAAGGAGACCCGAGGGGAGCATTCCAGGTGGGCAGAGTAGTTGTGCTGCATGGAGCTTTTGAAGGACCCAGACTCCTCCCAGTTCATGGCTCCACCATCTCTCCGGGGCGGTTGGCATCCATGGGATGGAGCTGCTGGCAGCCACGAGAAGAATCTGCCCAGGGAAGGGAAGAAAGCACAGGTCACTTGCCTCTGCTCTGAGGCCCTCCTGGGCGCATTCTAGCTCATGATGTGCTTGCTCCCTCTTTATTCAGGAGACTGCAGTCACACCATCTTCATCACATGGCTGTGGCTGCCTGCTAAGAAGGCTGGATAATGCTCTCTAGCCATTGTGCAGGAAAAAAAGGAGAACAGACTCTGATGGGCAGTCTGCAGACCCCCCCATGGTATAAAGAGAAGAACATAATTATCTTGATAAAAAATAACCTATCAAAACTATAAAAATTTTTGAAGGAAAGAAAATGTGTAAAAATGAGATAAAGTCACTTCTGGTTCTGCTGAAGTGGATTTAAAAAACAAAAAAGTTACCCATCATGCACTCCTTCCCATAAGCCCCCTGGTTTTCTTTTGCAGAACTGCATCTCTCCTCTGTAAGGTGAAGATGGAGTCATGAATGGGAAGCACTTGCCTGCTGTCCTCCAGCCCCAGCTGGGCAATGGAAAGCTCATTCCCAAGACAGAATTTTGAGAAGAGTTGACAAAGACACTAAAAGTGCTAGAGTTCATTTATTTCTTGTGGTGACACCTTGACACATACTGCCATGTGAAGATGTTCTTGAAGTTGCTGTCTAGAAGTTGCTAGAGCTACAATAGTGTTCACTTGTTTAGAAGCTTAACTTCCCACTTTTCATTCCCTTGAACTCTCTGTGACCTAATGAAATCCCCTTTTGTTGAAGTTAAAAAGAATCAATTCCTGTTTGTTGCAATTAATGAACCCTCACCAATATACTTGCTACCCAAAAGAAATTTCTGACCTTGCTTTTAATCTCTCTCTCTCTCTCTGTATATATATGTATTATATATATTATGTATATATATTAAATATTTATATATTTAATATTTATCGTTCACACAATTTTATACCTATTCCAAAATGTTTTACATAATGACTATAGTTAACAATGTGTTCTACATTTGAAAATTTCTGAAAGAATAGATGATAGATATCACCACCAGAAAAATGGTATGTGAAATGGTGGATAGCTTAATCATTTCAAAATACATAAGTATATCAAAACATCATATATATATATATATAATTTTTATTTTATTTTTCAACTATTCCTTAATGAAGGGGTTAAAACAAAAAAGCAAAAGTAAGAAAAAATAAATTTTTTTCTATGAACATGGTTGCATGGCTTTATATTGCAAAAATATTCCATATTTATTAAGGTAGCTAAGTTTTGTGTCATAAACACTTTTTTCTCTATTAGGACCATGGAGGTATTCCGTTCATTAAGTTCTGTATGGTTGCAAAAGATTTAACTTTCACTTACCATTTATAACTGTTTGCAGTTATCCCCTCCCATCCAACTCCCTGGGCCAGCTCTAATCATCTCAAGAGGTCATGACACCGGACATTGTGGCTCTGTGCGGGCAAACTGTAATGCAGTGTGTCCTAGAATACGTGAGCAGAACAGACGTATTTGTGGCTTGTTTTGAACTCACTGCTGCTTCACTGTGTTGTTTTCCACCTCTATTATGTGAGAATACTGGGGGAGGTAGAACAGAGACCTCCTACAGGCCACGTCCTAATCCTTGTACCTGCAGTCTGTTATGTTATGCAGCAGAGCAGTCTCTCAGGATACGAGGAAGTCATTGACCTTGATCTGGGGAAGTTACCCTGGATTCTCAGGGTGGGGTGCACGTAACCCCACAGCATCTTAGAATCAAAGAAAGAGAAGTGAGAATGAAAGCAAGGCCATGATGCAGGGTGAGAAAACAGGGCCAGTCACTGCAGGCTTTGGAGATGGAGTCAGAGCCACCAGCCAAGGGCTGCGGGCATCCTCTAGACACGGAGGAAGGCAGACGCATAGCTTCTCCCCTAGAGCCACTAGACGGAATCTGGCTCTGCGGACACCTCTGGAGAGGCCCAATGGAGACTTCTGACCTCAGCATTATAAGGTAACAAATTCATATTCTTTTAAACTGCTGAATTCACAGTGATGTTTAGCAACTATAGGAAATTAATACAAATATGCTCCTGCCTAGTGGTGGGATGGTTTCCCTAGAGCATCTTGCTTAGATTGTTGGGAGCTGGACAAGCACAATGGAGGTTTCATGAAGAAACTCATCCTTTGGGGGGAATTCAGTCACATATATTTCTTAGGAACCAGAATATTTTAGGACTTTAAAAATGGGAGATTCCAAGCACAAGGGCCTGAGTTCAATCCCTGGTTCTGCAAAAAAAAAAAAAAAAAAAAAAAAAAAAAAAAAAAAAAAAAAAAAAAAAAAAAAAAAAAAAAAAAAGAGAGAGAGAGAGAGATTCAAGCCTTCTCTCCCCATAAGCAATAGTAATATAGTATACTACTTCTATTGATATGAAAATGTCTCTTGCTCTTTTAAAAGATAGACTTTGAAAAGCTAAGAATAGAACTAGAGGTTGGAGCTCTATTTCAAACGAACTGATTTCATTTGCATTTGAAACTAGAACTGTTTGTGGCTCATAGGAGAGCCACTTGAATTTCTCAGAGTTTTATCACATATAGCACCATTCAGTGGTACAAGTATATCATTAAAATTAACTATAAGCCTCTCTAAGGAGGAACTCTCTCCAAACAGAAAGGCACAGGGTTGGAGGAGCCAACCAGTACCCTTGTGCCTGTAGGTGGACGCACCCCCTTCCCTGTGCCTTGCTCTTCTCTTTTTACCCAGCAGCACCCATTCTGCTGTGACAGTTTTATGAGTTCCATCCATTTTGTCTGCTCTTAGTAATCTGAGGAATACAGCCACTAACTCATGAAGATCAAGATAAGCATTTATTTTTTTTTTTTCTGAAATAGAACCTGGCATTCAAACAGCATGAAAATGATGTGACATTTTTAGTAATAAAATAATAACTATATATCAGTACTGTAAGAATTTTGTTGTTGTTATTAGCCTATGTGTTCATTAGCATGTTCAAATAATAAACATTGCACATTATAATCTTCAGTCCTGTAGATTTATACCACCTCTGCCCCATTATAATGGTTTGAGTTTAGGAGAAATAAAATTAAGCTTAAATTTTGACATCAGTTCGCTGACTCTTCAGGTGGTAGAGCCTAGAACACTGCTCCTCCTTTTAGGGATGGAAAGTTTGTAAGGAGTTGGCTTGAGGGTGAACTCACTAAATGGATAGAGTTGATTCCAAAGGGCTTCTCTCTGTCTCTCTGTCTCTGTCTCTGTCTCTGTCTCTGTCTCTGTCTCTCTCTGTCTCTGTCTCTGTCTCTCTCTGTCTCTCTCTCTCTCTCTCTCTCTCTCTCTCTCTCTCTCTGTTGAGAATTGTAGTGTGTTAGAGATCAGTCTGGGGATAGTGCAGTCTGTGTGTGTGTGTGTGTGTGTGTGTGTGTGTGTGTGTGTGTGCAGTCCAAGCTGGCCTAGAATATGTAATCCTTCTGCCTCAGGTCCCTGGGTGCTTGGATTACAGATGTGCGCCTCCCATCTGGCTTTAGAAATAGGAAGATCTCAGACAGACATTAAACTGCCTATGTAATCTTTGTCCCTAGAATAGATGTTGGTGTGAGTTGGTGGCAGCTAGTAAGATGCACATATTCTAGGTGCTCAGGGGGCCGTGGCGTGGCGGTGCCTGCTTTCCTCTGGTTTCCCCAGCAATCTTCTGACGTTTAACTTGGCTTCCCCCTGCATCAGCTTCTGTACCCCCTTTGCGTTATTTCCATGGCAAAAGGGCACTGGTGCTCTGGTCCTGTGAGCTCAGCTAACCTGAGTCTTTGTTCAATGTGCAGGGCCAGGGATCCCCCATGACTCTGGACTGTGGCAGTTTTTCTAGGACTGTGGGGGCCTCCTGAGTGGTGACCAAGTAGATGGTGTGTGGTGAGCACTGGTTCCCACCTGCATGCTGCTGTAGTAACCATCCACGGGTGCTATGCTGGGGAAAATCAGTGTAGGTTTTGGGGGGAATTTTGCGCCCAGATCTGCGTTGGTATATTCTCTGACACCTAATATTTACCTAAGCTTGAACACATTACTTAACCTTGTTGAGCCTCAGTTTTCTTATCTGTAAATAGAGTATATTTTAGGATACCCAGAACATAGTAAGCATCAAAGAAATGTTAGCTATTATTATTATCATCTTAATTAGGTAAAGGGGTCCTAAGACACTGGAAGTAGCCAGTCAAGTAATTACTCATTTATCTGTTATGGTGGATTGCCAACTGGTGGTCAATTTGTTACACCCAGATGAACTGAGCTAGTGTGGTGCTGGGTGTGGGAGGCCCACCTGGAGACTGGTGCGAGCCGTATAAGAGGCAGAACTGGAGAAGCTGATGGGAGGCTCTTAGGGAAGCTGTTTGGAGAAGCTGTTGGAGCTGTTGGATGCTGCTAGTTGTCTTGGGCTATTCTATTGGAGGACCTTGTTATGCTGGCCTTCCTGATGAGCTTAACTGTTCTTGTCAGAGGAAGAGCTTGGGACCTCATTGTCGCTGAGAATGGCTATGGTTCTCTTTGGGGAGCTCTGCTCCCCACCTTGAGCGTCGCTTTCCAGCTCTGGAGGTAAGATGGTGCACTGCTCAGTCTCCTGGAGGAGAAGCTTGTTGCATTGGCTTTCCTAATGAGAACTCAGCTGTCCTCGTCCTCAGAGGCGCTCAGGACTGAGCTCACCATTGCTGAGGATGGCTGTGGCACCCC